>NC_058411.1:93636436-93643584 GCF_002201575.2 Neomonachus schauinslandi | reverse complement strand
GGGGGGGAAATCGGTGGGGGAGATGAACCATGAGAGACGATGGACTCTGAAAAACAAACTGAGGGTTCTAGGGGGAATGGGGGTGGGAGGCTGGGTTAGGCTGGTGATGGGTATTAAAGAGGGCACATTCTGCATGGAGCACTGGGTGTTATGCGCAAACAAGGAATCATGGAACACTACATCAAAAACTAATGATGTAATGTATGGTGATTAACATAATAAAAAATAATAAAAAGCTAATGATGTAATGGATGGTGATTAACATAATAATAATTAAAAAGAGTAAAAGTAAAAATTGTTGTGTTGTTGTGTTTCCTTTCTTGGTATTTTATCCTTGCTATAACTCTTTTTGAAGAAAATTTAGATGGAAGAGATCTGAAAGTTTATAAAGATTTTGAGTTCTGGAGGCCTATCTAGCTTAAGAATTCCTTAAACTTTTTTGCTCTAATGTCCTTCTTTGCTCTCTAGTCCTTCAAGGATAAAACAAAACTCCCACTAGTGATATTGTTCACTATCCACTTTGGAAATAGGTTTGCTTAATTTTCCAGCATATCAAAATACATATGATTTTTAAGACATGTATACTATGCCTGAAAATCATGAGATGGTAGCTGAAAATAATTCAGAGAAAAGCCTATATTGTAATCAAAGGATTGTTGAATTTCCATTAACCTTTACAGAGTACCTACTATGTGTTGGATATTTTGCACAGCACCTTACCTGCTCTTTTATTGAATCCTATCAATTGTCTTGTGAGGCTATCAATATTCATTAGATCTTGCCAAGGCAGAGGAAATCCTTTGGCCTGGCTCACATTTCCATTGTAATTCAGGATATAATGGGGTGGGTGCTGAGTGAGAGATTAATGCTCATATCTCATATACTTTTTTGTTCAGTTATGGACTGGGAGGTTAACTTAAAAAATTGAGAGAAAAAACAATACACTATGGTAAGGATAGATGAAAGATATGAACAAGTTGATATGGGAGCATAGAGAAAAGATCTCCTAACTCTGCAGTCAAAGAGGACACTGGGTTTGTAAACAATTAATGGGGGCATGATTTATGAATGGGCATTTGTCAGTTCAATGAAGCCATTCTTAGAGGAAAAAAATTGCAAAGGCACTGAAGCTTGAAAGAGTAGAGAGTATTAGGAACTGAAACATGGGAGTGTGATAGTAAAGAATTATAAGAAATAATAATATGTAGATGAATAGGGTTTCTTGCATTAAAATCTTGATAGATTTCATTAAGGAATTTAAATTACACTCTAATTATAATGTATAACCACAGACTGTTTTCAAGCAAGACCGTGACATGTAACATGATCAGACTTTTATTTTGTTTTTAAAAATCTGGGTCAGTCCTCTGGACAATAAGGCAGAATAAGATGATATAGAAAGATTCTGCTCTCTGGCCCACTTATATCACAATTCTACACACATGCACAATTGCTAGGTAACAATTTTCTTTTTTTTTTTTTTTTTTTTTTTTTTAATAAGCTCTAGGCCCAACATGGGCCTTGAACTCATGAACCTGAGATCAAGAGTCCCATGCTCCACCAACTGAACCAGCCAGGCACCACAACTAGGTAACAATTTTTAATATGTTGTATACCTGAAAATAATCTAACATTTTGTGTCAGCTATACTCAAATTATTTACAAAACTTTAAAACATATCCAAGCTTAGGGGTGCCTGGGTGGCTCAGTCAGTTAAGTGACCGACTCTGGATTTCGCTCAGGTCATAATCCCAGCTTTATTTTGCTGAGATCAAGCCCTGAGACAGGCTGGACTCTGTACTCAGCAGGGAGTCTGCTTAAGAGTCTCTCTCCCCCTCTGCCCCCAACTCCCCCACCCCCGTGCTCACTCATGCACTCTAGCATGCTCTAAAATAAATAAATCTTTTAAAAGAAAAAGTATCTAAGCTTAAAAGGAAAACAAACAATCTCCCCAATCACTACAAATGAAGTAGCAATTCAAAATTAATAGTGAAATAAAAACCAAAATTGCTCTCAGGGGCATTGGAACAATTTTTTACTCAGCAAGCATTGATCAAGTGACCCCTAAGCGCTAAGCACTGTGCTAGGGGCTAGAGATACAACAATTGAAAATAAAGATAAATGTCACTATTCCTCATAGAACTTCAGTGGTAAGCCCACACCACAGAGTCTGTGCAACAGCTAAAACTTTTTCTACCAGGATAAAACAGTGATTTGATCCAATGTCAACACATACAATATGAATGCATGAGATAAAAACTATGAGCGTGGAGAAACAATAAGGAAACTTTCCATCTACCTGGAAACATAAATGGAAAAAATTTACCCAGGATAAAGGAAACCTCAAGCCTATCTAAGTATAGGTTCAGAATCCACATCAAATTGAAAACTGAAATACATTTATTCTTTTCACATTAAATACTATTAGAAATTGATGATGTGCCTGGCCACAAAAGAAACCTCAGCACCTTCCATAAAAGTGGAATTAAACAATTAAACAAGAGGGGCGCCTGGGTGGCTCAGTTGTTTAAGCGACTGCCTTCAGCTCAGGTCATGATCCTGGAGTCCCAGGATCGAGTCCCACATCGGGCTCCCTGCTCGGCAGGGAGTCTGCTTCTCCCTCTGACCTTCCCCCTCTCATGTGCTCTCTCTCTCTCTCTCTCTCATTCTCTCTCTCAAATAAATAAAATCTTTAAACAATTAAACAAGAAATTAACAGTGGGTTGGCAATTTAAAACTACCACCACCAAACAAAAAACTATGTTCGGAAACTTATAAACATTCCCTAAAATGATTTGGGGGGAAAACAAACAGTGGAAATTATGAAATATTAATAACTAAATATTAAACATACAACACACATGTACATACATGTAATTCTGGGATAAATCAGTTGTAATAGGAGGCTGACAGCCTTAAAAGTATATTTTAAATATAACTTAATTAAAATAGACAAGGTAAATATTCAACTCAAGAATCACAGAATAAATTAATAGTAAAAATCAGGATAGTAAAGATGCAAAATAATTATGTAAAATTTTCTGAAAAAATGTGTGTGCAGTGTGAGGTGATATCTCATTGTGGGTTTGATTTGCATTTTTCTGATAATGAATGATGGTGAGCAGCTCTTCATGTGTCTGTTGGCCATCTGTAGGTCTTCTTTGGAGAAGTGTCTATTCAGGTCCTCTGCCCATTTTTTAAACAGATTGTCTGGGACTTTTTTGGTGTTGAGCTGTAGCAGTTATTTATATAATTTGGATATTAACCCCTTATTTGGTCTATCATTTGCAAATATCTTCTCCCATTAAGTAGGTTGCCTTTTTGTTTTATTGATGGTTTCCTTTGCTGGGCAAAAGCTTTTTATTTTGATGTAGTTCCAATAGTTTACTTTTGCTTTTGTTTGCCTTGTCTTAAGACATCTCTAGAAAAATGCTGCTATGGCTGATGTCAAAGAATTACTGTGTTCCCTTCTAGGGGTTTTATGGTTTCAAGTCTCACATTTAGGCCTTTAATCCATTTTGAGTGCATTTTTGTGTATGGTGTAAGAAAGTGGTCCAGTTTCATTAATTTGCATGTAGCTGTCCGGTTTTCCCAACACCATTTGTTGAAGAGATTGTCTTTTTCCCCATTGTGTATTCTTGCTTCCTTTGCCATAGATTGACCATATAAGCATGGGTTGACTTCTGGGCTCTCTTTTCTGTTCCACTGACCTATGCTAGAATGTTTTTTTTTTATTATTATGCTAGAATCAAAGAGACAAGAAATGACAAGTGTCAGTGAAGATGTGAAGAAAAAGGAACACTTCCATACTGTTGGTGGGAATGTAAATTGGTACAGCCACTGGGGCAAACAGCAGAGAAGTTCCTCAAAAAATTAAAAGTAGAAGTACCATGTGATTCAGTAATTCTACCACTGGGTATTTACCCCAAAAAATGAAAATACCAATTTAAAAGATACATGTACACCCTTACGTTTTTATTGCAGCATTACTTACAATAGCCAAGGTATGGAAGCAACTGTAGTGTCCATCACTACATGAATGGACAAAGAGAATGTTTATACACACACACACACACAGACACACACACACACATATATGTATAAAATGGAATATTAGCCATAAAAAGGATGAGGTCTTGCCATTTGTGACAACACAGATGGATCTAGAGGGTATAATGCCAAGTGAAATAACTCAGATTGAGAAAGACAAATACCATACGATTTCACTCATATGTAGAATCTATAAAACAGAACAAATGAACAAAAGCAGAATCAAACCTATAAATACAGAGAACAAACTGATGGTGGCCAGAGGGAAGGAGGGTGAGGGGATGGGCAAAATGGCTGAAGGGTAGGAGATACAGGCTTCCAGTTATGGAATGAATAAATTACGGGAATAAAAAGGCATGGCATTGGGAATATATTCTATGATATTGTAATAGTGTTGTATGGTGACAGATGGTAGCTATTTTTGTGGTGAGCATAGCATAACAGAGTTGTTGAATCACTATGTTGTATACTGAAACTGATGTAAAATTGTGAACCATACTCAAAAAGTTATGAAAGAAAAATTGCTTCTTTAAAGCATAAATAAAAGTACAATTCTTTATCAAGACTGGTTACAAAGAAGGAATGTACACATGAACAATACCATTATGTAAAAAGGATGTAACTGAAGATGCAGTGGAAATTTTTAAAAAATTAAAAGTATGCTATAAACATCTTTATGTCAATTAATGCTAAGACTTGAAATTTTCTAAAAACATTAACAAAAATATACTTTCTAAAAGAAATTACTAACATTTATAGAAAAATATAGGAAACTAAAACCATTACTAAGGAACCTTTATTCAGTAGGAAAATCTCCCCAAGAAAGAACACTAGAAGGTTTTTTAAAGTTTTATGAAGTCCATATTAAGTAAATACCAATGTAATACAAATTTGACTATAGAAGTAAAGCGAACACATAGAATGGAAACCGAAAGAAATGTATATTTTCTAAGGCTAGCATAAGCTTGCTATTAAAATCAGGAAAGGACCGTACAAACTAAGATTATATACCAATACCATATGGGAGAACTCATAAGCAAAATCCTAAATAAATTTTTTGTATTTGATCCAGCATGGTTGTATACATTTATCCAAGTTGGATTTATCCCCAAAATAAAATAGTGCTTTAACAATATAAAATCAGACTTCTGCTTCCAGAAAAAAAAAAATAGATTTACTTTCCCTATAACTCCCACTAAATACAACTAAGAACTTTGGACATAATATATAAAATAAGCACATATAAAGCTCTGAAAGTTGGAGAGATGGCATAGTGACTAGTGACTTTAGATTCAAAGTATAATACAGTGATGAGTTTTCTGGGTTTTCTGTTTGCCTCAAATATCCCAAACTGAACATTGTAACCCAGAGATATAAATGGTGCAGACAAGAAAGGCTCCAAGGAAAACCTACTCTCAACAGAGGAACCAAGAAAGGGACAGGCCACTCAGACAAAAACCTTTAGATGATAATTAACCCACTCTAGCCAAACACCACACACAAAATCCTGTGGCCCCCATTTCCACTCCTGTCAGTGAAGGTCAAAAGCAATGCCTAGACTTCTACCCTTGCTGGACTGTAATAAGGTACTCCAATCCCCCCCTACTGGCTGGAGTGCTGTCAGAGGCGGCCAAGTAGGGAGTTGGAAATCACACAGACAGCCTGAGCTTCTCCCCTGTGAAAGTAGTAATGAGACACCCTTTCCCTCCTCAATGGAGTTTTATTAAAAGAGACTAGTGCAAAGTCAGGACTTTCATCACTGCTCAGCCATAACAAAATCACCCCTCAATGTCAGTGGTGGCTACACAGGAAGCAGCAATTAGGCACCTATTCCCCTCTAAGGTAGGGCAGTATAAGCAGAGACCCAGGAGGAAGCCTCAACTCCAAGTCATGCCCACTGCAGTAACAAAAAGTTTCTCCACCTGGGTATCTATGGAAACTGAGGGCGAAAAAACCCTAAATTTCCATCTCCATCTAGAAGAAATGAGTCAGAATTCTCATTCAAGTACCAGAGCACTGTCAGACAAAATACAAGATTTAAGTAAGACCCGAAGTCTTAAAATACCCAAAATGTCCATATTAAAATCACTTGTCATACCAGGGACCTCAAACTGAATGAGGAAAGACAACAGATGTCAATGTGATAATCCAGGTGTTGGAAGTATCTGAACAAGGATTTTAAAGCAGTCAATAAAAAAAGTTTCAACAAACAATTTAAAATATGTCTGGAACCAGTGAAGAGAAAGTTTTATGGAAGGAGTACACAGTCTCAAAGAAATTGAAGATATGAAAAACAAATGGAAATTTTAGAAATAAAAAAATACAGCCACTGAAATATTACTAAGCGGATGGACTCAACAGCCACTTGAAAGAAAAAAAAATTAGTGAATTTGAACATAAAACAGTAGAAATTACAGAGTCTGAACTACAGAGCCTGAAAGTAAGTGTTAGGGACATGTGGGATTATGATAAAAAATTTAAAAATATAATATTCATCTCATTGGAGTCCCAGAAAGACAGAAGAAAAGGGAACAGAATTCTGAGTCTTCTCAAGCTGCTCTAACAAAATATCACAGATTGAGTAGCTTTAGCAATAGACATTTACTTCTCACAGTCCTGGAGAATGATAAGTCCAAGATCAAAGTGCTATCAGATTTGATTCTTGGTTAGGGCTCTCTTCCTGGCTCACAGCGGTCCACCTTCTCACTGTATCCTCACATGACAGAGTGAGCTCTGGTCTCTCTTCCTATTCTGATATGTTAAAAAAAAAAAAAAAAAAAAAAAAAAAAAAGACGACAGCAGGAGGGGAAGAATGATGTGGGGGGAAATCGGTGGGGGAGACAAACCATGAGAGACTATGGACTCTGAAAAACAAACTGAGGGTTCTAGAGGGGAGGGGGGGGTGGGGGGATGGGTTAGCCTGGTGATGGGTATTAAAGAGGGCATGTTCTGCATGGAGCACTGGATGTTATACGCAAACTATGAATCATGGAACGCTACATCAAAAACTAATGATGTATGGTGATTAACATAAAATAATAATAAAAAAATAGTAAAAAAAAAAAAAAAAAAAAAAAAAAAAAAAACCATCACCAGGC
>NC_058411.1:93592177-93636336 GCF_002201575.2 Neomonachus schauinslandi | reverse complement strand
AACACTGATCCCACCATTGTACTCCACCCTCATGACCTCATCTAAACCTCATTGACTCTCAAAGGCCCTATGTTCAAATACAATCACATTAGGAGTTAGGGCTTCAACATCTGAATTTGGGGAGGGCACAAACATTCAGTTCATAACAGAGCTGGAAATCTATTCAATAAAAAATGCCTAAAAAATTCAAGTTTTGCAAAAATAAAACAAATCTACAGAATAAGCTGATAAATCATATACAGGACAAACTGAAAAATTCATGTCAAGACACATCACAAACTCCTGAAAACTGAAAGCAAAGAAAAAATGTTGACAGTAGTAAGAGAAATGGCACATTATCTACAGGGGAGAAACAATTTGAATGAGAATGGATTTTCTATCAGAAACCATAGAGGCAGAAAGAAATGGCATAACACTTTGAGTGCTGAAGAAGAAAATAATCAACCCAAGATTCCATATTCAGTGCAAACATATCCTCAAGAATGAAGAGGCAATCAAAACATTCTCAGATGAAGGAAAACTATGAGACTTTATAAACAGCCAACTTACTTTAAATGAATGGCTAAAGAAAATTTTCTGAACAGAAAGGAAACGAAAAAAGGAGTCTTGAAACATCCAGAAAGGACAGTGAATGGTAAAAGCAAAACTATGGGTAACACAATATGCTTCCCTTTTCCTCTTGAGTTTTCTATATTATGTTTGACGGTTGAAACAAAAAGTTTAACACTATCTAATGTGGTTCTCAATGCATACAGAGGAAATATTTAAGACAATTTTACTTTAAATGTGAGAGAGAATAAAGGAATATAGTGGTAGATAATAAGGTTTTTGCACTTCACTAGAACTGGCAAAATGTATTCACCAACCAACTTTGACAAATTATGTATATATAATGTTTAGTAGGCAAATTAATGGCCCCCAGAGACAACCATGTTATAATTCTTGGAACCAGAATAATTTATTTCATACAGAAAAAGGAAGTTAAAGTTGCAGATAGAATTAAGTTTGCTCATCAACTAATCTTAATATTGGAATATTATCCAGGGTTATCAGGTAGGTCCAATGTAATCAGGACACTCAAAGTGGAAGAGGAAGGTAGGAGAGTGAGGTCAGCATGATGTAATATTAAAAAGCTCAACACACAGTGGTGCCTGGGTGGCTCAGTCAGTTGAGCATCCAACTCTTGGTTTCAGCTCAGGTCATGATTTCAGGGTCATGGGATTGAGTCCCATGTCAGACTCTGTGCTCAGCAGGGAGTCTGATGGGAATTACTTCCATCTCACTCTGTCCCTCCCCCCAATAATAAATAAATCTTTTTAAAAATGCTCAACATACAGTTGCTTTTGAAGGTAGAGGAAAATGTTTATGAGCCAAAAAATCTGAGTGCATCTAAAACCTGGAAAAATCATTGAAACAGATTCTACCCTAAGCCTCTGGAAGGGAATAGCTGTGCTGTGCTGACACCTTGACTTTAATCCAGTGAGCCTGTAACAGACCTTTCACCTTCAGGATTCTAAGATAAAAAATTGTGTTTTAGTTTGTGGCAATTTTTTAAGGAAGCAATAAAAAAAAACTTATACATAATGCAATACCAAGAATTGTCACTAAAAATGTTATACAAGAGATACATTGAAAAACTTGAAGTGTAAAGTAATCTATAGAAATGCAGAATAGACAATGAAAACCAGAGAAAACAAACAGAAGACAAAGAATAAAATGACAGATTTAATCCTTATCAATAATTGCATTAAATGTAAATGGTCTAAATATATCAAATAAAAAACCTTAATGGGATGGATTAAAAAAACATCATGACCTTACTATATGCTCAGGAACTCAATTCAAATATAATGATAAAGGTAGGCTAAAAGTAAACAAATTGAAAAAGATATACTATATGATCAGAATACAGTAGTAGCTAAATATCTGATAATGTAGACTTCAGAGCAAAAGAAGAGAGGCATACTGTATAATGACATAAAGGTAAATTGACCAGGAAGACATAACAATCCAAAATGAGATGTAACTGAAAAGTAGACAAATCCACAATTATTGTCGGTCATTTAAATACCCACCCTACAGTGATGAGAATAATCAAAGAAAGTATTAATACATGGTATACCATGTTTATGAATTGAAACCCTTGAGATACAAAATGCCAACAGTCTCCAAATTTTATATATATATATATATACATTATATATGTGTGTGTGTATAAATTTTTTTTCACAACTCCTTTTATAGTCAGAGTAACCAAGACTGTGATATCAATAGATGGAATTAAACATTGATCAATGCAACAGAATAGAGAACCCAGATAAAGACCCACAGAACTCATTTTTCTATAAGGATGCAAAAAGCAACTCAGTGGAGGATAGATTTTTAAACAACTGGTGCTTGAGCAACTGGATATTTATAAGCAAAAACACACCCTCAACCTAAACCTCATACCTTAATGCAAAAATTATCTCAAAATGAATATTTAAATATGAAATAAAAATTATAAAAAAAACCTTAACTCAGGAAAAAGTCTCCAAGACAAAACTTGAAGAGTTCTTAATCATGACATCAAAAGCATGATACCAAAAAAGTCAATAATTTGGTCTTAAAAACTTGCTGTTGGAAAGCCCATGTAAAAAGGATTTTAAAAAAGAAAGGTATAAATTGGAATAAAATATTTGCAAACCATATATTGAAAAAAGAACTAGTACCTACAATATATAAAGAACTCTCAAAACTCAACAGCAAACAACCACCAGACACACACAATTAGAAAATGGGCAAAAGATGTAGAGACATTTCACTGAAGAGGACATATGAATGACAAACAAGCACATGAAAAGATGATCAGTCTCACTAGATATTCAGGAAATGCAAATTGGAGCCGTGATGAAATGTTTCTATGTACCTATTAGAACAGTTAAACAAAAACAATGACAATACCAAATGCTAGAAAGGATGCAGTGAAACTGGTCTCTCATACATTGTCAGTGTGAATGTAAAATACAATAATTCTCAAATAGTTTGACAATTTCTTATAAAATTAAATATACCTCTACAATACAGCCAGCAATTGAACTCCTGGGCATTTATCCTGGAAAAAATGAAACATCCACACAAATCTTACAAATGACTGTTCATAACAGCTTTATTTTAATAGCCTCAAACTGAAACAACCAAAATATCCCTCAGTAGGTGAATAGTTAAACTGTGATACATCCCAGGAATACATTAGTATTCCTTAAATACTAATCAGTGATAAAAATAAACTGATACACACAGCAACTTAGATCTCAAGGGCATTATGTTAGGAGAAAAAAAATATCCAGATGACAGATACTATATGACTACATTTATATAAAATTATACAGACGGAAAACAGATTAGTGTTTGCCAGGGGTTATGCAAGGTTAAACATGGGAGGGGTGGATGAGAGAGACTAGACAGGGATAGCACAAGGCATGATGGAAGTTTTGTATTTGGATTGCAGTGATGGTTATACAATCTACACATATGATAAAATGAAAAATATGTACACACATTGTACCAGTCAAATTCCTGGTCTTTATATTGTGCTCCAATTATATAACATGTTACTATTGGGGGAAACTCAGTGAAGGGTATATGTGATATCTGTACTATCTTTTCAATAGCCTGTTAACCTATCTTTTTTTAATTAAGCAGTTTAAAAAATCTGTGTTAAAAAATGAGTTGTATTTAATCAAAACTACAACCCAATTTAAACTTGGACAAAAATTTGAACAGATGCTTCATGAAATACATGAGCGGCCAAAAAGCACAAAGATGATACTTTTCATCATTAGTCACTGGGGAAATAAAATTTAAAACCACAATTAGATACTATAATATATACTGTAGAATGGTTGAAATTAAAGACTGACAATAACAGTGTTGGTAAGTATGTGAAGCAACTCAAACTTGCTTACCCTGAGAACGTAAAATGCTACAATCACACTGGAAAACAGGTAGTTATTTCTTAAAAATTTAAACATGTTACCAAAATATGGAAAGAGCCCAGATGTCCACTGACAGAGGAATGGATAAAGAAGATGTGATTTTATACACACACACACACACACAAAATGGAATATCACTCAGTCATCAAAAAATGAAATCTTGCCATTTGCAACTATGTGGCTGGAACTAGAGGGTATTATGCTAAGTGAAATAAGTCCGTAAGAGAAAGACAAATACCATAGGATTTCACTCATATGTGGAATTTAAGAAACAAAACAGATGAACATAGGGCAGGGGAAGGTAAAATAAGACAAAAATAGAGGGAGGCAAATCATGAGAGACTCTTAACTATAGGAAATAACCTAAGGGTTGCTGGAGGGGAGGTGGGTGGGGGTATGGGGTAACAGGGTGATGGGCATTAAGGACGGCACTTGAAGTAATGAGCACGGGGTGTTGCATGTAACTGATGAATCACTAAATTCTACCTCTGAAACTAATAATATGTTAATTAAATTGAATTTAAATAAAAAATTTAAAAAGCCGCCCTGAAAAAAAATTTAAACATGGTACATTAAAATCTAAATGTGGACAAACTTTAAATATAGAATATAGATTATATCTATATACGTATATAGATATATGTTCTATGTATAAATTGCCACAAGACACAGAAAGCATAAATTATCACAAATAGGCATGACAAATGTATCACATCAGAAGTAAAGAAACAAGAGCAGGAAAATGTATTTGCAACATACAACGGAGGATTAGCTTTGCCTCCATAAAAGAATTTGAAAAACAGGTAGAAAAATAAATTGCATGTTGAAATGCATTTCCTAAGAGGAAATTAGCATAGGAAAAGGTGCTCAAACTGTTAAGCTATAAGGATTGTGCAAGTTAACATTAAGCACTGATACCTTATTTCACAACCACTGGAATGGAAAAGAAAATGAAATATCTGAGACTGTCAAGTTGTTATGGATGGAAACTTCCATGAGGTACTGTTAAAAATGTCTATGACCACCTTTGAAAATCTGTTAGGTATGTAACATGAACAGAATCTTACACTTATGTAGCAGATTACAAATAAAAAGATGTATACTACAACATTATTTGTCATAGGGTATACTGTACCATATTTTTCCCATTAATAGGGAATAATTTTGATATATTTATATGGTAAAATACATTTGGATGAATTAATTAGACCAATAGGCATCAATGTAGTTTTTAAAAGAACACTGAGTTTAAAAAGCAAGTTTCAGAAATTATCTAGTCTAGAAAGCAATTTCAGCAGCACATATACTAAAATTGGAATGATACAGAGAAGATTAGCATGGACCCTGTGAAAGGATGACAGAATTATCTAGCATGGCATCATTTCTATATTTATGGATAGTGAAATTATAATACATCCTGGAAGAATACACGAGTTTTTTTTATAGTGATTGTCCCTAGGAAAGGAAGGAAAGACTAGAGCGTGAAATAACCTTTAAAGAGCAGTAGCTCCTTTCCTATTGCCCTATTTACTACCAAACAACCCATTCCATCCTCTCTGCCTCACATGACTGGCTCCTTGTGCCCTCAAGTATTCTTTGGCTTTTCCATTTACCAAATCTTACCATACTTGGATGATACCCCATCAATTACACATGGGGTAAAGCAGAGTACAGAGCAAATAACATGCAAACAAAAATTGCTTGTTGGAATCCTCTTATCTCAGAGATCGTAGAGATCATGTTGCCTAGTGTGCTTCAGATTGTGTTCTGAGAAGCCCTGGAGATCCTGAGAGAAGCTTCACTGGGCAAGGAAGGGCTTGGCATCTAGGACTTGGCACCCACCACCTCAGATTCAAGCACAGCAGTTCTGACTTTATCTGCTTTATAACTGGGTCAGTGCTCTTAAAAAGGAGAACAAAAACCGCTGATTTTAGGTATCAACTTTATTTTTTTTAATAAGAACATAATAAAGTCATTTTCTAGCAAGATCACATAACTCTTCTATGTTTAACCGATTTGATGTTTACAGAATTCTCGGTTAAGGAAGGTATGTGGGAGCCTTTGGTTACTAACATCTACCTCATCATATCCTATAAACAGGAGGATGTGTTTTCAAGTGTCAAGTCAAAATGAAAATGATAATTATATTTCATTTACCAAAACAGCAATTCTGGTATAAATTCAGGAAAAAAGGAGAAGGTAGAGTACGCTCCGTCCAATTTTGCAGTGTGCATCACACCCTGCTCTTTCACCAAGGAAAGTAAGTCATCATCAACTTGTATAGGCAGAATTCTTTGATTCATTTAACCTAGTGATAACCCTGTAAATAAGTATTGTGTGTTAAAGAAAGTACAATGGGGTGTGAGCTTCTGGAAAGCAACTGTTGACTCTAACATGACGTTGTCAGAGGAAGAACTAAGTCATCAAGCTTTCCATCCCTGCCCGTTAGCTAGGTAATCTCTAATGGAAGTCATTCATGAAGCTAATAAGTTCTCTTCAAGTAAATCACTAAAAAAAGGGAATTATATTAGGCACCAAAGTTCATGAGGAAGAAAATTCACAACAAAACAACTCTGATCTTTGCTCCAGGCTCTGCTTAATGGTCCAGAAAACTAGTATTCATTAATTTTCACAAAAGAGGTCATATGGCTAGAGCTATAATGTTCAAATAATATTCAATTACATTTTTTTCTGAGTGAAAGCCTCTTTTAATCATTTTGAAACCAGTTACCATGAAATGCATTATTTTATTCTTATAATCTCTTCACTCCAAGTCTTCAAAACATGGACGGCAATTTCACTTCCCAGGAAATACACTGAAAACAGAGGTTGATTTTGCATTCAGATTTCATTCGACCTAACAAACAGAATAATGACATTTTTTCCTACCCCTCCTGGTACAGAGTTTTGTAAAGTACTGTTTGTCTCTTGCAGAATTTCCCAGATTCAGAATTAATATTTCTACTTCAAACAGAAGACCTGCAACCACACTCACAGAGGATGTTTAGAATAGACCTTTTCTTGACTGCTAATGCCTAAAGATGGTGGTGTAGCCACAAAGCAGAGGGACTCTGATAGCGAATGTTTTTCACAATCTGTCTGAACAGATTTGGCAGGAGGAGAAGGATTATTCACCCATAATATCTCCATCCCCACCCCTGCAATTTACAATCCACACTCTTTCATGATTCTACCTCTTATCAAGGAGTGCCTGTACACACAGAGCTAACGGTGTATGGATTATTCTGAAGATTAAAAATAAAATTATTTCTATTAGTCAGAAAATATAGTCTGTAAAAATTTTGCCTCTGCTAGCAAAGAACTTGATATTTTTCTCTCAGTTCTGTAAACCTTTACTGGAGGCTGAGACAGCCACACATGGAAAAGATTTCTAATCTTAGGAAACATCTGTCAACCCAAAAGATAGAAAAAGTGGGTGGGGTATCCCCATAAACAGGTGGAGAGGACAGGAATCACACTCTAGGTAAATGAATCGGAAGCCTGCACCCATATTCCAGGTTCTGACTCTCATTCTGTATATCAGATTTCCTCCCAGCCTAATGTAGAAAAGCAAACCACCCCAGTATCGAACAGCCACATGGAATGCTCCCTCTTCTGAATTTGCTGAGTGCCTCTGTCTACAGAGTTGCTTGAATCTGTAGTATTCCCCATAGCAGACTCATTCTCCTGTAATCACTAAGTCAAACCCTGGAGAAAAATCCAGCTGACTGTGTATTTTTACCCCTTTAACCTAGTGCTGCTAGTTTTCAGTCAAAATAAGAGAAATGGAGAGAAAACATCAAGTTACAACTAAGTGAAAGACAAGCCCCTTTCCTTTGATCACGAATAATTCTTACCTAGTTTTGGAGGTAAATCTACATTCTATGATGGGGTGGGGGAGGAAATGTGGTATAATTTGAGACTTGATATCAAATCTACTACATACTGGATAATTTTTTCTTCACCTACATTGTTTGAGATTTTAAATTAAAGGGTTTACTCAAATACTTTTTTTTTGTAGAAATAACAGAAAAACTATTGTCAAACCATTATCTTCAAAAATTTGCTACAGAACCAAAAACAAAAGATGCCTGAAAAATTCTCTGAAGCATGTTTTACAAGGTGTGGTATCACACACACAGTGACAGAAACCATCATTCTTTCTTTTGCTTGTACCAGTTCTCAGTAACCTTGTATTAAAAATTCCCTCAAGACTCAAATCTTCTCATTAGAAGTTTCATTTCAAATGATGCTTTGCTCTTTTTATTTAATCCTAGAATGAAAATAAAGAGGCCTTAAGATATGGTCTAATCTAGTCTCATGTTTCCTTAAAAGTAGACAGCAAAACCATCTGAAAGTAATGGGAATAATGCTATTTAATATAAAAGTTTGAGAGAAAACTACTTCCCATACATGTTGTATATCACTCGAATACCCTTTAAACTAATAGCTGAGTTCTCATTCTGTAGGAAAGCAGCGTCACTGAAAGCAAATTCTCCTCCAGTTCTCAGTTGGGTTCCAAAGTTGGATTAATACCATAAATTTTAAAGACTGCCTTATTTTACTGCCTCTCTGCAGATTGTGAGCTCCTTCAAAAAAATGGGAACCAGGTGATCGTCTTTATAACTAATTCTACATTTTTAACTCCATGTCTGGCACATACTTATATATATCAAGCAATACAAGTGTGTCAGACACTAGGTTAAACTGGCTTGGAAAGGTTTATACTGATAGTTGAATGATTATCATTTAAAACAAAAGTTCTCTTTTTTATAACCTTTCCCCTACCCTTGTAACAGGTAGTCCTTATTTTCAGCCTTATTCTGTTCAATTACTGGTATATTTTAAAAAAAATAAATAAATCAGGGGCACCTGGGTGGCTCAGTAGGTTAAGCGTCCAACTCTTGATTTTAGCTCAGGTCATGATCTCAGGGTTGTGGGATGGTGACCCATGTTGGGCTCCGTGCTTAAGTGGGAATCCTGCTTGAGATTTTGCTCCTACCCCTACTCATTCTCTCTCTCCCCTCCTTCTCTCTATAAAACAAATCTTTGAAAAAAAATCCGAAAAATCAGACCATGACTTAGGCATTTAATTGTGATATGGGAAATATTTGAAATAAAACTATCAAAAATATTAGTCACACTTTTCTTTTTATGTCAATGAAAATAGTATTTTAGTGACATATTGGCTAAACAAGGAAGCAGAAGGAAATCTTAGAGGAGGACTGACCCGACCTGACTGGGGATTTAAAGAGGATGCTCCAAGGAACCATTTGGACCTTGAATTGATAAGAGGCACAGATGAGTTGGAAAGACTTAGGGGAGAGAGAAGAGTAAGAAACAAAAGGGGCGCCTGGGTGGCTCAGTCTGCCTTCGGCTCAGGTCATGGGATCGAGCTCCCCATCAGGCTCCCTGCTCGGCGGGAAGCCTGCTTCTCCCTCTCCCACTCCCCCTGCTTGTGTTCCCTCTCTCGCTGTGTCTCTGTCAAATAAACAAATAAAATCTAAAAAAAAAAAAAAAGAGTAAGAAACAAGGTTGTGATGATGCACTGAAAGCAAAGGCATTCATGCAGTCATCCTTATCCTGTGTGCTTTAGGCTTTGATTTTTTTTGGCGGGGGGGTCTGATATTAAAATCTGGCCCTTTCTTTCTGTTAGCATTTTCTGATATATCTTTGATCTTCATTTTACTTTTAATCATCTGGTGAAATTTTGTTTTGGGGAGTTTCCTTGGTACTAGAATCTCATCAGATTTTGTATTTTTACCCACTCTCCAGGTCTGTTTTTCAATTGGAAAGTTTCATACACATATGCATGAAAATATATTCATTCTATATTGTAAAGTAAAACATAATGGATTGCAAAGCAGTATATTTGGTGCCAGTTCACATATGTAGGATTAAATCCCAAGTACTGTGTGCACATGCACATATGTATACACACATATATCAAAAACTTAAGTGCTTATTTCTGTGTGATAGTTCATTTTGCTTATATGTATTTTTCCATGAACACATGTCACACACACATGCAAAATTAAAGTTTTATAAGTAAGAGTCAAATAATTTGCAGCCAGCTTATAATGGCAATGCGGCACCTAAACTCTTGAAGAACTATAAAAAAAAAAAAAAATGTAAACCTCAAGCTACCTTCGGATCTCTTAGCCAGAGTAATAAAACTGAATTATTACAGAAAAAAATAAAATACATATTCCCTGAATATGTAAATTTTAATGATAAATTAGGCCAATTTTGTTGAATTATAAATCCTCCAACCAAGATTTTTACTTCCCTAATAGGTTTAAACCCTTTATAAGCAGAGACAACAACTTACATGTTTTTCATGTAGGTGATATTTCCAGCACTCTTCATTCATTTGTATGGATTTCTATTTCTTTCTGATATGATTTTGCTGCTTTCTGAGAGACTTCCTTTAACATTTCTTGGATTGGGGTCTGCTAGTGTCTTTTACACTCTAGCTGCTTTTAAGATTTTTTTTTTTGCAGAGGTATAAAAAACAATCAAACTTATATATAACCATAAAAGACCCCAAATAACCAACACAATCCTGAGAAAGAAGATTTCAAGTTATTATAAAGCTGGGGTAATCAAAATAGTGTGGTACTAGCATAAAAACAGACAAATAGACTAACAGAACAGAATCAAAAGCCCAGAAATAACCCATACATATATGGTTAATATTAGTTTACCATATATGAGAAGAAAGCCAAGAATACTTAATGGAGAAAAGACAGTCTCCTCAATAAATAGTCCTGGGAAAATGGGATATTCACATCTAAAACAATGAAACTAGACCCTTATCTTATACCACCCACAAAAATTAACTCAAAATGGATTAAAGACTTAAATGTGAGACCAGAAACCATAAAACTTCTAGAAGAAAACTAAAGAAAAAAGCTCCTTGACATGGGTATTGGAAAGGCTTTTGGATAGGACACCCAAAGCACAAGTAAAAAAATATAACAAGGGCAAGTACATCAAACTAAAAAGCTTTTGCACAGCAAAAGAAACTATCAACAAAATGAAAAGACAACCTAAGGAATGTGAAAAAAAAAAAACTGCAAACAATTTATCTGATAAGGCATTAATACCCAAAATACATAAAAAACTCATACAACTCAACAGCAAAAACCAATCCAATTTAAAAATGGTCAAATGGAATCAAAATGGTGGAATGGGAGGATCCTGAGCTCACAGGGACATACCAAAACCTACAATTACATATAGATAGAACTATCTCTGAGAACAAACTATAGAGGAACAGATTAAAACCAATTAAAGAGATAAAGAAAAAGCACACTGAGATGGGTAGAAGGGGCAGAGACAGTTTTGCCAATAACCACACCTCTGGTGTGACAACACACAAGCAGGAAGGCTGAGCAAGAGGAGTCCCAAGCTCCAAACTGGTCTTCAAGGCCCTAGGACAAGCACTGGGAAGACAAACACCTGTAAAGTCAGCCTTGAAAACCAGTGGGGTTTTTCTTCAGGAGAGCTAGAGGGCAGTAGGAAATGGAGACTCCACCCAAGCACCAGAGATCCTCCCAAGCAGCTCCCTGCCCCAGCGCTCTTGGCAGGCACCATCAACGAGCACCAGAGACCCTCCGAAGTGGCTTCCCACCCTAGTGCTCCTGACAGATAGCCTTGGCTGCCCCCCAGAGCCCATCCCAAGCACCACCATTCTGGGGGTCCAGCACCACACTCTAGCACACCTATAATAGTCACAGCCAGACCTTATGGCAAGCCATGCAGCATGCCTAAAACAGCTGCAGCCAGGCCTCTCAGCTAGATGGGCCAGAGGTCAGTTCTGCTCACCAGCTGGGCCATAGCACTCGTGGCCAGACCTTGCAGACAGCCATGCCAGAGAACAGCTCTGCACACCAGATTCCACACCAGTTGTGAACCAGCCACAATAGAAGAATGTACACAGGCCACACAGGGGATAATCCTGGGGTACCTGGCTCAGGTCACCAGGTGGATTTGTGCTATTGGGCACCACAGGACACCTTCTGCATAAAGCCAGCCCTTCAAGACTGGGAGAGCTAACTGATCTACCTAAATCACAGAAACAGAATTAAGCAAAATGAGGAATATGCCCAAATAAAAGAATAAGACAAAATCTCAGGAAAAGAACTAAATGAAATGGAGATAAGCAATACCAGATAAACAGTTCAAAGTCATGGTCATAAAGATGCTCAATGAAATCAAGAATGTATGAACATAATGAGAACTTCAACAAAGATAGAAAATATACAAAGAACTAATAAGAGCTGTAAAATACAATAATTGAAAAATACCCCAGAGGGAATCAATAGCAGATCAGATTAGCAATCTACAAAATAACGTAGTAGAAATTAACCACTAAAAACAGCTAAAAGCTGTTATGAGGATATTTTAAGGGAACTCTGGGTAACATTAAATATAGTAGCATTAACATTATAGAGGCTTCAAAAGGGGAAGATAAAGAGAAAGGGGTCAAAAACCTATCTGAAAAAATAGCTGACAAATTCCCTAACCTGATGAAGGAAAGAGATACCCAAGCCTAGGAAGCACAGAATCCAAAATAAGATGAATCCCAAAGGGACCTGCAGCAAGGCACATTATAATCAATGTGCCAACAGTTAAAGAGAAAATATTAAAAGCAGCCAGAAAAAATATACATAGTATATTTTGTATACATATGTATACATAATATACAAGGGAGCTCCCACAACATTATCAGCTGATATTTTAGCAGAAACTTCACAGGCCAGAAGGGACTGGCATGACATATTAAAAGTGCAAAGTACTGGGGCACCTGGATGGCTCAATAGTCCTGTCTGACATCAGCCCAGGTCATGATCTCACGGTCCTGGGATTGAGCCCAGCAACAGGCTCCCTACTCAGTGAGGAGTCTGCTTATTCCTCTGTCCCTCCCCCCGCTCACTCTCTTGATCTCTCAAATAATAAAATATATATATTTTTAAAAGTGCAAGGTGCTAGAGAACAAAAGCACAAGTGCAAGGAAAAAAACTTCCAACCAAAAGTACTAAATCTGGCAAGGTTATCACTCAGAATTAAAGGAGGGATGAAAGAGTTTCTCAAAGGCTACAAGTTCATCACCAAATCAGCCTTAATAAATGTTAAATGTACTGCTTTAAACAGGAAAGAAAAGGCCATAATTAGATATTAGAAAATTATGGGAAAAAAAGTCTCACTAGTAAAGATAAACATATAGTAAATGTAGTAGACCGATCACCTACACAGCTACTACAAAAGTTAGAAGACAAAAATAGTAAAAATCATCTAGACATATAATAATTAGTTAAGGAATACACAAAATAACATCTAAAATAGGACAACAAAAATATAAAGCATGTTGGGGGAGTAAAATCGTAGTGCTTTTAGAATGCACTTGGACTTAAGCAACCATCAACTTAAAATAGACTGCTATATGTAGGATATTATATATAAACCTCATGATGACCACAAACCAAATACTGGAAATAGATACACAAAAAATAAAGAGAAAAGAATACAGATATAACACTAAGTCACCAAATTATAAGGGGAGAGAGCAAGAAAGAAACATAACTACAAAAACAATCAGAACACAATGAAATGGCAGGGAGTACTAATATCTACTAATAACTACTTAAAATGGAAATGGACTAAATGCTCCCATCAAGAAAAATAGGGTGGCTGAATTTTAAAAAGAGCCATTTATATGCTGCTTACAAGACACCCACTTCAGATCTAAAGACATATAAAGAAAATAAAAAGAAAAAGACACGGAAACCAAAATAAAGCTGAGGCAGTTATACACATGACAGAACAGACTTTAAAGACTGACAAGAAAAAAAGAAGGGCATTACCTAATTATAAATCAATCCAAGAAGATTTAACACTTATAATTACCTATGTACACAACATAGGGGTATCTAAAAACAAAGAAAATATTGACATAAAGAGAAATGGACAGTATAAAATAGTAGGGGGCTTTAACACCCCACTTCCATCAATAGATAATTCATCTAGACAGAAAATCAGTAAGAAAACAGTGGCCTTAAATGACACAGTAGACTAGATGGACTTAATATATACATAACGTTCCATCTGAAAACAGAATACATTCTTTCAAACGCACAGGGGGCATTCTCCAGGACAGATCACATGTTAGACCACAAAACAGTTCTCAATAAATTGGAGAAGACTGAAATCATATCAAGCATCTTTTCTGACTACAATGGTATGAAACTAGGAGTCTACTACAAGAGAAAAGAAACTAGGAAACAAAAAACAACAACAAAAAAACAAGGATAAACATACTACTAAACAACTAGTAAGTCCATGAAATCAAAAATACTTTGAGACAAATGAAAATAAAAACACAACAGTCCAAAATCTGTGGGACACAGCAAAAGCAGTTCTAAGAGAGTTTATAGTGTTATACAGGACTACCTCAAGAAACAAGAAAAATCTCAATCTATCATTAAACCTAAAGGAACTACAGAAAGAACAAAATCCAAAGTTAGAAGAAAATAAAGATGAGAGCAGAAATGAATGACTAAAAACAGTAAGTAAAAAGATAAAAGCTGCTTTTTTCTGAAAACAAAACTGACAAACTTTTAGCCAGACTCATCAAAATAAGAGGGCCCAAATAAATAAAATCAAAAATGAAAAAAAAATTAAAACTGATACCACAGAAATACAAAGAGTAATAAGATACTACTACAAACAACTATATGTCAACCAATGGGACAACCTAGAAGTGAATAAATTCCTACAAACATACAATCTTCCAAGACTGAATCAAGAATAGAAAATCTGAACAAAATGATTAGTAATGAAATTGAATCAGTAATCCAAAAACTCCCAAAAGTCCAGGACCAGATGGCTTCACAGATAAATTTTAAACACTGAAAGAGTTATTACATATAAATTCTTAAACTATTTCAAAAAGTTCAAGAGGAAGTAATGCTTCTAAATTCATTCTATGAGATCAGCATTACCCGGATACCAAAACCAGACAAAGAGAAAGAAAAGAAAAAAGGAGAAAAAACAAAAACAAAAAAACAAAAACAAAATAAAATTACAGGCCAATATCCTTGATGAACAGACATAAAAATCCTCAGCAAGGTATTAGCAAACCAAATTGAAAAATACATTAAAAAGATCATACACCACAGTCAAGTGGGATTTATTCCAGGGATGCAAGGATAGTTCACTATCTGCAAGTCAATCGATATAATATATATTATGATAATATACCACATTAAAAAAGAGGAAGATTAAAATCAAGCATGTCAACAGAGGCAAAAACAAGAACTCGATAAAATTTAACATCCACTTACAATAAAACCTCTCAACAAAAGGGCATAGAGAGAACACACTTCAACACAATAAAGGCCATATACGACAAACCCATGTTCATAACTGACAGTGAAAAGCTGAAAGCTTTTTCTCTAAGACCAGGAACAAGATAAGGATGTCCACCCTCACTGTTATTCAACATAATAATGGAAGTCCTAGTCACAGCAATCAGGCAAGAAAAGGAACAGGCATCCAAATTGGGGGATGGGGGGGGGCAGTAAAACTGTCTATTTGCAGATGGCATTATACTAGATACAGAAAACCCTAAAGATTCTATCAAAAAAAAATATTAGAATAAATGAATTCAGTGAAATTGAAGGATACAAAATTGATACACAGAGATCTGTTATATTTCCATCAATAATGAAATAGAAGAGAAATTAAGAGAAAATTCTATCAAAATACCTAGAAATAAATTTAACTAAGGCGAAAGACCTGCGGTCTGAAAACTATGAAACATTGATGAAAGACATTGAAAACAACACAAACAAAAGGATATACCATGTTCATAATTGAATATCATTAAGATGTCCATACTATCCGAAGCAATCTACAGATTCATACATTCCCTATCAAAATACCAGTGGCATTTTTCACAGAACTAGAATAATCCTAAGATTTGTATAAAACCACAACAAGCCCAGAAGGTCAAAGCAACCTTGAGAAAGAAGAACAAAGCTGAAGGTGTCATGCTCCCTGATTTTAAATTCTAACACAAAATACAGTAATCAAAAGAGTATGGTAGTAACACAAAGATAGACCTATAAATCACTAGAACAAAATAGAAAGCCCAGAAAGAAACCCATGCTTACATGGTCAATTAATCTTTGACAAAGGAAGTACAGTGATATAAAGAACTCACACAATATAATAGCAAAACCCTCCACAAACTATCTAATTAAAATTGGGCAGAAGACCTGAATAGTCATTTAAGAGCAACAGATGGCCACGGACACAAAAGATCCTCAACATCATTAATCACCAGGTCAAAACCACCTAATCACTAAGCCAAAACCACAGTGAGGTATGACCTCACAACCTATCACAATGGCTATCAAAAAGACAGTAAATAACCAGCGTTGGTGAGAGAAAAGGAAGTGTTGTGGGAGAAAGGGAACCTTCATGCACTGCTTGTGGGACTGAAAAATGGTGCAGCCACTGTGGAAAACAGTATGGAGGTTCCTCAAAAAATTAAAAGTACAACTACTATATGATCTGGAAAAAAGATATTGTATACATACACATGGAATATTAGTCATGAAAATGAATGAACTCTTGCCATTAACATGGTATTATGCTAAGTAAAATAAGTCAGACCAAGACAAAGGTCTTATGATTTGACTTGTATGTGGAATCTACAAAACAAAACAGAAATGGACTCATAAATACAAAGAATAATCTGGTGGTTACCAAGGGGGAGGGTGGTGGAGGTATGGGCAAAATAGGACAAAGGAATTACAAGGTACAAACTTCCAGTTATAAAATAAGTTAGACATGGGGATACAAGATACAGCATAAGGAATTTAGTTGATATGTAACAACTTTGTATGTTGACACATGGATGTTATGTTTACCCTGATCATAATGTATATAAATGTTGAATCGCTATGTTGTACACCTGAAATGTAGTATTGTATGTCAACTACA
The DNA here is from genome assembly GCF_002201575.2 of Neomonachus schauinslandi. Taxonomy (NCBI): domain Eukaryota; kingdom Metazoa; phylum Chordata; class Mammalia; order Carnivora; family Phocidae; genus Neomonachus; species Neomonachus schauinslandi. The sequence goes on along the minus strand of NC_058411.1, from coordinate 93,619,345 downwards.
CTTCAAAAAAAAAAAAAACAGTAAAAGATCTGAACATTTTTCCAAAGAAGATATACAAATGGCTAACAAGTAACACGAAGAGGTGTTCAACATCGCTAATCATCAGGGAAATACAAATCAAAATCATAATGAAGTATCACCTCACATCTGTTAGAATGGTTATCAAAGAGATAGCCAACACTGGTGAGGACAGGGAGGAAAAAGAAACCTTATGCACTGTGGGTAGGAATGTAAATTGGTACAGCCACTACAGAAAACATATCGAGGTTACTCAAAAAATAAAAATAGAACTACCATATGACCTAGCAATTCCACTTCTGGGAATATATCCAAAGGAAATGGAAACACTATGTTGAAAGGTATCTGCACCCCCATGTTCACAGCAGCATTACCACCAATAGCCAAGATATGGAAACCACCCAGTGTCTGCCGAAAGATGAACAGATAAAGAAGTTGTGGTGCTTATATACACACACAATAGAATATCATTTAGCCATAAAAAAGGAAATCCTGTCAGTTGTGACAACACAGATGGACCTTGTGCTAAGTTGTATAATACAGAAGACGACAAATACTCTATGTCACTTATACATGGAACCTAAAAAACAAACCCAAACTCCTAGAAAAAGATCAGATTTGTGGTCACCAGAAGGGCAATGAGATGAAGGTGGTCAAAAGGTACAAACTTTGTTTCACTAAGTACAAGGGATGTAACACATAATATGATGACTATAGTTAACACCTCTGTATGGCATATATGAAAGTCTTTAAGAGGAAATCCTGAGTTCTTTTTATATACATATATGAAATACTGGATGTTAATTATGGTTATTTCACACTATATAAAAGCCAAGTGATTACGCTATCCCACTTATAGTGTTGTATGTCAATTATAGCTCAAAATTTTTTGAAGTTAAAAATTCAAATACAGGGTCGCCTGGGTGGCTCAGTTGGTTAAGCGACTGCCTTCAGCTCAGGTCATGATCCTGGAGTCCCGGGATCGAGTCCCGCATCGGGCTCCCTGTTTGGCAGGGAGTCTGCTTCTCCCTCTGACCCTCCTCCCTCTCATGCTCTCTCTCATTCTCTCTCTAATAAATAAATAAAATCTTTAAAAAAAAATCCAAATACATTAACTTAGGGAAAATGAAATCTTTATAATTTTGAGTCACCCTACGCAAGAACGGGAGGTGTCTTTTTATTCAAAATGCGTTTTCGTTGAAAAATGCTTGTGTGTCTGTCAGGAGTGTCAAACTACATTTTAAAATTTATTTTCAATTATCTTAGGGACTATATGAGTTTTTAGTAATATAACATGCAAAACAGAGATAATATATACCATATTCTATGCAGAAAAAAGACCAATATCTTAAATGCTAATGACTCCTATAGTTTTTTTTAAAAACCTGTAGCCTGATTGACCAATGCCTTTGATGAAATTTTATCAATGTCAGCTGTAGATGGATGCTTTGGGCAGCCAGAAAATGCCAGAAATACAGAATTCTTTCTTTCTTGGCTCTTCCTCTCAGGGCTCTGCAGGGAGCCCGATCTTTCTCACCTAAACCATAAAATTTCTTGAAAGAGAAATAGCTTCTCTCTTCTTGAAGAGGGGGAGCGGGAGGCTGATATAAGTAGTGGAGTCAATGATCTGAGATAAAAATCTTTCAGGATAGAGTGGAGGAGAAAAAAAGAGTAAGTTTTGTAGCCATTGTAATGGAATAACCAGACACTGGATATACTGAAAAAAATTTACACATATACACCCACCCTCTTTGCTCTCACACACATACAGAGTATAGAGGATGAGAGAAGAAAAACTGATCAAGACACAGAACAAGGTTTGAGGGAGAAGAAAGCAAAGCCACCCTCGATAGAGGATCTTTAGCAAGCCCCCGGTGTAAGTGAAGCCAAAGTACCTGGATATGTTAGATTTCTAACTGTAATGTTTATTTAGAAAATTTTGTCCATTGCTGATACTTATTTTGAAAATATTGTTTACTGCAAGTACCAGACTGAGAACATAAAATTGTTATATGAAAAAAAAATGCAAATCTGGTTACTTCCTACTGCCCATTAGCCCCTGGTTCAGAGACGGACAGACTGCAGCTAGTCCATCTACACCCATTCTACTGGCTGATACTCCTGATGGGCCGGGGGGGGGGGGGGAGTTGCCTCCAAACTTCACCTGTAGGTCAGGCATAGTGAGATTCAGGGGAGCTCGACAGGTCTAGCTACAAAGTTCTGAAATTGTATAGATCTTGGGTCAGGGGACCATCCCAAGAGGCTGACCTCACTTCTAGATCCAAGTTGGCTCCTAACTTACTCTGTGACCAAAGACAAACCCTTGTTGTGCCTTGTTTTACCTGTTGATCTGTCAAATGAAGATGATACCTGTGCTACCTACTCTACTAGTATTGCATAAAGTGAGATTATTAACATGAAAATACGTTAAAAAGAATTAAAAGCACTAAAAAGATAAGGGACTCGAGAGTGGGTTGGTGCACTCTGTTTTCCAGCACTTGCCAGTGTCCTATTTAGGAAGAGAGGGAAGAATTAGCTTTTGAACACATATGTCATGGATCAAAAATATTTTCAGTGGCTGAGTCACTGTGCTGACCACAGTTGTATTATGTTAGACATTTTAAAAGGGCTGAAAAAAAAATCTGTGTTCCACCAGTTGAAGAGATTTCCGAGTCTCCATAACCTGGCAACCAAACTCTGGAAAGAGGCCATCCCCACAATGCTGGCAGGGGAGGCTGAGAAGATGAAGCAGCTGAGTCAAAGGGGAAAAATGTCACTCTGGAGAAGATTCTGCAGACTCAGAAAAATAGTGTGTTATATTTAACTACAGAGCCAATATAATTAAAGACTTCATGTTTATGTCTGTCCCTTTTGGAACATATTTGCCCTGAGTTCATGCCCAGGAATATTATCTTCTGAGGAACTCAATACTTGGGAGTATTTTGCGATGCAGAGATTTGTGAAATACGTCTACACAAAAGTCTCAGGTGAAATCTCAGGCAGATGAAGTAATTGAGTCGTCCACACTGCAGCTAACACCACCACCACCACCATCGCTCACACTAGGAACTCCGCCCCGGCCATTTCTCTCCGTCTGAGATTGATTTCAGGTAAACTGCCCCGGAGAAATAGGTGAGACCGGGGCTATGGGCCTTTTAGAACCACAGCGTCTGATTTCAAGGCGCTTTTCCAAACTAGGGGACGTGTCCCTTTTCCCTCCCTCTATCAGTGTTGGAACAGGTCGTATTTCAGTCACTTACACGCTACTATGAGTTCATGTGGGGTCAGGAATCTTTTGTCCTTTGTGTTAGAATTTCAGTCTTCTAAGTATGGAAGTGGAAGGTCTTATTTGCTATTGAGATCATTTCAGACATGAGCAAATGGGTGTGGGGGGCTGTCTGGTTGCCCTTGAGCCTCACCACTCCTGCCGGGGAGGCCAGCCCCCAGAGGGAACTAAATTTATTTGTTATTATTGAGGTCCCTTGGGGTACACGGGTAGAGAGGAGGGGTTTTCATGCCTCCCTCCAGAGCTTGCTGCCTTACCTGCTCCCCCTTCCCGGAGTGGCCAAGGCTTGGTCCAAGTAGCTCTTGAGACAACACAGGCTCCGTTCTTGTCCCTGCTGGGCAGCCTGCTCCCCACCTCCTCCGTGCGTGCTCTCCTAGGCTCCTTAGCTCACCTCCAGCCTCCACTTCCTCTCCCCACCACTTCCCCATGGTCTCGGAGCCCACTCTCACGTCCCTCCTCAGGGCCCGCCCCAGAGCCTGTTTTAGTTTCTCCACCCACTTACGCTTCCTCGTGGATTTCTAGAGCTTTCCTCATCGGCGCAATTATCCGCACGTGCGGGGGCTGGAGGGCCACAGCTCTAGCCGGCCGGCACCTGGATGCTAACGTGCAGCAGACCGGGCACGGGGAGCGAGCCAATCGAGGCAGGGTCTCAGGTGGGAGGGAGCAAACTGAGATCTGGCCCGGCACAGGGAAAATTGGGAGTGGGAGCCCCAGTCATCAACAAGCATCAGGCTGCAGGTGTGTGCACACTTGTTCGTGGGGGAGGGGGTGGAGCACTCATCAGCACCCAGGAGAGAAAGCTGTTGGCAATATTTACAGGGCCTGCAATACCTAACAAAGAAGGAAGAAAGATCCGAAAGCTGGGTTTGGGCTAGAAAAACACTACCAATTATGTTGTTTATAGTCTTCCCGCAATCACCACGTACTCCATTAAATACAAAATATAATAAAATTAACTTATAAAAATTTCTCATTTGTGTGGAGCATTTTGCTTATGATGTGCCTTGATGTAGCTTTCTTCATGTTTCTTGTGCTTTGCCAAAAAGGGAACATTTGTGGTGGATTTTTAAATTTTTAAATCCTTTTGCTTCTTTGTGGAAGAGATTATGAAAATGTGTCCATGTCCTTTCTTGAATTTCTTTTGATGGCGCTTTGTCCATCAGAATTTTCCTCCAGCTTAACCCTGAGGAGGTCCAGGATCCTTTTCCCTTTGTTCTATGCCATTAGAATCCCAGAGTTGAAAGTGTTTTATTAATGATTTATTTGCTAATCTTTTCAGGTGTCCCGATAAGATTATAGTTTGTCAACCATACTTCTGACAGCAATAATTGAGATAAATAAATACCTATTTTCCATTATCCCATTTTCCTATGTGTGCTTATTGAATGATGACTCTGTGAAAGCTACATGAAAAATTTCAGGTGTTAGGGCTCAATTTATTTCAAAGCAAAAAAATGAGTTATTATTTATTGGCACATATCTCAATGAGATTGTTCTAAAGCAGGTAGGAAGATTTAGAAGTTCCTCCTCTATGCCAATGCATTTGAAAGCTCGGTCTTATAAAATAGTAAAAATAGCAGCTACTAATTATTCAGCACTTACTCTCTAGCAGACAGTGCAGTGCAAAATTGAATCTACTTTTTAAAATGTCTTTAATTTTTATAAAGACCTTAAAGGAATTATCTCAATATCTTTAATAAGAAACCGGACTTCTCCTGAGATCACATAAGCAGTAAAGAGTGAAGGCAGGATTCTAAAAAAGAAATGTCTTATTCCAAAGCCTTTCTTATTTCACTTAAAATTTTTGCATAATGTAAAAGAAATCATCTTCTTAGCCATTAAAAATTAATTGAGCCACTACTGTCGTTAGCTCAACAAGGAGTTAAATCACCTGCAAATAATGCTTCTTCTTGCTTCTCAGCAAAGATTTGGGTACAATATCCTGAATTTAGTTCTTCTAAAGAGGAAGGAAATTAATGTTTTATTATACATCTATGACAAAGAAGACATTTCACATTTACTATCTCATTTGTAAGCTGCATATTATTATCTTCATTTACAGATAGGAAACACAAGCTCAAATAAGTGATTCCCCATCAACCCATAAGTTGCAAATTCTGTGTCTGAAGAAGATGCAAGTAATTATAAAGTCACTGTTCTTTCAACAGCATCCCACTGTGGGCTATCACACAGCAAAGAAAGAGTCTGAATGATGCTAAGAGGATAATCGTTCTTAGGATGTAACTCAACCTTCTGACATTTACCCACTGAAGTGTAATTATGTCTTTGGCTTTTTAGTTAATTCTAAAGTGGGCTGATGGGAGTAGTCATTTTTAGTTACCTAAATTCTGAAACCCACACCCTGATCCTTAAGGCACATATCAGTAGCCCTATCATTTACTGGATACATTAACCACCTCCCACACACACTCACATACACACACAAACACAAATCTAGCTGCAAAATGGACCTCCTCAAGGAGACCAAAATCATATTGTCATAAATTGGAGAAAAAAATAGATAAAGAGAATGAAAAGTTTTATTATACAAAAAGGGCAATATAGAGTGATGGAAATAATATGACAATCAAAATATCCATGGTGTTTTTCATTGAATTTGAGCAGATTCTTACATTTCTACAAAAGAGCAAAGGGCTAAAAATATCCAACAAAAAACAAAGCTATAATAAATATTACTTCATGTAATAGTTAAAGTAATTAAGATTGTGGACTTGGTTTAGAGACAAATACTCTGATGGAACAGAATAGGGGAGCCTCCAATAGACCCTGCATAAACAGACAGATGTAGCATCACAAATCAGTGGGGAAAGAATGGAAGATTGAATAAATTATGTTGAGATAACTATATACATATATGAAGAAAAAGAAAATTGGATTTCCATTTCATGTTATTCCTTTAAAAGTTTAGAAAAATTAGAGAATTATAAAAATTAAAATTCTCGAACTTTTAGAAGAAAATTTAAGAGATTATATGGCCTTAGGATAGGGACAGATTTCTTCAATAACCCTCCCCCCCAAAATACATCTCATAAAGGAAGAAAATGTTAAATTATACTACAGTAAATACAAAACTTATCAAAAGTCACCCAAAAAGAGTGAAAGAAAATGTCAGAGATTGAGAGAAGATATCATTAGACAATTTAAATGATGAAAGATTATAATCCAAGGTATATGAAGAATTTCTACAACTCAAAGATAAAAGGACAAATAGTCTGTTAGAAAAGAACAAAATATATGAATTAACAATTCCATCAGATTGGCAGAAGAGAATTATACAAAAAGTTGTCAGAGATATGGTATCTACTTATGCATTTTGAAATGCTGCTGGTGAAGTGTAGCTGGGTACAACTTTAGGGTGCAATTAGACAATATCAAGTTATGCTGAAGATGTGAATTTCCATGACTGGATAGTCACATTCTTCCATATATTCCTTTTTTAATTATTAAAATTCAATTAGCCAACATACAGTACATTATTAGTTTTAGATGTAGGGTTCAATGACTCATCAGTTGCATATAACATCCAATGCTCATCACAGTACGTGCCTTCCTTAATGCCCATCACCCAATTACCCCATCACCCACCCATCACCCCTCCAGCAACCCTCAGTTTGTTTCCCAGAGTCAAGATCTCTCAAGGTTTATCTTTTTCTATGATTTCTTCCTATTCAGTTTTCCTCCCTTCCCTTATGATCCTCTGTGCTATTTCTTATATATTCCTTGGAGGCTCTCTTCTATGGAGACATGTACAAGACATGTACAAGAATGTCCATAGGATACATACATATGTAGTAAAAAGTTAAAGAAATGTAAGAAAATGATAAGCATCAGATACAGAATAATGGTTGCTTACTAGGAAGAGAGATGGAAGTGGATGGAGGGAGATACACAGAGGATTCAATTCTATCTGCAGTATTTTATTGCCTAAACTGGGTGGTGAGTGCATGGATACTCATAACATTATTCTTTTACATTTTATGTCTGAATAATTTTTACATTAGAATAATTTGTAATATTTTTAAATTAAAGCACCCTAAATTGGAGGAAATATAAGAGAGAGGGAGAGGTTTGTCTTATAAAAGTGGCATGTCCTTGGGCAATGTCCCTTAATGTCCCTGAGCTTTGTTTTTTTAATCTATAAAAAATATTATTGTGTTTTCAAATAAGATAATAAATACATGCAAAACTATAAAATGTTCTATACATAAGCACCAGATACAGCTTTTTCTTGGAAGAAATATTATTCACTTTGGTCAGGAAATAGTTTGCTTTTGGTCCAACAAGATAAGATTTCAGCTGTGAGAGGCCTAAATATTAAGGTGATGAAAGTGGGCTGTGCTCAGTCACCCTGGTGCATCCCTAGGGAAAATTGTGTGTGTCAGGGTATATGTGTGTGTGTGTCTGTGTCTGTGTGTGTGTGTGTGACTGTACAAGTCCGTGTGTGTGTCTCTGTGTGAATGTGTTCTATTAGTGTGTGTACGAGTGAGTCATCAAATAGCCATTGTGGTTGGGCCCCAGATCTGCGATGGGCATGAAGCAACCACTGCTACCAAAACACTGGTAGAAAGAAGGTCTTTCTCAGACTGCTACCCTGAGAAACTGCCAGACCATGAACTTCAGTCACAGAACACAGGATTTGCCTTCCTTCCAGAACAACAGGTGGCATAACAAGGAGTACTGATCTGCTAAAGCCATCAACAGGCTTCCAGCAAGACACTAGTACTGCATCTGGCCAACGGACTGCTTATTTCCAATAGTGACACAAGTACTATGGTAACAACAGCAGCAGAGAATATTGGTTCTCTCTCCTCCTGATGAGGCAGGAATCCCCAGGACTGAATGAACACTCCTGTGATTCTTGTTCTCAGCATATGAAGAGAGTAGGATGGAGAGATGTAAAGAAGGAAAGACATTTTCTTAACAGCAGAATGGACAATCAGAAGTATTTAATTTAAACATTTAAAATGATGTGTTTTTATTTAATGCTCCAAGATACACAGAAAATGTATTTATTGTAGTTGACACACAATGTTACAGGTGTATAACAGTGACTGACTCAACAACTCTATATGTTATGCTATGCTCACCATAGTGTAGCTACCATCTGTCACCATACAGCACTATTACAATATCACTCACTATATGCCCTATATTGTACCTTTTATTCCCATGACTTATTCAGTCCATAACTGGAAGCCTGTATCTCCCACTCCCCTTCATCCATTTTGCCCATCCCCCCAACCCTTCACCTTTTTGGTAACCATCAGTTTGTTCTCTGTATTTATAGATCTGATGCTGCTTTTTATTTATTCATTTGTATTTTAGACTCCACATATGAATGAAATCATATGTATTTGTCTTTGTCTGCCTTATTTCACTTAGCCTAACACCCTCTAGGTCCATTGATGTTGTCATAAATGGCAAGCTCTCATCCTTTTTTATGGCTGAATAATATCCCATCACATATTTTTTATCCATTCATTATCAATGGACACTTGGGTTGCTTCTATATTTGGCTATTATAAATAATGCAGCAATAAACACATAGTACATTTATCTTTTCAAATTAGTATATTCATTTTCTTTTGGTAAATACCCAGGAGTGGAATTATTAGATCATTTGGTATTTCCATTTTAAATTTTTTGAGGAACCTCAATACTGTTTTCCACTGTGGCGGTACCAATTCACATTCCCACCAACAGTGTACAAGGGTTTCTTTTTCTCCACATCCTTGCCATCACTTGTTATCTCTTATATTTTTTATGGTAGCCATTCTGACAGGTGTAAGGGGATATCTCATTGTGGTTTTGATTTACATTTCCCTGATGACTTAGTGATGTTGAGCATTTTTTCATGTGTCTGTTGGCCAACTATATGTCTTTTTTGGAAAAATGTCTATTCAGGCTCCCTGCCCAGATCACTTGTTTTCTTGGTATTGAGTTTTATATGTCTTTTATATAACATTGTATGTCAACTATACTCAAATAGGTAAAGTAAAATAAAATATAATATAATATAATAAAGCAACCCAACCTGTATCTAAAAAAATAATCTAAAAATTAAAAAATAAAAATGTATTCCTAAATATTATATTTTAATAGTATTTTAAATGTTTTTAAGGTTCATTTTCTAATTATTTGTTTCTAGTATATAGAAATAAAATTGATTTTTGTATGTTGGCCTTGTATCCTGAGGCCTTGCTATATTTACTTATTGATTTGTTAAATTATTTTAATTGATTCCATAGGATTTCCCACATACATTATTGTGTCTTCTTTCAATAAAGACAATGTTGCTTCATTCTTTCCAGTAAAAAGAGAAAGAAATGAAAAGGTATTTATTATAATTTAATATTTGTTTTGCTCTTGCACTCACAAAAGGAGGTTAGGGTCTTTCTTTGTGGCAGCATATTCACAGGCGTGCAGATATGCTTCAAGAGGTAAGGGGAAGCAAGCAGATGAGTAATGGCTCTGTGCATCATGAGGGATGTACAAGAGCAAGTTCCACAACAGCACTAACGTTTCCAACTTGAAAATCCTTCAGCCGGAACATGAGGCCCTCAAGTGCTTTTGGACACCCTTTGACATCTTCTTTGAAAGTTGGAAAACTGTATTTTAATAAAAATACTGTAAAACAAACTCTTTTAGACTGGGCCTCTAGTTTCCAAGTAATTATTTAGGAAGGGTCTGGTAAAAGTTGATATGCATTGCACTTGCATAAGGAAGGAAGGATACTGGATGCAAAATCACTAAGCAAAGGCAGGTGGTTTAATATTTTAAGTGATTCACTCTACCAGCATTTTTCAAATTCTGTTCTTTGGTTCTCTAGGTTACCGAGAAGAAGTGGACTCATGGGCAAGAGAATGAGGAAGGGCAGATGGCAAGGAATCCATGTTGCACTGGCACTCGATCTGAAGTAACTCCTTTATCTTGTCGATATATTAGAATTATGGATAAGATTTTAGTTATGTTAGTTTAGTTTTACTATATTTTGTAAAAAAATAGCTTTTTCTGTTTTAAAAATATTTATAAACTATAACCATAAAAAGAGGGGAAGGAGTGGGGGACTCTCACTCACAGACCAAAGGGGGAAAAAACCTCTATTCTAATACAACAACATAGCAAAGAAAGGAGGTAAAGATAATAAATAATTGTGAATTAGGAAACTGCGATTCTACTTTCCCCTTATACTACCAGCCAAGTATGTGACCTTAAGCAAGTCAGTCAACCTGTAGGAACCTCAGTTTCCATACATGAAACATGAAGGAAGTATTCTCTAGTTTCAAAATTATTAAATTTAGTCTAAATTTCTCTTTAAATAATGATTAAATTCAGATAGTCTGAAGCCTTTTCAGTAACTTTGGCAGTGATATGAATTCTGAGCAGGTAATATAAAAGCTTTTTATTTAGCTCAGTTTCATAAATACTGAAGACCTACTATGATGTAGGTACTGTGTGGTAGGCACTAGGAATACAAATAGTACACAATTAACTCCTATATGTTTCCAACAAATTAAGCAGGGACCAGGAGGAATCCCATTCAATCCATCAAAATTAAAATTTGGCTTTTCACAATGGCAAAGCCCCATCAAGAGACAAAATTGTTACAGCCCTAAACTGGGAATCAAAAGACTATAGTGTTTTATCCAATTCTGTTACTCATTGCCTTTTGCAGACTGTTTACAGTATTTTAGGTCATGGTATGGACCCATACTGATTATACTAAATGCAATGGACAGTTGTTGGGAAGTTTAAAGCAAAAGAGTGATGTGGTTTGATTTTTGCATTTAAAACAGAGGAGAGTGTTATATCTACCTATGACAGAGTAGCTAATATCAGATTAACCCTCCCACTGAAAGCATTAGAAAATGACCAAAATATTGGGATTCAAGAGGACAAGATTCCAGACAGAAGGAGAAACATTATAGGAAGCCCCAAATTCTATATGCAATTTCCCCTAGAGGCATTTGCCAATTCTTAAGTTGCACATTTGTAGGTGAGACACCATTTGCATTTAAAACAGAGGTAATTTGTTATAACAGCCCAAACTTACTGAGACAACTGCTCAGAGCTCTAGGATTTCTACTGAAATCCCTGAAGAAATCTACTCTTAGAAGCAGAGTAAAATTGGAAATAGACCAATTTCTAATAGAGCAACATGACCTTTAATTGTATCCTGGAAGAAAAATGAATAATTTGTGGGCAAAGATTAGATCATCTAGAACCTGTACAATCTTTCATACATAGTAACAATGATTCAATCAAACACAACCAAGTATGCCAGGAGACAGGACCAAATAACTATAAATCAAGAGAAAAAAGAACAAAAAACAATGGGAACAAATCAATAGGTTATCCAGATATCAGAGTTCTCAAGACAGACTTTTTTTTAAAACATGATAAATATGTTGAAAGAAATACGTGATGAGATGGAGAATTTCATAATAAAACATAAATCTATATTAAACAAATCAAATGAAATCCTAGAATTAAAAATTACAAAAAATTGAAACAGGTGAATTTAACAATAGATATTGGCATTTGGGGTGCTGATAATGTTCTATTTTTAATCTGGATGCTAATTATTTGGGTGCACACTTAATATTTGCACACTTTACTATGTGTACTATGCCAGTACCATTATGTTTTGATCACTATAGCTTTGTAATATAATTTAAATCAGGAACTGTGATGCCTCCAGCTTTATTCTTCTCATCAAGATTACTTTGGCTATTTAGTATCTTCTGTGGTTCTATGTAAATTTAAGGGTTTTTTTTCTTTTCTGTAAAAAAATGCCATTGAAATTGCGATAAGGATTGCATCGAATCTGTAAGTCACTTCAGGTAGTTTGGACATTTTAATAATATGAATTCTTCTATTTCATCAACATGGGATATCTTTCCATATATTTGTGTCTTTTTCAATTTTTTTCATCAATGTTTTATAGTTTTCAGTGTACAGATCTTTCATTTCCTTGGTTAAATTTGTTCCTATTTTATTCTTATTAATGCTATTGTAAAAGGAACTTTTTCTTAATTTATTTAGATAATTTGTTATTGGTGTATTGAAATACAACTCATTTTTGTATGTTGATTTTGTATCCTGAAACTTTACTGAATTAGTTTATTAGTTCAAAGAGATTTTTGGTGGAGTCTTTAGGGTTTTTTAATATGTAATATCATGTCATCTGCAAATGAACACAATTTTACTTCTTCATTTCTAATTTTTAGCCTCTAATTTCTTTTCCCTGCCTAATTACTCTGGCCAGGACTTCCAGTACTATGTTGAATATAAGTATCAAGAATGGACATCCTTGTTTTATTCCTGAACTGAGAGGAAAAGCTTTTAGCTTTTCACCATTGAGTATGATGTTAACTGTGGGATTATCATATATGGCCTTTACTATGCTGAAGTAGATCCTTTAATTAAAAGTGGAACTACTATGTGATCCAGTAGTCCTACCCCTCGGTATTTATCCAAAGGAATTAGAATCAGGATCTCAAAGTGGACCTGCACACCCATGTTCATTGCAGCATTATTCGTAACAGCCAAGAGGTAGAAGCAATCTAAATGCCTGTCTACAGGTGAAATGGCTAAAGAAAATGCGGTGTGTCTATATAAAAGGAATATTATTCAGCCTTAGAAAAGAAGGAAATCCTGCCATTTACAGTGACACAGATGTACCAGGAGGACATTATGCTAAGTGAAATAAGCCAGACACAGACAAATACAGTATAATATTATTTAAGTGTGGAAATATAAAATAGTCAAACTCATAGAAACAAAGATTACAATGGTGGTGACTGTCATGGGTTGGAGGGAAGGAAAAATGGGGAGGTAATGGTCAAAAGGTACAAAGTTTCAGTTATGCAAAATAAATAACTTCTGGAGATCTAATAATAACGAAGGAGGGGTACTTTGATGGTTTCATAAGTGTATACTTATCTGCAAATTCACTGAGTTGTATATATTAAATGTATAGTATTTTATATGTCAATCATACCTCAATAAAGTGACTTAATTTTTAAAAAATAAACAATAAATCAATTAATTTAAAAAATAACACCAAAAAGGAATGGCCAGTGAGACAGAAGAAAAGCCAGGTGAATGTGGTGTCAAAGAAGCCAAGAGTGGAGAGTGTGTTCATAAGGAAAGAGTGATAAATCATATTGAATTATGCTGAGAAACTTAGTAAGATACAGGCTGATATTTGATTGAGAATTTTTATCATTGTGGGGGCATAAATGTTAGAGGTTGAAAAAAAGATATGAAATGGCCATCGTAGGGAATGAGGACCCAAATTTATTGAGGAAATGCAGCAAAGGTGCTAGAAAGAGCTCCTTTGAGATGCATGAACATAGATTTACAGTTATACAATATATCAGGCTTTGTTCTTTTCTCAAGCAAAATTCAGTAATATAGGTGTGGAACAGAGTATGGGAGCAGGAGGAATATTAGAGTTAGCCATGGCTTAGATTTTTCCATAAGAGTCACATAAAAGAAAAGGGAGCATTTTATCCTTCTTAGATGCCGCAGCCTCTTAAACTAGAACACCCAAGAGAGTTCTGTCACCCATGCTGCAAAGAAGCCATGGATGGGAAAGCTGAATTTACTGTCACTTATCATGATTCTACTCTGACAAAACTGTCCTTTTCCAAGTAAAAATCTCTAGAAGTTCATTGAGTGGTTATCAAAATCTTTGGACATATTGGTAAAGCAAAGGGACTGCCAAGCTTTGGCAAGTATTCTCTCAGGCGAATTATTTAGGTCAATAAAATATTTAAGGGAGTCACGAATTACAAAGTTACAGAAATGAAATATATTTTCCAGCCCTGAGTTAAACAGGCAATAGTGGTGATACCCAGATCCTCAACTTTTTAAAATTTTGCTGACCCATTTTAACAGTGTATTACGGAACAAAAATGTCCTTTAGAGATTCACTGACATTTGATGAAGATGGAAATTTCTATCACGAAGATCATTATTTGCAAATTATCGAAAAGAAAACACTGAATTTCTTGGTTAAAGGTGTTGCCTGGTGAAATGTCTTTTTTACAATGTGCCTATGGAAAGGTTCAATAGTGTACATTATTTGCCTGCTGTGATATGAATTGGAAACATATAATTTTTATGACATTTGTATCTATTGTATGCTGGTTTACCATTTTTTTCTATATAATACACTGAAAGAAATCCATGTGAAATAAACATTTAAGATCTTTATCCTTAGAAAGAAGCAGGCATGTGCAAGACTGGGGATCTGGTGTTTCTTGCAGTTCTGGGAAGTTGGGAAGAAGGAAGTAAAGGTAGAAGGAGTCACCAGATCCAGCTATCCCTAGAAGGACCTTCCCAATCTGCTCCACCTGGCCCAAAAAAATCACTAATTTTGTCACGACTCTTTACTGACCTCTGTACTGGTAAAAACACACTCAACTGTATTGTTCTATAACAGTTAGTGCAAATTTAAACCAATATGGCAAAAAAAAAAAACTTTCATAGCCATTTAGCATACATGAAATGTGGCTCTATAGGAGAGAGACTTATTTTTTCTTAAAATTCCTGTGTCTCTACATACAAATAAGTGTTGGTCCCTTCACAACACTCATTTGCAAGCAAGTTATTCCAACAATGATCTCAATGTTATTTTGATGAATTCTTCTTAGAGATGGTTTATCAATCGTCTACGACTATCAGTCTCATTGCTAGACACAATTAACCATTGCAAGTCCTTTGCAGACCAAGAAGGATGGACAGGTAGATCAACCACTAGATGAGCTGTAGATAGACTCAAGGCCACAGCTCTCACTGGGTCTACCTCTAGAATTTGCTATGAGACTAAGTGAGCTATTTAAATTTCTGGTCCTCTATGATTTTCTGCCTAGAAAGCAATGCATTACTTTGGGCCCAAGATTCCTTTACAAATTATAGAAGGAATAAATGAAAAAGTGTCTGAAAGTCACCAAACTACACAAAACATCAGGCATAGTAATTTGTCAGCATCTCAAAATCTCTTAAAAAGATTTGTCCCAGGGCGCCTGGGTGGCTCAGTTGGTTAAGCGACTGCCTTCGGCTCAGGTCATGATCCTGGAGTCCCGGGATCGAGTCCCACATCGGGCTCCCTGCTCAGCAGGGGGTCTGCTTCTCCCTCTGCCCTCTTCCCTCTCGTGCTCTCTGTCTCTCATTCTCTCTCTCAAATAAATAAATAAAATCTTTAAAAAAAAAAAAAGATTTGTCCCAAGTTCCCCATTAAAACAATAAATTTTCTTACATATTCGTAAAAATAAGGTAGATCTATATCCCCTGTAACAGGAAGAACTTTGAGCTATATTGTTAAAATGAAAAAAAGCAAACTAACAAATAGTATATGTGGTAAAATAGATCATTTTAAAAGAGAAATGGACACTAAAAACAATTATGCAAAGAGGCCTTCTTCAGGGAAGGGGCAGTGACTATCTTAGCCAGCTACATGTATACTGGGTCTTTAATAAACATTTGTAGAATAAATGCAATGTTAGACTAGAGCTATAACCAAACTAGTATGAGGACACAGAAGAAGAGGGGTCCAAATTATCTCTGCTTGGTACATCTGACTGTTCATTCATATCCTTTATTATACCCTTTATAATAAACCAGTAAACATGTTTCCCTAATTCTGTGAGGCATTTTAGCAAATTATCGAACCCAAGGAAGGGGTGTGGGTTCCTCAATTTATAGCTGGCCTATCAGAAGTACAGGTGATGCCCTGGGACTTGTGAATGGTATCTGAAGTGGGATCAATCTTGTAGGACTGAGCCCTTACCCTGTGGTATCTGGTGTGGCAGAACTTAATTGAATTATAGGACACTCAGATGGTGTTGCACAGGATTGCTTGATGTGTGGAACTGAATTAAAGCTTTAAACTATTCCTCTAACACACTAGTAGCTGCTGAAGAGAGTAGCAGCTAAAGAGAATCATTTCATATACCACAAGAGTAACACCTTCACTCCATTTCTAAATGAAGTATAAATTCCGACTCAGCATTCAAGGCTCCCATATATATTCCTTAGTGTGGTCCCAGTATTGCTTTCCCATACCCTCTCTTCCAATCAAATGCAGCTACTCTCCATGCATTTGCCTAGGATTTGCCCCTCTGTGCCTTTTTTTACTCTAATCCCTCCACATAAAAAGACCAATGTCTCAACTCCACGTGCCCAAGTGCCAGGTAGCTTTCAAGGCTCAGTTCAACTGATTTCATTTCAGAATCTCCAACCAAAATATAATCTGTCCTCTTCTAAAATTGTAC
Organism: Neomonachus schauinslandi; assembly: GCF_002201575.2. Classification (NCBI taxonomy): domain Eukaryota; kingdom Metazoa; phylum Chordata; class Mammalia; order Carnivora; family Phocidae; genus Neomonachus; species Neomonachus schauinslandi. The sequence continues at coordinate 93,602,737 of NC_058411.1, read as the reverse complement.
AGAATTGTATTACTCTCTTAGCATTTTAATTTTATTCTTTGCATTTTATGTATAAGCATGTTCCATCTTCCTTCCAGGACTCTAATTAAGCCCTGAATATGTCCTGTACCTAATAGAGGTCAATAAATATTTGTTGAATAAATAATAGCTGCAGTTGTAACAGAACGATAAAATAGGAAGCTTCTTCCCTCTGTTTCAGCTGAGTAGTCTAGACTAGTGCTTCTCAAAAGTTACTGCAAATATAAATCACCTTGGGACCAGATCAAAATGCAAATTCTGATTCAGTAGGCCCAAGATGGGATTTGAGATTCAGCATTCATGCAAGCCCACACGTGAGGATACTATTGATACCTGCACTACCCTTTGAATATCTGTCTACTGAATAGGTGTCAACTATTCCCACATTCCAAAGTGGGACCCCAAAGGCAGAGAAGGTTGCTTAACTCTAGTTTAGTAGCATGGAGCAGAAAATGCCACTTAGGGTGCAAGAAAGGTTAGAGTGGTTACGAGTGGGATTTGGAGGACATACTTACATAGTCACCTCAAAGCATGATACAAAATGCAAACTCATGAGTTCCGTTGGCCTTAAAATTAAGCCAGTGATGCTACCTTCATTTGAAAGGTGATGGTGTTAAGCAGGTCCTCCAAGAAACAGATGTCAAGATGAGCTTGATTGGCCACATAAAGATTTATTACGAGCAACATTTGTTAGGGAAAATAAAGAGGGAAACAGGAGAAGCTGGTAGAGCTGTCAGATGGAGATGCAGAACTGACCCTGACCTTGGGTGAAGGAGAGAGAAAAGGAAGTTTAGGTGGAAGTGTCTTACACAGCAGTGTAGTTCTGAGAACTTGGCAGAGACTATGTCAAAATCACCTGTCAGAGCAGTCCTATGTCACCCAGCAAGAAGGTCCACCTTTGCATCTCTGTCCTGCCCTGTCATTGGCTGGCACAGACAACAGGAAGCATGGCCTCAGCAGAAATGCAGGAATGAATTTCAGAGCACAGCAGCTGGGGCTATCGGTCAGTCATGCTCCTCACAGTCAGAGATCTGGGAGGTGTATTCTCACAAATTCTAGAGTAGTTATGCAGATTTTTAATTTATTTACTTGTTTTTGCCATGAGAACTTGAACTGAGAAAAATAGCAATCGGGAAGATGAACCATGGCTCATAATGTCATATTTTTAGAAGGCGTTATTGAACTACTCTTGGACAATGTATTTATAAAGCTGAATGTGACCACTTCTCTTCATCAGAATTGAAAAGATTCTATTAATATGGGCATACACTCAACAGGCAGTCACATTGAGTCTAGAATATATCTAAAGTATATCAGGAATAATCTGAATATGGATTTCCAAGGACTCTCAGATCATGCTGAGTCAGGTCAACACAGCAACCTCTGTAGCATTACTGATATGAGCAATATCTCAACATAAAAATTCATTTAAAAACAAAAGATGTTCTCATTAAACTGTTTATTTTGAGAGAGCACCATTCATATCCAGCTTGACAAAGGTTATGTATTATTTAAATATCTATCCCTTATAGCCTTCTTTTTTTTTTTTAAGATTTATTTATTCATTTTAGAGTGAGAGAGAGCACAAGGGGGAGGGGTGGAGGGACATGAAGAGAGAGAATCTCAAGAAGACTTCCCACTGACTTAGGGCCTGATCCCACAACACTGAGATCATAACCTGAGCTGAAATCAAGAGGACTCTTAACTTTCTGAGGCACCCAGGCACTCCTTCCCAATAGACTTCTAAATATATTGAAGGAATTCAGCACTTCTTTCAACTTTACATCACTAGCAACTAGCAGTGTTCTTAGTAATTAAGAGGAAGGATTTTTCTAGGTTCAAATCTTGGCTTCAACACTAAATGTGTTTCCTTGAGCAAGTCTGTAAACCTCTTCAAGACACAGTTTAAAGAGGGATTATAACACTACTTCACTGTGTTGGTGTGAGCATAAATGGAATAATGTATGTAAAGATTTAGATAGTACCAGATACAGCTATTTTAAAATGTTGAAGTTTATCACTATCATTGTTATATTTTTTAATTTTTTAAATTTTTTTATTTTTTTATTTTTATTTTATTTTATTTATTATTTTTTTTAATTACAGGAGGCACTCTATAAATATTTTTTGAATAAATGTTTTGTGATCCCATCAGCCCAGTAGTAGTCCCTAATTTTAAAGATTATAGAGATTTACAATAAGCATAAATGACGTTAAATACTTGAATCCAGGGGCGCCTGGGTGGCTCAGTTGGTTAAGCGACTGCCTTCGGCTCAGGTCATGATCCTGGAGTCCCAGGATCGAGTCCCGCATCGGGCTCCCTGCTCGGCAGGGAATCTGCTTCTCCCTCTCCCACTCCCCATTTGTGTTCCCTCTCTCACTGTGTCTTTCTCTGTCAAATAAATAAATAAAATCTTTAAAAAAAAAAATACTTGAATCCATGTTACCATACCCTGTCATCTTTCAATCATTTGTTTAGGTAGCATTCTAAACTGTACAGCCTCAGGGAAGGGCTTTCTGGGATCTCAGGTCCTGCCAGTGAGACAAGCAAATCACAGCCAAGGCCTCAAAGGGTGGCAATGTGGGAGGAAAAATTTAAAAGACAAAGCAACCCTCTCCTTTTCCCAGTTTCTAAGAGAGAGGCCCCGCATCCAAATTCCTAAATCTCAAAGGTACAGTAAGTTTGCATCCAATACAGCCAATATTGATATCAAATTTCTGATAGCTAAGGAAAGAAACATGGTTGGATGTATAATAAGCAAGGCTTGCCAATGATGAGAGCACTAAAAATTAAGGAATAATCTCAACAGGAAAATGCTAGTAGAAGACACCAAGGCAAAGGGAACATCTTAGGTGCTTTGCATCAAAAACACAATAAAATTATGCCTCCTGAAAAGCCTATCCACTGAAAAAGTTTAAAATAAATAAAGGTTTCAGAAAGGGGACAAGTTACAAATATACAAACATTGATAACGTCTCTACATAACAGCAATATTCAGAAAAAAATACTGAAGATACTAGAAAGGACACTGAAAAAAAATCCCCATTTAAAGGAGCAATAAAAATATAAAACCTATAGAAATAAACATCAGTAGAGGAACTACATTTAAAACCTACAAAGATTTATACAGAGACAGAAAATAAACCTCAAATAAATGTAAAAATACAGAATGGTAGAGATGAGAGGATTAACCATTATAAATACATCATCTCTTCCCAAATTAATCCATAAGTTTAAAGCAGCTCCAATATAAACTTCAATGGATTATTTAGAACCTATAAAAAGACTCTAAAATTCATCTGGAAGAATAAATGGGAAAAACAGTCAAGGAAAAAAATGGTATTGAGGCTGTACAAGGACAGAACTACGGAGAGATTTTACCTGAGACAGTTAAGGTAAGAAGAGATGGAGAGGCACATCACAGGAGGGTCATTTAGGGGAAAAAGGAAATTCTACGTACAAGAGGACCAAGTGCACATTCTAAACTGAAATACAGAGGCGGGATCAAACCAGTAGCACAAAGCAAGAGTTCAGAGTGAGTCAGAGGAAGTGAGAAGAAACCAAGTGAGAAGGGCTATATGGGAGGCTTCTGGGGCAAGCCCTACCAGCCTTCGTGGAAGCTGTGTGTGATTCTCAGGTATTTGGGGATGACTGTTAGAGCTGACAGAACTGAGGCTAAGTGGGCACCAGCAGCATTCTCACACAGCCCTGTACATAGGCTCCAAAGTTTGAGTATCTACCAGTCTACCCACCAGTATGCACCAGGCCCCTCCCACATGTGCCGGTTACATCACACACTCTCCATCATGGAGGGCCAGAACCACCTTGATACTTCTCAGAGCTGGTGCCCCTGCCTAAGTCCCAGGCAGCTTAGTCCCATGATGGTGGCTTCCAGGTTGACAGCCTCTCCACAAGGAGCCACCAAAAGCTGGGTCACCCACCATCTCTACAGACTTTCAATGTCCAGATGGAAAAAAGGAGGCTGTAACTCCTATTCTTCAGATTTTTTCAAACATTTCAATATTTGGAAGCATGCAAAATAAACTTCTCAATGACTGGCCAAATATTGCCTGATTTGTTAAGAGCATGAATGTGAGTCAGAGGGTAGGGGTTTGAGTCCCAACCCCACAACTTTCTAAACACAGTTTCTCTAAGCCTATCTTGGATAAACTGGGGTAATATCTTGTAAGAATGCTATGAGGATCATATGCAAACATAAAACGCATTTAGAAGCATGCTTATTATATAAAGTTCTGTAAAAGCATTTGCTTATTTTAAATAGGGCACTTAGTATTGGGTAGATGGAGCTTCTAGTCCCTTCATCCATAAGCCTTTTTGACAACAGTTCTTCTTCTACAGAAATGGTGGCATCCTAACTACCAAATGACAAATGACAAATCATTTTTTCAAAACAGTATCTAAAGAAATCTTTCAGAATGGCCTACAAGCCCCAAGAGAAGGCCCATCTAGAGTGTATTCTTGCCCTGCAATCCTGAACTGGTTCTATTTTCAGTGAGCTGATTCCTTTTGGCTAGCACAAAATTATCACTTGACATTTGCAGGTGATACATATCCTCAGAGAAAGAACTTTAACCAATGTCAGAATTCTCCTGTATATCAGCAAAGGAAACACATGTGAGCCCCAGGCTGTTTGTGTCTGGGCCAAAGCCCTTCCCAGTAATACGGGTCAGAGCTCTGCTGTGCTCCGTGCTCGCTCTCCTGCGTTCCACTCGGGACAGAAGCACTGCATTTAGGAGTCCTACTGCCCGTGATAGCCCCACTCCCACAGGAGCAGAAAGGATGTGGGAAAGGCAGGCATTTTAATGAAGCATTGTAGAAGGGTGGGTGGAGCAGCGCTGAGAATGTTCGAGGACATGGAGGTGTGGTGCACAATACAACCATACTGCCAAGCCCAGCATCAGCTTTCTGAAACTTCCATGGTGTTTCTCTCCCTAGCTATGCCCCAAAGCCAGGTGGGGTCAATCTTGAATTTTCTCTTTTTCATTGGTACGAAATTAGTTCCTTCTCTTCTCCCCAGCACTGGAGGAAGGACGAGTAAATTACTCATGAAAAAAAGCAGAAAATGTTTAAATCCTCATTTATTACTTGCAATAGGAGTGCTGAGTCAAACTCTACATGACATTGTCCCCACTCTCTATATGCTTAGAAATTAAAGAGTAAAAGAGAGGGGCGCCTGGGTGGCTCAGTCAGTTAAGCCTCCGACTCTTGGTTTCGGCTCAGGTCATGATTTCATGGGTCCCAGAATGATTCGGGCTCTGCACTCAGCACGGAGTCCATTTCAGGATTCTCTCTCTCTTCCTCTCCCTCTGCAACCCCATCTGTGCATGCTCTTTCTCTCTCTCTCTAAAATAAATAAATCTTTTAAAAAAAGAGAGTAAAAGAGAAACTGAGGAAATTTATTCACTCTCAACCCATGATCCTAACACTCTTGTCAAATTTAACCTTAAAAGAATATTTTGGAGAAAGGAAGTAGCATGCACTGGTATGAGCTAAAGTTTAGGAGTAGTGAAACCTCTTTGTAGCTGAGCTCTGACTTAACAACAATACCAACAACACAAAACAACAACAATAAGGTTTTGTGAGAAAAAATTCAAATTCCAATGAATCAGCACAACATCCTATCCATTTAAAAGCATTTCTTGTTTGGAACCACATCCACAGTCACATTTTGACTAGGGCCATCTAAGAATGCTACCCTCCCTCCACAGTCAGGACTACATGTCCTGCTTTTTCTCTGCCCAACTTTTCCAACGAGTGAAAGACTGACTTCCCTCAAACTGAACAGGTAAGGATAGGGGTGGAAAGTGATCTCTGGACCCTGGGCCTAGATTCTAAGAATTAGGGGTGGGAGAGTAGAGGGTTTTAGCGATTGAATAAAGTAAACAAGAGAAAAAGAGCTTACATTTGCTTCTACAGTGATGCCGTGTGTGTGTGTGTGTGCGCGCGTGCGTGTGTGAAGGACAACAGTAGAAGCCCATTTTAAAATCAAGAGATGTAATATTCTAGAGTCCTAAGCTACATGGGTTTAATCTGTATACATTTTATTAGTGTCTTTAGAACAATAGACATATTCTTAAATAGTGGATGCAATTTTAAGTCAACGAAATTACATTCTTTCCATTTCATCTACATTTTGACTAGTTTTGTGATAAATACCATTGGAAATTATCTCTAAGCTCCTTCCCTCTCAATATCCAAGTTCCAGAATTGATTATATTCAGAAATTACTTGATAATTTCCTCAGCTGGGAAAGTCCCTGGTACAGATGAAGGATTTGGGCCCTTGAGAAAATCAGCTTGAACAATATGAAACAGAAAGTTCTTTCTTTTTTTTTTTAAGTTTTATTTATTTATTTTTAAAGACTTTATTTATTCATCTGAGACACAGAGATACAGAGAGAGAGAGCGCATGAGCAGGGGGAGAGGGAGAGGGAGAAGAAGGCGTCCCGCTGAGCCAGGAGCCCAATGGGGGGCTCGATCCCAGGACCCTGGGATCATGACCTGAGCCGAAGGCAGATGCTTAACCATCTTAGCCACCCAGGCGTCCCCAGAAAGTTCTTTCTAATTCAGCTTCTTAGGTGCTGGCACTAAACTATAATTCTCCCTTGTGCCTAGACAGGGCTCTGCCTAAAGCAACTGCTCTGTAGGCATCTCTCAGTGGTAAGTGAAGTAGTTGGGCACAGGAAATTCACTTGTGATGGTAACAGTCATCAAAAGAATTTAAGTAGACTTGAGGGGATCTTTGACAATCTGTGTACACTAGTTGGCATATGCTCATTACAGAGAAAAATGGAAATAAAAATTATCACAAATATTATAATAAGGATAGAACAAAGGGGATAAGAATGGCGTGGAAAATTCATGGTTGCATATTTCAACTTAATACAGAAGATAACTATCTCATAAATAGAGCTTTGCAAAAATGCAAAGAGAGAGTTTCATAAGATAACGAGCTCCCTGACACTAGTAGTGTTCAAGTACAGGCTAGAAATCCATCTGTCATATCAGATGAACTAGAGGATTTCCATGGGCTCTCTAAACTGTAAGATTCTTTGATTCTATTAAAAAAATATGATTTCTTCCTCTTTCCCCAAAGCATAGCACATGCTAAGACAAATGATCCACCTCCAGAAGTCAGAATTAACATTACAATATTTAGCACAGAGACAACCAGACTTTAAGCCTGTTCTACTGTCTGGAGCAGAATTTATAAAAATAGTGCTTGAAACGGGAGTCATAAGAAAACTATATCAGAGGAGGTGAATGACACTTGTCTGAATCAGGTAAGTTCAATTTATGTTGCTAGGAGAAAAGGAAATAGTGCTTCCAGCAACTGACAAGCACCAAGATAGAAAATTAGAGCTCCTAAGGTACATGTGAAGTCAATGGTAATGTTTCAAACCTACAACAAAGAAGACAATTTCCATGGCAGCATACTGCTGCATTTAAACAGATTTATGATTCCTTTTTGCACCTTTTTAACCTCACTTTCTCTTCTTTGAGCTCTCATTTTAGGGAGGTTACAAAACAAACACAACAGCTGAGAAGAGATTTACATTCTTTGGACAGAGGCATAGCAAAGCCATCTCATCTCCAGGCCCTTTGATTAACATTTTGAGTGGCCTAGCAACCTTGATTTTATCATTTTCCTAATAAATTTCTGGTTATGCTATGTGACCCTTAAGGAGATAAGAAGTGCCATTTCTGAGACTCTTTTTTTGATGTTCCATACTATCTACACATCTTCCTCCATGTAGATCTCTTAAAACAAATCATCTTCTTTGGACAAACAGTGCATGAAGGTTCCTTTTTTTCTACATCTCCACCAATGTATTTCTTTTCTTTTTGGTTCTAGCCATTCTGACAGGTGTAAGGTGACATTTCACTGTGGTTTTGATTTGCATTTCCCTAATGATTAATGATGGTGAGCATCTTTTCATGTATCTGTTGGCCATCTGTATGTCTTTTTTGGAAAAATGTCTATTCAGGTCCTCGGCCCAATTTTTAAATTGGATTATTTGTTCTTTCTGATTCTGAATTATGTAAGTTCTTCATATATTTTGGATATTAACCCCTTATCAGATTTATCATTTGCAAATATCTTCTCACATTCAGTAGGTTGACTTTTTGTTTTCTTAATGGTTTCCTTCTCTGTGCAAAAACTTTTCATTTGGGATGCAAAAACAAAAACATAAACTATTCTCCAAAGTTCTCCAACAAGTTTTACGATATTTATTTTCTTTTTAAGCATTTTTAATTATGCAGACAGAAAAATGCACTGCACAAAATAAAATATGGAATTGAAAAATTATCATAGCGTGAATACCCATGTATCCCTCACACAGGTCAGAAATAGAATATTGCTGGAACTCTTGAAACTCATCTTGTGCCTCATCTAAATTACTAGCTCAAAGGTAACTAGCATCTAGACTTCTATGTTAATCACTGCCTTTTCTTTTTAGTTTTACTACATGAACTGTTAATCCTAAATCCTATAATTTAGATTATCTTCTGAACTCCTATAAATGAAATCATACAGTTATGTATTCTTTTGAGATTGGCATTTTTTCCTCTCAAAATTATGTTTATGAAATCCATCCTTGTTGTTTCATTCATTTTCATTACCATAGAACAAGTTTTCTTAACCTTGGCACTACTGACATCTTGGGCCAGATGATTCTTTGTTATGAGGGATATTCTGTGCATTGTAGGATATTTAGCAGCATCCCTGGCCTGTATTCACTGAATGCCAATGGCACTCCCCTCACACTTGATTGTGACAACCAAAAATATCTCTGGACATTGCTAAATGTCCTCTGGGGGTCCAAACTGCACCCTGTTGAGAACCACTGCTATACAGTGTTTCACTGTATGACTATACCATAATTTATCCATTCTACAGTTGGTGAACATTGGGTTGTTTCCAGTTTGAAGCTATTACAAATAATACTGTTATGAATATTCTTATTCATGTTTATGCCTTTAAATATACTGGGTACATCTAAGAGCAAAATTATGAGGTTATAGGGTATAAGTCTTTTAACTTTGATAGATAAAGGCTAACTAATTTCATATATTATATTTTTAATTCTAGATTTTCCATTTGGTCGCTTTTCTAATATTATTTGTTACTTTGTTATAGTCTATAGTTCTCAATCTCGCCTTTCATTTTCTTGAACATAAAAACATATCTAAATCTATGTTTAATAACTCCAATATCTAAAATTACAATGAGTATGTTTTATTTTGCTGATTTTTTTCACTTATTGGTTCATATTGTCTTGTTTCCTCATGTGCCTGGTTATTTTTATTGTGTGCTAAACACCGCATTTAAAAAAATGTAAAAATAATTTGAGGCCAAGGATGGTGTATCTTCTTTTATAGAGTATTTTTGTTTTTGCTAGGCATCTGGGCACTAGCAATCCAGAATCTTCTTAATCCAAATTCAGTGATTGGGATGATTGAAAGCATAGATATAGTCCCTTGGAAGCCTGTCCTGAGCCAAATTCTGAGGGATCCCAACCTAAAAGACTGAGGACATACATGGGGGTCCCTCCTTGTAAGATATTAAACTCCAATTTTTGTATCTCTAGCTTTAGGAGCCTGGCAAAAGTGCAGTTAAACTTCACCTTAGGCTGATTCTTCTGAAATCAGCAAATGTACCATAAGAAAATGGCCCCAAATTTTGGGCACATTTCTGTAGACTTTTGTTTCCCCTGGGATCTTAGCCCTGTAAATCTCCACTTCCTGGTTAGTTCTCTAATGTCTTTAAACAATTTTGCCCAGATTTTCTATTTGTGCTCAAAGGGAGAATTAATCCAAATTACTATTCCACCAATAATGGTAGCAGAAATCTCCCTAACTGACACCCAAAAGTCTACGTGTAATAATAATTTAGGTAAACTGAACTGTTTAGCTTTATAAGAAATAAATCAACTTTTAATGCATTTATCTATAAAAGGAATATACCTCCCACATATCAAAATTACCTCCAAATAATAATCATGTCCTGCTATTATTCAAAAATACCACTATTTTTAGATCCAAAATAAAGCATCAACTTTCCTTAATTCTTGCAAATTGTAATGCTGAAACCCAAAGACCTGATTTTAAGTAACAAAAAAAAAAAGAGTGATCAAATGGTATAAGCATCTCATGTATACGAAGGAAGAGGATTTCTTCCAAAAGATAAGATAATAGATTCCTTAGTATATGCCCTGAATATGCTACATCTTGTTATAAGTACTATCTTATTAAATATACATTATATAGCAGGGGCGGAGCAAGATGGCGGAGGAGTAGGAGACCTGGATTTCGTCTCCTCTCAGGAATTCAGCTGGATAGGGATCAAACCATTCTGAACACCTACAAACTCAACAGGAGATCGAAGAAAAGAAGAGCAACAACTCTCTCATCAGAAAAGCGACCACTTTCTGGAAGGTTTTTTCTGATTTGTTTAGAGTATATTTTCTGTGGACGTTGTTACTCTGCTAGCATTTTGTTCTCTCATTAATCTATTCT
>NC_058411.1:93525486-93587177 GCF_002201575.2 Neomonachus schauinslandi | reverse complement strand
CGTGCACCCCGATGTTTATAGCAGCAATGTCCACAATAGCCAAACTGTGGAAAGAGCCAAGATGTCCATCAACAGATGAATGGATAAAGAAGATGTGGTATATATATACAATGGAATATTATGCAGCCATCAAAAGGAATGAGATCTTGCCATTTGCAACGACGTGGATGGAACTGGAGGGTATTATGTTGAGTGAAATAAGTCAAACAGAGAAAGACATGTATCATATGATCTCACTGATATGAGGAATTCTTAATTGCAGGAAACAAACTGAGGGTTGCTGGAGTGGGGGGTGGGGTGGGAGGGATGGGGTGACTGGGTGATAGATACTGGGGAGGGTATGTCCTCTGGTAAGTGCTGTGAATTGTGCAAGACTGTTGAATCTCAGATCCGCACCTCTGAAACAAATAATGCAATATATGTTAAGAAAAAAAAAAGAAGGGTGCCTGGGTGGCTCAGTTGGTTAAGCGACTGCCTTCGGCTCAGGTCATGATCCTGGAGTCCCGGGATCGAGTCCCACATCGGGCTCCCTGATCAGCAGGGAGTCTGCTTCTCTCTCTGACCCTCCCCCCTCTCATGCTCTCTATCTCATTCTCTCTCTCAAATAAATAAATAAAATCTTTAAAAAAAAAAAAAAAAAGAAAAAAAAAAGAAGAAGAAGGTAGCGGGAGGGGAAGAATGAAGCGGGGGAAATTGGAGGGGTAGACGAACCATGAGAGACGATGGACTCTGAAAAACAAACAGGGTTCTAGAGGGGAGGGGGGTGGGAGGATGGGTTAGCCTGGTGGTGGGTATTGAGGAGGGCACATTCTGCATGGAGCACTGGGTGTTATGCACAAACAATGAATCATGGAACACTTCATCTAAAACTAATGATGTAATGTATGGGGATTAACATAAGAATAAAAAAAATTAATTAATTAAAAAAAAAGTTATACACCTTGGAAAAAAAAATATATACATTATATATATTTGAAGTAGATTTTTTTTAAGATTTATTTATTTATTTTAGAAAGAGAGCATGTGAGTGGGGGGAAGAGGGAGAGGGAGAAGGAGAGAGGCAGACTCCTTGCTGAGGGAAGCCCCTGAGGCGGGGTTCTATCTCATGACCCTGAGATCATGACCTGAGCTGGATGCTTAACTGACTGAGCCACCCAGGTGCCCCTGAAGTAGGTAAATATTACCACTCCTTTACTAATGAGAAAACTAGAGTTCAGAGAAGTCAAATAACACACCCAAGGTCACATGCCTAAAAGATGACAATGACAGTAGAGAGGACAGGTTCAGACTCAGGACCCCTGAATATAGAAAATTAGGTGGAAAATAATCTAGACATGAGACTGGGAATCTATAAAGCCAGAAATCAATAGTTAAAATGAAATAGTTAATTTAAGAAAAAAGGAAAATGGGTGTGCCTCCATCCACATTCATCACTTCTGAGTTAGAAGGACGTTTCATGAACCCATAAAATGTGATGGCAAAAGGGATCTTTGAGAGATGGAAAGCCCACTCATTCTACTACATATGAGGAACTTAGATCATTCTGACTAAATGGAATAGAATAATGGAATACACAGAGTACATAAACAAAGAAAAAAAGTGATGAGGAAAAAAATTACAAGGCTAATTTAGGTAGTGATTTATTTAGCAAGTTCACTTGTAATTATTGTTAAATTTAATAAGATACTATGGCACCAATAAAGCAGTAATATTTGTGCCAATTACTGAACTGGATGTTTTAAGATTAAGTCTTACTGAAGAAATATAATTTTTAAATAAGAATATACATTAAAAATACACCATAACAAAGAAAACGCTTAATAATCTGTCTTAAGAATGCATATTTCGCATCTTCTAAGCAAGGTATTCAGTGAGAAATAACCTCTTTGTGCTGGGCAATCTTTCCTCTTCTTTCTTTTCCTTTATCACCAAGGCTAAGATGCATGAATATAGGAAGAAAAAGACCCATGGTCTTTTCAGAATGACCCTGGACTTATTGCCTAAAGACCAAAATCTGACACCCAGTTTAACCCTGATTAGGCACGTGAGCTTGATAAATCATTCATCTCTCAGATGTTGTCTTCTTATGCATATGTATAGGAATAAAATGTCCATTCTACATATTAGAATCATGTATTAAAATAATTTGTAAAGATCACGATGCAAAGTTAGTTTTTAAAATCACTTATCTAAATTGCTCTAATCATAAGTTCAGTGTTCATAGAAACAAACCAAGTAGAAACATTAGTTCAGCTACAACCATCTCTTTCCCCTCCATCCCTACTTCACAATAGTTAACTATTTCATTTTAACTATTGATTTCTGGCTTTATAGATTCCCAGTCTCATGTCTAGATTATTTTCCACCTAATATCCTCACACGGATTTGACCTAAAACAGAACCTGGTAGTGAAGTTACAGTTATGTGCGCATTTGTGTATGTGTTCGAGTGGGAGGTAATGACAGCAATTTCAATTCCTAGTTTCCTGATATTGAAGCAAACTCATTATGAATTAAAAATAGAGACTTTCCCTTCACTGCTGGCAGCTTCCTGGGCACCTGGTAGAAAACTGAACTACTATTTCTATGACTTCGTAAATGTGGTATTTTCCAGGGAAGTGTAAACATTGAAAAAATAATTCATCTAAATATTTTCTACATTCATAAATGAAAGACGAGGAAGCATTTAAAAGGAAATGAAATTAAGTGCAAGAATCTGAGTGAGGAAGTGCAAAGAGGTGCCTTGGAACTTGAGAAGACCATACTTCAAACTGGGCTCTGCCATGAACTAGCCATGTGACTGTGAGAAAATTACTAAGCACCCTTATCTATATTATGAAGACTTAACTAGATGGTTTCTAAGTTCCTCTTCAGTTTTTAGATTTAAAAATAATTACAATTTGCATGTTCATGTATCTAATATTTGGAAATTGTTGTCTGACAATATTATATCTGGAGACAATAGTTATACAGAGAATGGTTTTAGATACGGGTACAAATGAAACCATAAATGAAATATACAGTGATGCTTCTTTTAAGTGATTACATTACCCAAAAGTTATTTGAAGTAATAAATTACTGTACAATTGGCTAGACTGATCATCCACAATGGCTGCTCAATACTCCCAGTAGTACTACCCATCATTTATGGAAAACTGACTAAATCTGAGATGCTGGGCAAAGCAGTTTATGCATAACCATAATCTTTTCATTACTCTGTGAGTGGCATTAAGACATTGACATGGAGCTACCCTACAACCCAGCAATTGCACTACTAGGTATTTACCCCAAAGACACAGATGTAGTGAAAAGAAGGGCCATATGCACCCCAATGTTCATAGCAGCAATGTCCACGATAGCCAAACTGTGGAAGGAGCCGAGATGCCCTTCAACAGATGAATGGATAAAGAAGATGTGGTCCATATATACAATGGAATATTACTCAGCCATCAGATAGGATGAATACCAACCATTTGCATTGGCATGGATGGAACTGGAGAGGATTATGCTAAGTGAAGTAAGTCAAGCAGAGAAAGACAATTATCATATGGTTTCACTCATATGTGGAACATAAGGAACATAAGGAATAGCATGGAGGACCACAGGGGAAGGGAGGAAATCTGAAGGGGGAGAAATCAAAGAGGGAGATGAACCATGAGAGACTATGGACCCCGGGAAACAAACTGATGGTTTCAGAGGGGAGGGGCCCGGGGGGCTGGGGTAGCCTGGTGATGGGTATTAAGGAGGGCACATGTGGTAATGAGCACTGGGTGTTATACATAACTAATGAATCATTGAACACTGCATCAGAAACTAATGATGTACTATACAGTGGCTAACTGAATATAATAAAAATGTAAAAATTAAAAAAAAGACATTGACAGATGAGGAAACTGAGTCTCCAGCCACTAATAAATGTTGGAGCAGAGGTCTGCCTGACTCCAACTACACAATACTGATGATAGTAAAAACTTACATCCTCAACAGGACAGGCCTTTGAGATGATCGATTCTTAAAGAACTGTGACTAGGAAGAGCTGTGGATCTACTGCAGTTTAAATTGTTGGTGAGCTCTTAAGGTTTGGTTAGTAAATTCATTATTCAGTTATATAATTATACCTACAAGGAGTAGAATGTTCTTTTATACAGATTAGCCTGAAAGACTCGTTAAGTGCACATTACCCAAGAGAAATGAGGACAAAGCTCTCTTGTTAAGAGTTCCTAGATAATTCAAATCCCTTCTCAATTTACCTCTGCCTACCCCAAGCTGAACTTTTCATTAAAATCACTGCAGTATGAAAAAGGAAAATATATTGGCTCGAAAGACAGGGAGAATAAACAGACCTTGCGTTGTCTATGCAAATCAAGACCCGTGTAATAGTGATATGGCAAACACCCAAACTGGGTGGAGGGCTCAATTTTCCCCTTCTCATGGTCTATTGACTCCATTTAAGAGATGGGTGTAAAGTACCGCCTCAAGTGTTATCAAGGGTTTTTCTAGACGTTTTGATGGAGACTGCAGCTTGCCCTGGATTTGTGTTTACCACCAACTTTTTTTTCTACACATAGACTAGGGGGCAAAATACCTAGAGTGTGGGGAGTATAGATATTCAAAAAGGGATCTACCAGGCTTTTTCTGGGCTTAGGTCTTGACATGCTTGAAATAACAACTGAAATTGCAGACTACAGTATCCCAGGACAAATGTACCTCCACCCTCTATTTCCACAGATCAGTCAGAAATCAGCCAGGCTCCTGGTCAGGTCGGGCTCCTGGTTTCCACTCCTAGAACAGGGAAAGCAGGGGGATATAAAGTCCATGATAGAAGTGATAAGGGAAGAAAGGTGAGGGTCAAATTCTGCAAAAGGGAAGAAAGATACCTCAAATCATAATAAAAGCAGGTCCCGGGTCATCTTATGTAAGCAGGTACAGTGAGATGGGTTTGCTTGGCAAGGCAAGACATGGGAGGAGAAGGGCAACCGAGTCAGGAGCCAGAGAAACTGCAAGCAGCAGAGAATGTGTGAATAGGTCAGAGTAAAGGTTGGCAAATTTTTCTGTAATCTGTAATATTATAAATATTTTAGGCTTTACAGGACATATGGTCTCTGATGCAACTACTCAACTCTGCCATTATAACAGCTATAAAAAAAACATGAAAATAAATGAGTTTGGCTGTGTTTCTTTAAAATCTTATTCATGTACACTGAAATTGGAGTTATATATAACTTTCACGTGTTACAAAATATTGCTCTTCTTTTGATTTTTGTTTCCACCCATTTTATTTTATTTTATTTAAGATTTATTTATTTCTTTTAGAGAGAGAGAGTATGCAAGTGGGGGAGGGGGGAGGGAGAGCGAGAATCTCAAGAAGACTCTGTGCTGAGCACGGAGCCCAATGCGGGGCTGGATCTTACAACTCTGAGATCATGACCTGAGCTGAAACCAAGAGTTGGACACTTAACCGACTGAGCCACCCAGGAGCCCGTTTTTATCCACTTTTCAAAAAAAGATTTACTTTATTTATTTTAGAAAGAGATAAAGAGAGAGAGAGAGAGAGAGAGAGAGAGAGAGAGAGCATTCAGTGGGGGAGGGGCAGAGGGAGAGGAAGAGAGAAACACAAATAGACTCCGTGTTGAGCACGGAGCCCAACGCATGGCTCAATCTCATGACCCTGAGATCAGACCTGAGCCGAAACCAAGAGTCGGATGCTCAACCAACTGAGCCACCGAGGAGCCCCTGTTTTCATCCATTTTAAAACATAAAAAACATTCTTAGGTCATGGGCCCTACAAAGAGGCAGCAGGCCACATCTGGTCCATGGGTCATGGCTTCCTGTTCAGAGTAAACCATTCAGAATTGACAGCACAGAGTGCCTTGGTGTGCTTAAAAGTGCACAGTTACCAGGTGGTTGTAGAAAAACAAATTAAGAATCTGATTTATGGGGAAAAAAAAACATTTTAAACAGAAATACCAATAAAAAAAATAGTAGCTATAACCATTACTTATATACATCTTACTACGTTCCAAGCACTGTTCTTTACATATATTAAATCCATCATAAAGTAGCAACTATTACTATTCCCACTTTATAGACAAGAAAACTGATATAATAAACACTAGAGTATTAAGAGAGCTATTGCTGTCCATAAGCCTTTATCTGTAATTCTAAAATCCTAAGTGTTTAGAAATAGAAAACAAACAAACAAAAAAAAAATCATTGTAAAACCTGACCTGAACTGATTTGATAGCAAAACCTGACCTGAATTGACACACAGTTCTGCAAAGTCGTTATTTGTGCCACTCAAAGTTAACATTTACACATTTCATGGCAGAAATACTACTTTGTTCAATTTAGGCTGTGGCCTCACACACAAGCTGAAGTTGTTCCTGGAGGTTCAAAAGATTCTGATTTTCCAAACATATGTGGTCCACAGATGTCTGAATTGTACACCTGTTCTAAGGCGATATGCTCGATTAAAGCATGAACTGATTCTCTTAAAGGATAGTGTGGTCTAGTAAACAGAAAACTAGACTCAGAGTTCAGAGTCTTTGAGGCTAATCAATCCTGTTACTACTAATTACTTGGGCGCTTAGGAAATTTACTTCAGCCTTCCTGGGTCTCATTTTCCTCATCCTGACCAGCAGTTACAAACTCACGTGCTCATCAGGCCAGACAAGACGAGCTGTGGCAAAAGCAGGGCTGCAGTAGCTCCTGGCAGGGCAGCGCTCCAGCAAATTGGGAAATACAGGCTCTGACCTTTGCTATGAGAACATGGGTAACTCAGAGCTTCTTAACATTTCTTTTGAGAAGACCCCAAAACCAGATTTTTATGTGAACTGACCTCAAGTGAAAAAATATATGCAGGCCAACCAAATAGATCTGTCAGCTAAATGTGATGTCCATGCTGCAAGCCTCAAGTGATTGATGAGCTGTAATAATGCCTTTTCCTCCATTGACGCTCCCAGGTCCTTTCCCTCGTGCTTTCACCTGCAGCTGGAAGTGACCTGCCCGTCTCTAACCCTGTAGCAACATACATATTCCACCTAGTCAGCTGTTGGTATGGGCTGCCTACCATTTTCAGTTATTGTTTCCTAATGTTGCATCTTTTATCCTTAACTAGATTATAAGATCCTTGAGGGTCCTTGAGGGTGGCAATGTATCTCTGAATTTCCGTAACAACTGGCACAGGGCCTTGAACACAGCAAGGGCTTAATGAAAACATTTGGACTGATGTTAAAACAGGCTATAAATAGCTAAGGCTAAATCAGAACAGCCCCAAGTCTGAGTTGCTTGTATTCCCCACTGCTAGTGGGAGACACTGGTAAAATCACCTAATAGGGGCTTTGGAACCTAGCCACCCTAAGCCAGAATGCCAGCATCTTTGCTTCAAGCTATCTGACCTTGAGCTTATTACATCATTTCCCTGAGAATCAATTTCCTCATTTGTAAGTTAGAAGGTTAATGACACTTTTGTGGGTTCAATGAAATAATGTATAAAGTACGCAGCATGGAACAGATGTCTATAACTATTAATTCTCTTACTTGCCTATGTGGCCAAGGAAAGGAAAAGATTCTTATAGAAGACTGAAGACTACTCCTCATATGGCTCTTCATCATCTACAGAAAATCAGGTCCAACAATTGCTGTGGAATCCCCAAAAGTTAGGTACACCTCATGGTAGCTCAAGGTGAGATCTAACTTCACAGTGTTATCTCTGTGATTTCAAATCAGCAATGCTTTTCTGAGTTGCCTTGAAAAATCATACTTTCCTATCAAAGCAATAAAAATACCTCTGCAAGTGCCAGGCCTGTGACAAGAAGACATTCACAGTTTAAAAAAAAGTTTGAGGCAAAATTGGCAAAGCTTTAAAGCTGCGTGTGACTTTCAATATCTGCATCAGATAGTTTAATCAAGGATGTGGTCCCTGGCCTTATTTTTGCAGTAAGCAATAAATTCATAAAATAAACAGTCCTTTAGGAAAACATGTGCCGTGGCTCAGTATTCACAGACACACTTGTGATGTTATTGATGTCTATCCACATGGGCTGCATGAACAGAAGATTGCCAGTAACTGATAAAAAGGAGACTGTAAACAGGACTCCTAAAATGTCATAGGCTGTTAACCACAGAATCTCAATACAGAAAGGGACTTTACTAGCCACCTGTGCCAGCTCTTATCTCTACAACTTCTTGAGGGTCATCCTGGAGCTGCTGACATGCTTACAACCTGACAGGGAGCTTACTCTTCCTATGATAACCTTTGTCATATCAAGAGGAATAAAGCTAAGACAATGTCAGTTTCCTTAGAGCTTCTTCCTCTTGTCCCCCAGTCTACTCTTACAGATATACAGGATACTTTAATGTGGAAGCACCCACCTTTGCGTGCATATACACTGTATATCTCGGTGTGTTCTGGGAATTATTTAAGATGTGATGGATAATACAGAGTAAGTCTAGTACCATTTTTTACACACTATCATCTTGATGGCGAAACCCATGTGGTGTGCCTTACTTTAGAAGGCCTAAAACAGACCTAATGCCTTGTGTACAATGATCTCTCCATGTTATCATTCACTAACCATTTGCCCATAAATTATGGGATCAAAACTGTAGGGGGAAAAAAAATTTCAGTTCTGATAATTCTAGAGCACCTTACTGAAATTCAGAGACTAGTCCAGAATATAGTAATTCATGCATTCATTCACAGCTATGTGCAGCTTATGCTTTGTCACTTCTGAAAAGAAAATTATACATTTGGTATGGTCAGCCTGAGATAATTAGAAGAGCAAACCCAGTTATATCCTTACAACCATGAAATGAAGACAACACTTTCTCCAGCAACTTTCAACAGACTTCTTGTCAAGAGCCAGATAATAAATATTACAGGCTTTGCTGGCCATACGGTCTCTGTCACAATGACTCAATTCTGCCATCGCAGAGTGAAAGAAGCCACAAACAATATGGAAACAACTGGTTGTGGCTGTGTTCCAAATAAAGCTTTATTCACAAAAACAGGTAGGTGCCTGCATTTAGCCCCTAGGTACAGCATGTTGGAGTGGGAAGAACACTGGCCCAGGAGTCAGAAGGGAGTTTTAGCTG
This sequence comes from Neomonachus schauinslandi, assembly GCF_002201575.2. NCBI lineage: Eukaryota > Metazoa > Chordata > Mammalia > Carnivora > Phocidae > Neomonachus > Neomonachus schauinslandi. Next base: position 93,578,082 of record NC_058411.1, on the reverse strand, counting down.
TGTCCTTCCTTTGGCTACCACATGAAGGCAAGTAATCACTTCACCACTTTGGGCTTGAGACTTTATTTCTAAATGGAGCATATTAGATGATTTTTAGTTCAGCTTCAATTTCAAAATATCTATGAGCCATTTGTCAAAATCTCTCAAACCCTCGTGGCTATTGAATTATTCAGGTTGCACAGCAACTACATTCAGAATGGTTTATCAAGGCTTTCCTTAAGACTGCCTAAATGAGCTCCTGAAGGCCCTCCCCCAGAATATCAGTCACCGATGTAAGTAACAGGAAGGGATAAGAAATTTCTCTTCCCCTTGGAAAGTAACAGAGACTGCCTCTTGCAGCTTCACAAGAACCTCAATCTAGGGATAGCAGATTTAGCAAGCATCGGTTACATGTTCTTTACATGCAATTTAACTGAACATCCTGTATTTCACGTGGCAACATCACTCCAATTCCTTAATTTGAGAAAGGAGTCAGACTGTAGGTACTTGGACAGATGTATTTTTACGTGTATTGATTTTATTATGTCTCACAGCACTCCACCTGTAGGGCAGGGAGCATTATCATCATTCTCATCAAGAAAAAGCAGAGGTTCAAGGACTTATGAACTACCCAAGGACAGAGGGTTGGCAACAGATAAGTCTGACTATCCCCCATAACTCCACACGTACACAAACATTGAATTCATTGTGAAATTACTATCCACTTTTATAAAGACATACCTGTCAAAAGATAAAACTTCCGTTTCTCTTTTGTCTCATTGTGTGTACAAGATTTATGGCTATTTCCTAATACAATATTCAAACGAGTCCTCACTGGGCCAAACTTCACTTGTCACAGTATGACTTATTAACCGAAATAATGAATTCTCCTTCTCTGGGAGAAAGGACAATTTTTTAATCAATTGAAGAAAGTCAAATATTTAACAATTTTATAACACATTAATTAAATCTAAGAATAGAGAATCCAAAATTAGGTGTGGAGTGTGTTGCCCTAAAAGACAACCTAACATATACTTGTTCTCTCAGAAGATAAAGTAAATGATGGAAAGGCATTTTAAATATGGCATTGATATAAATATTCAATAATGTTTATGTGAAGACAATCCAATTTTCCTTGAGGTAAAAGTAATTACTTCAGACAATATCACTTTTAGGAATACTCAGCCATGATTAAGAGAATAGTCATCAAATTGAATTAAACAGGGGAATGGGGAAAAATTACTGTCTTAAGAATCTTAGAAACTCATTTACCTTGAGAAATATCAGCATCAACCTGGATTATAAACTTAAAAAGACTGTCAAAAGAGGGGAGCCTGGGTGGCTCAGTCAATGAAGTGTCTGACTCTTGATTTTGGCTCAGGCCATGATCTCATGAGTTGTGGAATCAAACCCTATGTGGGGCTCCACGCTCAGCAGGGAATCTTCTTGAGATTCTCTCTCTCTCCCTCTGCCCCTCCGCCATTCTCTCTCTCTCTCAAATAAATAAATAAATCTTTAAAAAAAATAAAAGATGGAGGATTAGGGGGTTCTAAGTTCGTCTGGTCCCTGGAATTCACCTAGATAGTTATCAAATCATTCTGAACACCTGCAAAATCAATTGGAGATCTGAGAAAAGAAATGCTGCAATTCTACAAATAGAAAAGCGACCACTTCTTGGAAGGGAGGACGTGCAGAAACTTAAATCTGGGGCAATATATCAGAGGATAGGGCAGTGGGGAGGGAGCTGGCTTAAGGAGACTACCTCAAAGTATTATAAGCAGTGAGTGCAAAATCAGAACTTTTAGAAGTCTGCTACAGTGGGGGATATCCCTGGCTTAAAGGTGCTCAGGTGGCAAAGCAAGGTGGAATCTCAGGTGGGACAGTGTGGTCTCAGGATCCCCAGGGTTACAAGAAATGGGGATGCCTGAATGTGGCAGAGTTCCCAGGCACTGGAGCAGGGAAGCCGGCTGAAAACAGTGAGTCTAGGCGTCGGCTTTGTGTTTGGTGTTGCCATAAACCACAAACCCAACCACTCTCTGAGCAGGGGCCCAGCAAAAGGCAGAGCACTGGGAGACCCCCTTCCTCCTCTAGGAGGAACAGCATGGGTCCACACTGCAGGAGTTCATAAAATTTGGAGACTTGAAACTCAGTCACATGCCTGAGATAAAAATGCTTGGTCACAGGCTGGGTGAATACAGAGTTCATACCAAATCCAAGGAGACAAGAGTTATTGACTGCTTTTCTGTGAGGGCTCACTGAAGAGTAGGGGGTGTGAACTTTTAGCTCCAGGGCTAAATATCGGGCACCACCATTTTCATCCCACCCTTCAGTGCTGAAAGCCTTCAGGGAGCAAAACAGTGCCAGTGCAGTCCTGAGCCACTTACCCTGAGCCCGGACCCCTGGCAAGGGAAGCACATTTCCACAAGTGCAAGGGCACATGAGAATCAGCATAACAGGCTCCTCCCCCAGAAGACTAGCAGGAACAACTGGCTAGCACCAAGTTTACCAATCATAGAACTGCAAAATTTCAGCTCTTGGGGAAAACAGTATATAGCATTCATGAGATTTTTTTTTTAATTCTTCAGTCTCCCAGTTTTGGTTTTTTTTTTTTCAGCTATTTTCTTATTTTTTCAATTTTTAAATTCTATTTTACTTTTTATATATATGTACTTGGTTTCTTTTCATGGAATATTATTATATTCTGTTGTTGTTATTGTTGTCTTTTCTCTCTCTTCTATTCTTTTCTGGACATAACGATGAGACAGAGAAATTCACCCCATAATAAAGAACAAGAGGTAGTGCTTACTGCCAGGGATTTAATAAATATGGTTATGGTAAGATGTCTGAACTAGAATTTAAAACAAAGTATATAAAGATACTAGTTGGGTTTGAGAAAACCATAGAAGACTGTAGAGAATCCCTTACTGTAGAAATAAAAGAACTAAAATCTAATCAGGCCAAATCAAAAATGCTATTACTGAGATCCCTCACAAATGGAGGCTCTAACAGCAAGATTAAGTGAGCAGAAGATAGAGTCAGTGATAGAGAAGACAAAATGATGGAAAATAAGGAAGCTCAAAAAAAGAGAGGAAATACAACTACTAGATTACAAAGGGACATTTTGAGAGCTCAGCAATTCCATAAAGCAAAATAATTACCCAGTAATAGAGGTCCCAGAAGAAGGGGGGGGGGGCAGAGGTTTATTTGAACAAGTTATAGCTGAGAGCTTCCCAAACCTGGGGAAGGAAACAGGCGTTCAAGTCCAAGAGGCACAGAGAACCCCCCACAAAATCAATAAAAATAGGTCAACACCTGGACATGTAATAGTGAAGCTTGCAAATTTCAGAGATAAAGAGAAAATCCTGAAAGAAGCTGTGGATAAGAGGTCCTTAATCTACAAGGGTAGAAACATAAGGTTGGCAGCAGACAAGTCCACAGAGACCTGGCAGGCCAGAAAGGACTGGCATGATATATTCAATGTGCTAAATGGGAAAAATATGCAGCCAAGAATACTTTATCCAGCAAGGATGCCATTCAAATAGAAGGAGAGATAGAGTTTCCAAGACAAACAAAAAATAAAGGAATTTGTGAACACTAAGCCAGAGATATTAAAGGGGATCTTTGAGTGAAGAGAGAGCCCAGAAGTAAAAAGACCAGAAAGGAACAGAGACAATCTACAGAAATAGTGACTTTACAGGTAATACAATGACACTAAATTCATATCTTTCAATAATTACCCTGAATGTAAATGTACTAAATGCTCCAATCAAAAGACACTGGGTATCAGATTGGATTAAAAAAACCAAGACCCATCTATATGCTGTCTACAAGAGACTCATTTTAGACCCAAAGACCCCTCCAGATTGAAAGTGAGAGGGTGGAAAACCATTTATCACTCCAAAGGACATCAAAAGAAACCTGGAGTAGAAACCCTTATACCAGACAAACTAGATTGTAAACCAAAGACTGAATTAAGAGATGAAGAAGGACACTATATCATAATAAAAAGGTCTATCTAATAAGAGGATCTAACAATTGTAAATACTTATGCCCCTAACTTGGGAGCAGCCAAATATATAAACCAATTAATAACAAAATTAAAGAAACATATTCATAATAATACAATAATAGCAGGGGACTTTAACACCCCACTCACAGCAAAGGACTGGTCATCTAAGCAGAAAATCAACAAGGAAACAAGGGCTTTGAATGACACACTGGACCAGATGGACTTAACAGATATATTCAGAGCACTTCATCCATAGCAACAGAATACACATTCTTCTCAAGTAAACATGGAACGTTCCCCAGAATAGATCACATATTGGGTCACCAATCAGTTCTCAACCGGTACAAAAAGATTGAGATTATACCATGCATATTTTCAGACCACAATGCTTTAAAACTTGAACTCAATCACAAGAAAAAAATTGGAAGAAACACAAATACATGGAGGTTAAAGAGCATTCTATTAAAGAATGAGTGGGTCAACCAGGAAATTAAAGAAGAATTTAAAAAAAATACATGGAAGCAAATGAAAATGAAAACATGACAGTTCAGAACCTTTGAGACACAGCAAAGGTGGTCCTAAGAGGGAAGTAAATAGCAAGGTAGGCCTTTCTCAAAAAATAAGAAAAGCCTCAAAAACACAAGCTAACCTTGTATCCAAAAGAAGCTGGAAAAAAGAACAGTAAATAAAGCCTAAATCCAGCAGGAGAAGAAAAATATTAAATATTAGAGCAGAAATCAATGATACGGAAATAAAAAAAATAAGAAAAGATCAATGAAACTAGGAGCTGGTTCTTTGAAAGATCTAATGATAAACCCTTAGGCAGACTTAAAAAAAGGAAAAAGAGAAAGGACCCAATAAAATCACAAATGAAAGAGGACAGATCACAACACCACCAAAGAAATACAAACAATTATAAGAGAATATTATGAGCAATTATATGCCAACAAATTAGGCAATCTGGAAGAAATGGATAAATTCCTAGAAACATATAAACTACCAAAAGTGAAACAGGAAGAAATAGAAAACCTGAACAGACACATAACCAGCAACAAAATTGAATCAATAATCAAAAATCTCCCCAAAAACAAGAGTCCAGGGCTGAATGGCCTCCCAGTGGAATTCTACCAAACATTTAAAGAAGAATTAATACCTGTTCTTTTGAAACTGTTTCAAAAAATACAAATGGAAGGAAAACTTCCAAACTCATTCTATGAGGCCAGCATTTAACCTTGATCCCAAAACCAAAGACCCCACCAAAAAGAAGAATTATAAACCAATATCCCTGATGAACATGTATGTAAAAATTCTCACCAAGATACAAGCTAATAGGATCCAACAGTACATTAAAAGGATTATTCACCATGACCAAGTGGAATTTATTCCTGGGCTACAAGGGTGGTTCAATATTCACAAATCAATCAATGCGATACATCACATTAATAAAAGAAAGGACAAGAACCATATGATACTCTCAATAGATGTAGAAAAAGCCTTTGACAAAATACAGCATCCTTTCTTGATAAAACTCTACACACTGTAGGGATAGAAGGAACATACCTCAGTATCATAAAAGCTATATACAAAAAAACCCACAGTGAATATCATCCTCAACTGGGAAAAACTGAGAGCTATTCTGCTAAGGTCAGGAATACAACAGGGATGTTCACTCTCACCACTGTTGTTCAACACAGTACTGGAATTCCTAGCCTCAGCAATCAGACAACAGAAAGAAATAAAAGGCATCCGAATTAGCAAAGAAGAAGTCAAACTTTCATCTTTGCAGATGACATGATACTCTGTGTAGAAAACCCAAAAGACTCCAACCAAAAATTGCTAGAAATGATAGAGGAATTCAGCAAAGTGGCAGGATATAGAATCAATGCACAGAAATCAGTTGCATTTCTATAGACTAACAATGAGGCAGAAGAAAGAGAAATCAAAGAATCAATCCTATTCACTATTGCACCAAAAACCATAAGATACCTAGGAATAAACCTAACCAAAGAGGTAAAGGATCTGTACTCTGAAAACTATAGAATACTTATGAAAGAAATTGAGAAATACACAAAGAAATGTAAAAATATTCCATACTCATGGATTAGAAGAACAAATATTGTTAAAATGTCTATGCTACCCAAATCAATCTACACATTCAATGCAAACCCTATCAAAATACCATAAACTTTTTTCACAGAGCTGAAACAAACAATCCTAAAATTTGTATGGAATCAGAAAATACCCCAAATAGCTGAAGTAATGTTGAAAAAGAAAACCAAAGCCTGAAAACCAAAGCATCACAATTCCAGACTTCAAGCTGTATTACAAAGCTGTAATACTCAAGACAGTATGGTACTGACATAATAACAGACACATAGATCAATGAAACAGAATAGAGAACCCAGAAATGGACCTTCAACTCTATGGTAACTAATCTTTGACAAAGCAGGAAAGAATATCCAATGGAAAAAAGACAGTCTCTTCAACAAATGGTGTCGGGAAAATTGGACAGGCACATGCAGAAGAATGAAACTGGACCACTTTCTTACACCATACAAAAAAATAAACTCAAAATGGATGAAAGACCTAAGTGTGAGATAGGAATCCAACAAAATATCCTAGAGGAGAATGCAGACAGCAACCTCTTTCACCTCAGCCGCAACTTCCTGCTAGACATGTCTCCAAACGCAAGGGAAACAGAAGTAAAAATAAACTATTAGTACTTCATCAAGATAAAAAGCTTTTTCACAGCAAAAGAAACAGTCAACAAAACTAAAAGACAACTGACAGAATGGGAGAAGATATTTGCAAATGTCTTATCAGATAAAGGTCTAGTATCCAAGATCTATAAAGAACTTATCAAACTCAACACCCCAAAAAAAACAAAAAATCTAGTCAAGAAATGAGCAGAAGACATGAACAGACATTTCTCCAAAGATGACATCCAAATGGCCAACAGACACATGAAAAAATGCTCAACATCACTCAACATCAGGGAAATATAAATCAAAACCACCATAAGATACACTTCACGCCAGTCAGAGGCTATAATGAATAAGTCAGGAAATGACAGATGTTGGTGAGGATATGAAGAAAGGAGAACCCTCTTATACCACTGGTGGGAATGCAAACTGGTACAGCCACTCTGGAAAACAGAATGGAGGTTCCTCAAAAAGTTAAAAATAGAGCTACCCTCCAACCCAGCAATTGTACAACTAGGTATTTATTCAAAGGATACAAACATAGTGATTCGAAGGGTCACACGCACCCCAATGTTTATAGCAGCACTATCCACAATAGCTAAACTATGGAAAGAGCCCAGAAGTCCATCGACAGATGAATGGATAAAGAAGATGTGGTATATATATACAACGGAATATTACTCAGCCATTAAAAAGAATGAAATCTTGCCATTCGCAATGACATGGATAGAACTAGAAGGTATTACGCTAAGCAAAATAAGTCAGGCAGAGAAAGACAAATACCATATGATTTCATTCATATATGAAATTTAAGAAACAAAACAGATGAACATAAGGGAAGGGAAGGAAAACTAATATAAGATGAAAATTGAGAGGGAGGCAAACCATAGGAGATGCTGAACTCTAGGAAACAAACTGACAGTTGCTGGAGGGGAAGTGGGTGGGGCGAAGGGATAATTGGGTGATGGGCATTAAGGGGGGCACTTGAAGTAATGAGCACTGGGTGTTATACGAAACTGATGAGTCACTAAATTCTATCTCTGAAACTAATAATAAAAAAAGACTGTCAAAACAAGCAAGCATTAGATGGAGTGAGTATGGTAACACCTTGAATTCGCTTAGCAAAATCTATTCTTCCTAGATTTAAAAAAAAACTGAATGCAAAGTTCTATATTCCCCTTCAACATTAATGCCTAGATTCCAGAGATTAAATTTATATATTTCTGTGGGAGAGGCTCTGCCTTCTGGAATACTGTGATAGACAAAACTTGTTGGATGTCCAGATCCTAACAGGTCTAGGGCTTCTTTTCCCATTCCTTAATTTTGACCATTCAAATACCCCCATTGGCCTCACTTCTGGTTTCCACTTCTGAGAGGAAAGAAATGACCTGTTGATTTGGTCATTAACTTCCTGGAAATGAAGGTAAAGAGAGTGACATCCCCTCAACATCTCAAATCTAGATTGTGCAGTGGTCGTCTTTCTGCTGAGTGCTCTGGGGCGGGTCTGAAGTCAGGAGGCTGAATGAGATCCTTGGCTCAGAGCAACTCTCTCTGTGGCTCCTTAACATAATAAGTGTGCAGATAACACAGCTTTTGAACAGGAACTTCCAAGCCTAGAAAAAATATTTGAAGACTTGGTACAAGATGAGCTTCTAAACAAACACAAGTCCCAACACTACTAGGAAAGGATTACAAAAGACTAATTCAGATTCATTAAGTCGTCAGAGGAAGGGAAAGAAATTAACTTTTATTTAGTTTCACCTATTATGTACTAGACTGTTGTCCATTGTGACAGGAGACAGGAAATCTTTACACAGAACCTTAATAAATCTACAACTACTTTCTTATTAAATTAGATGACCCATGAGTATCTTTTATTGACACTAACCATGAAAGTGGAGTAAAGTATTCCCAAAGCTACTCTGGGGCTAACTTTGCTGACTGGGTTAAGGGTTTTTTGTTTTTGTTTTTGTTTTTGGACTTTTTTCTATGTGCTTGAGATGGATTTAAGTAGCATTAAAGTTATAATTAGAGATAAGGAAATTCAGATATTCAGAACTTTACATGGGTGTTCATGCAAATAGAAAGTAAAATTTGTGGGCATGGTTAATTAACCATTCAAGAGAAAATAATTTCAAACTATGTTTGCTTGTTTCCCCTTGCATTATAGTCACTTAATATGACTTCCCTTATTGGAAGTCAATAGATCATTCAGTGACAGGTGTGGTAGAGAGTAGTTGATGTTGATTGATTTTCTCTTCCTAGGCACATAGGAAGAGCACATTTCCTAGTCTCATTTGCAATTAGACTGGGGCCTTGGGATTAGCTCTGGCCGATGAATGGACTGGCTCCTAAAAGTTCCTCCTAAAAGCCCTTGACTTTCTCTCACTAATTGGAAGCAAAGGACTCCAAGATGGTAAATGCTAAAGAAAATGCCCAGATGCCTGTATCCAACTTGGAAGATAGCCTCCTAATCTGTATTGAGCTGTCATGTGAAAAGAAAAAAACCTTTACGTAAAGCCACTGAAATGTTGGCATTGTTTGTTATAGCAGTTTACCAGCATTACCTGGACATGGAGGAAGGGGCTCACTCAAACCCAATATTCTGAGTCAGCCTAGCATGGCTCATCCTTACAGAAAAACAGTCTTAGAATAAAATGGAGCAGTGAAGAAATGTGAACAGTGAGAGTTTGCAGCATAAATCATGTTATGCAGAAAAAACAAAACAGAGTGGTGCTGGGAACCTACGGAAGCCAAAACTGTTGAAAAATCAAAGGCAGAACCAGCAGAGGACTAGGGAGAGCTGGAGAACGTATCTTGGAGCTGGCTTCCTTGTTAGGTAGGCCACCCACAGGGAGGAGAGCCCATAAGGATTTTCCTGACTGTACTGGTCTTGAGGTCTCTGATCCAGACTAGAAGGTGAGCTCCTGTACAGCCAGGCCAATCGACATGCATACTGCAGTCAGTCCAGAGCTTAGAGAAAGACACAGTGGCTTGCACATCTAATTTGGAGGCCTAAATATTAACTCAGAATTCCAAATGTACTATGAAATTGGAGTGAATGAATCATAAACCCCGGCCGATTTCTACAATAAAAGTAGGATAAGTCAGCTAGACATCCCTGCAGAATGAATTTATTTATTTACATATTTCACTTCTCAAACATTCTCACCCCTCTCCAATTTTGAGAACTAAATACAAGACTTTCTTCTATGAAAGCTTTTTAGCCTGGTGATGGTCTACAATGGCAAATTAAAACCTCTAAAGTTCTGGCAAGCACATCCAAAAAGATGGGGACTCTTCATTTACAACCTGTTTCCTGAAGGTAAATTAAACGGTACCTCTGGTTGTTCCTATTTAACTGCTCCTAACAAGATTTTTAGGTGGTGGTTCCTGCTGATAGACTGAGTGCAGAGGAGCGAGAAGTACAGGAAATAAGAGAGGGAAGTGAAGGATGTGAGTAAACATGTATTTGGAAGATTTCCATTTAATTCCTCTGAATGAGCTTCTGGTTCATGTTAGCATCATCTCTTGGGAAATCAGCCACACTGAATTTGTTTCACTGTTCCCACCTGCATATTGAATGATACTATGCAGTCTCAATACTAATCCATTCTCTGCTGATCCTAACTGAGCAGAGCACAATGGAAATTTGAGGCACTGACCTGCCAGCCCCCTGCACTAAACTCTAAAGCGAGGAGAAGACTCACCACAGTCTCCTTAAATGAACTATGGACATTTTATTGAAGCTTCAAAGATGTGAACATTTTCACATCTTGTTAGCAACAAATTGACCACATTTATGTAGAGCCAGTAGGTCTACTCATAGGTGGAAATAACAGAAATGAAATTATGGTGACACCATTGAGCCATGGATCTCTGTGTCACCATGAAATATCCCTGTGACCCTGAGAGAGCATCCCTAAATAATTCTCTGTCCCTTGCCTTTGCAGGCTAAGCATCTATTGTGAGAGCAATTTCACCAAAAATTAGACACAAAAAGTCACATATCCTAAGAATCTAAAGGAAGGCGGGAAACTGAGGCAGGGAGCTGGTGAGAAGTTAGACATAAAAGTCATCAGGTCCTCTCCATCCAGCTCCTTTTGCACTTTGCTCTGGATTGGATCTCAGAAATTCATGGAAGGTAACAATGATTGTACTTTCTATTAAACTCCTATTGCCCTTTGCTCCCCACAAAATCCCTTATTTTCAGATTGTAGTACAGTTATTTGTCTGCCGCCCCTTTCCCCTTTTCCTGGATGACAGAGAAAAGAGAGGATGCTCTATATCTTGGTATTCCTGTTATCTGTGGTGGATTCCATTAGCATTTTTCTGTACGCACACACAAAATGTTTGTAGAACTCAATGGAAGCAAGGAATTTCTTCCACATACTTAATACAAAGAGTGGTCATTTTGTAAAGGTCAAGTTATTCTTATAGCATTTACTAGGTACCTAGAATTCATTTGTGAGAGATTCACCTTAGATGTTTTTTCATCTATGCTCCCGCCAGAAAAAATACGAGTTTGCTTCCATACACTCCTATCTCCTGAATCCAGGAAAATGAAAACGAGTGATGGGAAAGTAAGTAGGGATGTTTTAAAAAAGCAAAACAAAGAACAGACAATAAAACACCTATCCTTGACTGAGAGCCGATGGCTTCTAAGAGGAATCTAAAATAGAAGTGAGAGACAGCTAGTATTTGCTTTGCCATATAGCTTCAGTACTTCCCTCCTCCCCTTGGTGCCCTGTGCAAAATCAGCAAGGCCTCTAACTGCTTAAATCCTTCCCCCATCACCTTTCCTCCCCCCTATGAAGACCTGTACCTCCTACCCATCCTCATGTATGTCTTGTTTTGAAATTACCTTTCCCCAAAATCAAAACTCTCATTTTCTTTAGGCATCTCAGCCAGGTTAGAATGAAAGCTAATTAAGCTAATTCACATTAAATTTATGACTAATTATTTCCCCATATACTCTTTAACCTACTCAGGAATGTTTTCTTATTAACTCTAATTGGAGAAATTTCAGTCACTGTGGAGGAGATATTCTGGGATAGGAAGGCATCCTCTCTTTTCAGGAAGGGGAAAACCAAAAACTTCAGATTTTCTCTTAATCCATCCCCACCACAATTTCCGATGCCTATCCCTGATAGGAATAAATGTGTGTGTGTGTGTGTGTGTGTGTGTATTCCTTCTCTCCCTCTCATCAACTTCCTGAATCAAGACCAGTGAGCAGTGAGCTTTCCTAATTATAATTTTCTCTCTTTTAAAGGGGGTTGGGGTAAAACAATTGGGATGTCTAACCTTATAACAAACTACAGCAGGATCTCCTTGTCTCAGGTCCCAATATTTATAGTTGTCAATAGTTATAAAAGTAGTTCTCAAATTTTATGGTGGATCAGAATCACCTGAAGGCGAAAACACAGATTGAAACAAAACAAAACAAAACAAAACAAAAAACACAGATTGCCAGAATCTCCAATTCAGTATGTTTGGGTGGGGCCAAAATTTTGCATTTCTAACAGGCTCCCTGGTGATGCCAATTGTTCAAGGACAACATGTTAAGAACCACCATCTTATACTAAACTTCCCTTCCACATGGAAGGGAAAGAATAGTCCAAAAGGAGGAAGGGCATATTCAACAACATAGAGGTGTGAAAGAGCATGAATCGTTTGAAATAGTGGCATTTTGCTTTCTCTGGAGCACACTTCAGAGTTGTCCCACCACAGTGCACAGAAGTGGGGAGATGTATTTGCCAACTCCCTCTAGTCGTTAGCTGAGGGCTGCTCCCAAGATGTGAACTCCCTTGCATTTCTAGCTTGTCCTCAGATGGACCATGTATGCTCCTTCAACCACAGAAATCATACGGAGGTTCACAGAAGCTGATGAAAGATGTCCAGTGGCGGGGAGGAGAGCACCCACAGCTCTCCTCCAGTTATTCTGTAGATTTTACCTCTGTCATCTTTTAGTTGTCCTAAAATTCCTTGGTGTCAGTTATACATTGTAATTACTAGAGGCAAAGCAAATATTTCAGTTTCATATCCTTTCAGTTTCTATTAGTCTTAATCTTAATTCTGTTCCATCCTGTTATTTGATTGACTCTATCAATGTTTCCCTATAAAATTTATGTAGGAATAAGTTCATCCTGAAAAATCAAATGCCACCTACTACAAAGATGTCTTAACAGCCTTGAAAATTAATTCTATAAAACAATTAACTCAGAGAAGTATGCTTAGCACTCTCTAAATGTTTACTGACAGTAGGAAAAAAAAATCAAATACTCACATTTGCATTTTGTCTAGACATGGTTACAGACTAAAATACCTCAGTTGATCAGCTTGAAGCACGAAATAAATCTCTGTCATCAATACAATAGTACTTACTTGTATGTTCTGTAGCAGTACATATCAAAAAGTACACACAAAAAATAAAATCTTAAGAAATATATTTCCCCAAAGTAAACACTTACCAAAGTATAATTGAATGGTTAGTTTGGTATAACTTTACTAGAGAAATGACAGAAAAAAAAGGACAAAATATAATAACCAAGTTGGTAAGGACCAACTCCTAAGAAGCTAATTTAGTATTCAAGGAAACCAAAAATATACAGAAATGTGATTTTTCGTCTTTTGTTCACACATTCCTAATGATGTGTTCTAACCAACTTAGAAGCAAGGCATAAGTATTTTGTTATAAATAATTATCTTATTTTAATGAACTTAAGTCAATTTGCCTTTGTAGGCAGAGTGATTCTTGTAATGTAGCATATAGCAAAACCAAGTTTGACCACTAAAATAATTCCTATTTATCTGTAGACTGTAATTATAAAACAAGAAAATAAATAAGACAATCCAGTGATTTTTATCAAATAGTACAGGCCAGTTTGTTCAGATGTTGCAATAGTTGATCCAAATCACTGGGCAGCAGACATCATGAGCATTAAAGGAAAATAAAAGTCAACTGTGCAAAAGTTAATTGAGTTTATGCCTAGAATTCATCAAGAGCCAGCAAGATAAAATAAAAACCAAAAAAAAAATATCTTCATGAAAATCTCATTTGGACTCTCATCTAGTTGGCAGCATATACAAGGAAAATACATATTTGAAGTAAATAATTGATATTGTGATATGCCTTTATGATTGAAAATAGTTTACTTAGAACACTGTAAAACTGGCAGAGTAAATGGAAAGTTAAGAAGAAGCAAAGAAAACCTGTCAAATTTGGATCATGCATCCATATTTAAATTATAAAGAGTGAGTAGATGCTGAACATTGAGTTTAATGACACTTAGCTTCTTGATTCTGCAGAAGTATAATTAATTTTAAAATATAAAGTCTTAGAGGGCACCTGGGTGGTTCAGTTGGTTAAGCAACTGCCTTCGGCTCAGGTCATGACCCCGGAGTCCTGGGATCGAGTCCCACATCGGGCTCCTGGCTCAGCGGGGAGCCTGCTTCTCCCTCTGACCCTCTCCCCTCTCATGCTGTTTCTCTGTCTCTCTCTCTTTCTCTCAAATAAATAAATAAATAAAATCTTTTTAAAAAATATAAAGTCTTAGATTCATAATGTTTAAAGCTATTCACAAAACTCTGCACCAAATCACGCAATTAAATACATAACATGTCCAGTCCTAAGACAAGCATTGTGATAGGAAAATACAGAGACAAATCTGTCATGATCATTGGCATCCAGGAGATTACAGTTTAAGAGGGAGTGATAGATAAGAGTAAAAGAGTGGGTGGGTACTCTGAGGAAATATCTATAAGGTAAGCAGAGGTGTGTGGAGAAGGGAGCCATCAAATCATAGGTGGACAGGAAAGCACATGTTTTTGAAAGCTTTGTAAAGAATGTGACACTCAAGCTAAATGTTCCTGTGGGGTTCATATTTGCATTTTTGTACCAATCAGTCAGAAATTTCTAAAACACACTCCAGCTTAAGGATGAGAGAGTTTTAAGAGTCAACTAGATTCCAAAATTTCATTTTCTGTATCCTTTTATTTAGGCAGTAACCACTTCACTGAGCATCCTGTTTCTATCACTGGATAACTATAACACTGAATAAGCAATTATATTGAAGACATTGTCCTAGACGGTAAGTGAAAGCAAATGAAAGAAAGAAAGAAAGAGAGAAAGAGAGAAAGAGAGAAAGAGAGAAAGAGAAAGGAAGAAAGAAAGGAAGGAAGGAAGGAAGGAAGGAAGGAAGGAAGGAAGGAAGGAAGGAAGGAAGGAAGGAAGAAGAAGAAAGAAAGAAAGAAAGAAAGAAAGAAAGAAAGAAAGAAAGAAAGAAAGAAAGAAAGAAAGAAAGAAAGAAAGAAAGAGAGGGGAAAACGCAGGGAGTGGTGGTAGAACATAATCTTTACAATCCAGAAAGGAAATGACCCATAAAGTGAACTTTAGCATGTAAATAGTTAAATATCAAAATTTAAGATAGACTTTAACAAACAGAAAAGAATCCCTTCTTTTTGGATAGTATATCACACCACCATTAACATGTCATTTATCATCTCTCAATATCTGTTGTCCTTCAATCAACAAGCTGGCTTTAAAGTTCTGATGGAAAAAAAAAAAAAAACATGTAGAAATAGAATAGAAAGCCAACAAAAGTTAAACCATGGAGTACACAGCTACCTGGTCAGCAACAACCCTTTCCAAATACTGAAATATAAACCAAAGCCTCTATGATTAACAGACTATGGTACAGCACAAAGACTAAACAGTTGTGGGGGGGGGGGAAGTCCCAATACATATAAAAATTTAGTATAGTATAGACTATAAAGATGTCAACTCAATCTACTAAGTAAAAAACACATACACACTCTTAAATAATTAGTATTGGGGCACTGAATAGTGATTTGAAAAATGATGAAATTGGATCACTTCCTTATACCACACACCAGAATCAACACTAAATGGATCCAAAATATAAATGAAATGCATGAAATCATAAAACTAACCAGAAGAAAATACGAGTCTATTCCTTTAGAACCTGGGTATGAGGAAAACTTTTCTAACCATGATTGAAATCCAGATGCAATGAAAGATTGATGAATGTGAATAAGTATGAAATCCTCACATTAAAAAAAGCACAACAAGCAAAATAAAGTACAAAACTGAAAGAAAATACTTGCAACATATATCACAGCTAAAGAACTAAAAATCAACATAAGGAATACCTTAACGATTGAAGGAAAAAGCCAATAGAAAAAAAGACAGAAACGGGCGCCTGGGTGGCTCAGTTGGTTAAGCGACTGCCTTCGGCTCAGGTCATGATCCTGGAATCCCGGGATCAAGTCCCGCATCGGGCTCCCTGCTCGGCAGGGAGTCTGCTTCTCCCTCTGACCCTCCTCCCTCTCATGCTCTCTGTCTCTCATTCTCTCTGTCTCAAATAAATAAATAAAATCTTTAAAAAAAAAAAGACAGAAAGTATGAATAGGCAGTTTACAAAAGCAGATATACAAATAACTCTTAAATATGTGAAAAGATGTTTGTGTTTATTCACAATAAGAGAAATGCAAATTTAAATGACACTGAAATACAAATTAAAATGACAAGGAAATAAGTCATACTTGTGGATTGGCAAAAACTATGTTTGACAGCACACCCTGATAACGAGGCTCTGACAAAATGGGCAGCCTCATACGTCACTGGTGAAAAATCATGGTTAAGGCTTCACCTACAGACTTGCCTTTTCAGTGATAAGTTCATGATTTATCAATAAGTTTCAATGTATTTTCTTTTTTTTTAAAAGGTTTTTTATTTATTTGACAGAGAGAAAGACAGCCTGAGAGGGAACACAAGCAGGGGGAGTGGGAGAGGGAGAAGCAGGCTTCCCGCGGAGCAGGGAGCCCGATGCAGGGCTTGATCCCAGGACCCTGGGATCATTACCTGAGCCGAAGGCAGACGCTTAACGACTGAGCCACCCAGGCGCCCCAGTTCCAGTGTATTTTCATTCAACTTTTTCTATCAATAGTGAAAGTTTTATAAAATAAGAAACATTTTTCTAGTAATTATTTGGATCTAGGGCTCAAAAGCCTGAGTCTGTAGTATGGTGATTTCTTATAATGGCAAGCCCCAACTCTGTCATGTTAACTTGAAAAGTACAGAACCAGGTTTTGAAACATTAAAGTCTCCATAAATCTTACCAAATAATCCCTTTCGCCAGTGACAGCACTACACTTCCTGGACAGACAAGCTTCAATAGGGATGAAATGCTAGAAACATTCCATTACCCAGAATTGTGCCCAGCAACAGCCTCCTGTGACTAATGGCATCAAATTATTCATATGAAGCCAGATGTTTTGTGTGCATTTGAGAACGCTTATTCCATAGACCCTTTCAGAATGTGGCCTCAAGTTAAAACTCTCAACTATGAGCAAGTCAGAGGTAATCCCCCTGCTAGTTAGCAATGTTATGGGAGATTTTGCATAGCAACTCTGGGGAGCATCGGGGGACTCTTGTGAAAATGCTGAAAAAGAGCCCTCCTATGAAGTTTAAGTAACCACAGCTTCTGGTGCCAGAATTAGAGAATTGGCCCAATTTCTTCTGTTCTTACTCAAATTTCCTCAGGAATAGTAGACTAATCTGGAAATAAAAGCCAAGTTAGAATTTAGTCCCTAAGAAACACTGAAATACATTTTAGGAAGATAAAAGAATCAAAAAGTAAACCAATAACGATACCAATAAAATCTAAAATGTAGGCAATCATCTCTCTAATTTCTGAATAAGGAAAATCTTCTACACTTAAAAATGAAGATATGATAAAGGAAAATACTAACATATTACCATATAACATACACAGTGTATAGATATCAAACATAAACAACTGAACAGCAAACATTTAGTTAGGAAAATATTTGCCCCAAATATAACAGAATAATATCTTTCCTATGTAAACAATAAGAAAACGGTAGGAAAACATAAAATTCTCAAAAGAGAAAATATAAATGCCAAATATAAAAAGAAATTTTTACCTTCTTCGGGATGCAAATTCAAAACACAAATAAGGCAAAAACAAAGTACCCTTCATCCACTTGCCCAATTTACAAAGGGCTCGATACAATACTAGCTAATGGCTACATAGTGGTTATTCTGTACCAGCTACTCATCTAAGTGTGTCACCTATACTAAGTAATTTCATCCTCACAACAATCCTATTTGGTAAGTAATACTGTTTTCATCATTTCCACTTAACAAATGAAGAAAGTGAGGCACAGATACGTTAAGTAACTTGTCCAAAGTCACGCAACTAGTAAGTCGGAGAACTGGCTTATGACTGACATTCAAGCCAAGCCAGTTTATCTCCAGACACGGGCTCTTAACCACTATGCTAGGCTGCCTCAGGTTGATGGAAAGGGTAGGGCGATTCATGTATACTCATTCATTGCTGGTTAGAGGTTAAGAAATTTTGTATGTATTTATCAAAAGTCTAGAGAGTTATTTTTAGCCTTTATCTCAATATTCTGACCTCTAAGAATCCGTTCTAAAGAAATAATATTTCTAATGAAACAGATTATGCACAGAGAAGCTCATGACAGCATTCTTTATAATCATCCAAAGAAAATAGGAAACAACCTAAATGCCAAACATTGTAAGACCATTTAAATAAAAACAAAACAAAAAACACAAACAACAACAACAACAAAAGAATGTTTAATTACAATTTATAGAAGCAATGGAATATTTGACAGCCAATAAAAATGACATTTACTAAGAGTTTTCATGAAGTGAGAAATATTTATGATATAATGCCCAACAAAATGCAGAATGTAAAATTTTATGTCTACTACTATCTTCTTTATACTTAAAAATACAGAAATGTATTTATTGAAATAATCAAGCAAAAGAGACAAAATTCCCTGTGGTGATGAAGCTAACTTTCTAGTAGAGCAGGCAAACATTGAACATAGCATGGAAATGGATTATACAGTGAATTAGCAGGATAAGTACAATTGAGTTTTTTGAATTATTTTTTAAAGGGAAGAACAGAACAATGGAAAATGGGAATTCCAGGTTGGTGCATGCAGGTCACAAAACTAAATAGAGAAAAGCCTCACTCAGAGTAAGATTTGAGCAAAGACTGAGAGGAGGTGGAAGAGTTAGCCAAGGGAATACCTGAAGGAAGAGCATTTCAGGCTACAGCACAGCTTACACAGAGGTTCCGTAGCATGCTCAGTCAGTACATGACACAATCTGGAAATGAATGGCTCTGAAATCAGGACTCGACCAATGACAATCAAGGAGCTGATGAACAAACACCCCCAGTTTCCCTGCCCTTCAGTGGGATAACTCTGAGGCATGTTCTACATCAGTTCCTAGAGCCATGTTCCTCAGACATCAGTTACGACATATGAATCACGGGAGTCCTTGTTCAAATGCAGATTCTGATCCAGTAGGTCTAGAGTAGAATCTGAGGTTCTCACTTTAACAAACTCCCGGGTGATGCCAATGCTGCTGGTTCATAGCCCATGCATTAAGTAGTGAGGTTCTGAAGTTATTTAGAGGGGTTGGATCCACTTGACCCCAGCAGTAGCATACCCTTTATTGGCTTCCTTCCCATCTCTGACTCATTTCCTCTCTTCCACACAGTGTTAACCTGGCATTACATTTAAAATAAACTCATTGCATTCACTTCGTCTTAAGGTGTGAGAAGACAAGCCTATACCATACCCTGAGGCAGGAGTGCCCCAGGTGAACTAGAGGAAGAATCCAGTGTGGCTAAAACAGAGCAAGTGAGGGGCTCAGCAGCAGGGAAAGAGTTTGGAGAGGTAATGGGGAAAGATGACATAGGGCCACTGTACGGGTATTGGGTCTAATCCAGAGTAAAACAAAGGGCCATTGCAAAGTTTTTAGCAGAAGATGATATGATGTACTCTAAGATTAAGAGCCTCATGCTGGCCACTAGTGAGGGTCAAAGCAGAAGCAATGAGGTCAGTTTGGAGGCCACTGCAGTAACTAGAGATGATGGAGGCACACAGTAGGCACAAGAATAGCTGACAGCGGATATGTGAGAAGGAATTAGATTCTAGACTAAATTCTAGGTAGATTCTAGTAGTCAAGTAACAGTAGGATCATAACAGTGTAGAGTTTGGGAAAGAGGTCTGTAGTAAGAGATATAAAAGAGGCTGTCATCAGCATATACATGCATTTAAAATTGGTGAACTGAATGGGATGCTTAAAAAGCAAGTGTAAGTAGAAAAAAAGAGTCCAAGAACTGAGCCCTGAAACACTTTAACCATAGGAATTCTGGAAGGCAATGTGCTCAAAGTCAACAGTAGCAATGTCTATGGAGGGATTCTAGGTGGTGATTATTTTTTCTTACTGTCATTAGCTTGACTTCAGTGTGATGTCTGTGGAGCCAAAGACCGGAGGGACATACAGTATCCAATGTCATGTCATTCCAGCTCATTGTGGCTTTGCCAGTTGGGAACAATATTGGAAAGAATACAGAATTTCAACAATACAAAAGAGCAATAAAGTTAAATGAGATTTCAAACGTATTACATATGTGTGTAAAATATTCGATGGCATACAAAGAAAAAGTGTTTTGGGCTAGACGGGAAAACATTAAAATGTATTAAGAGAATCAAGCAAGTGTGAAACATGAAGCAAGCCACGAAGAGAATTATAAAGGAGCTCAACAGGGGTAGACAAATATTACATAACAATAGTCTGAACCCAGGAGATTCCAATGTCCTCTAAAGGACAGGGAGTCTCTGTTGTTATAGCAACTGTAACAAGCAGGTCAGTGTGTAGGTAAGGGACACAGGGAGAATCAAATACTGCATCCAGGCCCCAAATTGTCCACTGATTTGTAATCTCAACTGGCCTTAAACAGGAATGTTTAGAATTTAGCATGGAGATGATAAATCAAATCCACAATCAGAAAAAAATGTGTTAAATTTAGGAAAATGCTTTTGTAAAAATGGAAACATTTCTTTGTATTTAGTAAACTATTAGAAATATTTTAAACAATTTAATTTATTAAGCTAACATATAAGCCTCAGGATTCTAAATTTAAACATAATTAATTGATTTTGGAATTGTGATCTTAGTTATTCAAAGAAAATTTAGTTAAGTTTCCTTTTTTTAAGATTTTTATTTATTTACTTCAGAAAGAGACAGAGAGAGTGAGATAGAGAGTGGGGGGGGGGGAAAGGAGGAGGAGCATAGGGAGAGGGACAAGGACACTCCCTGTTGAGCGCAGAGCCTGACTAGGAGCTAGATCCCAGGACCCTGAGATCATGACCTCAGCAGAAATCAAGAGTCAGACGCTTAACCCACTGAGCCACCCGGGTGCCCCAAGAATTTAGTTAAGTTTCTAAACATTGTTGGAATGTGTAAGAGAACTTAATATTCACCTTATTTATAAGTTTAACTTATTCTTTTAAAAAACTACTTAACCACTTGGGAAGGTTCTGTTTATCAGTCAATTAAAATGCTCAAAGAGAAAACTAAATATTTTAATGTATACATTTAATTTTAAACATTTACAGTTATATAGTTAACCTCATTTGTAAATGGAAGATAACATTAATTCAAAACCTTCTTGATTTTAACAAGTGATTTTTAAAATTTTACTAAATCTATAAATAGAATAAGATATACAGGTTTAACATAAAAGTACAAGAAAACAATGTTTTAAAAAATTTATAACTAATAAATTGAATATTAGTTTTAAAACAATACATGTAAATAGAATTTTCTTGCTCAAA
The DNA here is from genome assembly GCF_002201575.2 of Neomonachus schauinslandi. NCBI lineage: Eukaryota > Metazoa > Chordata > Mammalia > Carnivora > Phocidae > Neomonachus > Neomonachus schauinslandi. The sequence continues at coordinate 93,556,683 of NC_058411.1, read as the reverse complement.
AGTTGTCCTCAAACACAAACACACACACACACACACACACACAAAACTGGCTCACTTTTATATTTCCCATTTTTGGTAAAAGAATTGAGATTTTCTTGCACTTGTCAAACTTTATACAATAAACGTATATGAGTTTTTTTGGAAAAAAATTAATAGGACACACAAAAAACCACAAGTGAAACAAATTGCTGGATGTACTCTCTAAATATACTTTTGTAAATGGTGATGTGAGATGTTAGAAGACCAGAACAAAATGAAGAACTTCACAGTTCTTTTACCTCTGAATTTCTATGACCGCACAAACTTGGAAAAACTCCAATGACTCAGATCAGAGGATCCTGGGTAAAGTAAAGAGAATCACTAAGCTAATGAGCCTTCCGCCCTTACTTTACTTAGGTCACCAGAAACAGACCGCTTTCCCCCATGAAGGGCAGAACTGCCAAGAAATTGACCCAGTGTGAAGACTAAATGTGATGTATTTTATATTGCTCGGGCTAACCAAAGGAGCTAGCATTCAGCAGAGACCTGTCCTAGGACTCTCTGTGCTTTCCATTTAAAAGCGTCCTAAGCCTGGAATGCTTTTTAAAAGAGAAATCGCTGGCTCAGGTTTAACATCACCTTTTCCAGCTATTTTGAGTACTGGTGGCTCTTTTTAGCATTCCCATAATTTTTCAGGTTTCCCTTTCAATAGTAGTTGTATTTTTAGACACCGCGGTGAAGTGGATAAAAGTGTTTTATAGCCAAAAAGACCAAGGTGTTCCACTCTGAGTTTCTTCATAATGTGCTCTAGGCAAGTAGTTTAAACTCTCTATTCCCTGCCTTCCTCAGCTATAAAATGAAGGTAACAATTGTATTTTCCTCATTTGATCATTGTGCAAATATATATATATATATCCAAAAGGATAATGACAATGCTTGCCATTGGGTAAGCAATCAGAAAATGTCAATAATTATTTTGCTATTTTAGCATCAATTGATTGTAGCAATAGCAACTTTTAATTCAATTATACATTGAAATTAGTTTATAATTTATTAATTATGCTAGCATCCATATACATTGGAAATATAGTACCAGATTGTCTATATGATAGAGTAACCACTAACCTGACTTCTAATATTAGAAATTAGTTTGGACTGTTTTTGGATGTAGTGTCACTTTAAAAGATAGCTGTCCAATTTATACAAGACGTTCCCGCGACTTCCCCTGTAAGTGTTCTAACACTATTCACTTAGCATTTAGAGACAAATGGTTAGGGTTCAAAGTTTCTTCGGGAATGAATAAAAGACTGAAGGTATATAGAGACAAGTGTCCCTGGAAAGGAAAGAGGTTGTGGTCTGGAAACAAACTTCTCAACTTGGCTTGCAAGCCCCTAGCATGGCAATAATTCATTGCAACCTCAAGTCCCAGATGGCTAGCCTACAAAATCGCTGAAGTATTACTACCCAAAATGCCTTTTAAGATAGAGGAATTTATGACCACATATTCATCTTTTCAATCTCTTTCCGGCAGCCAATGGCTTCATCTAAAAATGTAAACCCTGCTCTCTTTGATTTAACACCTTTCCTCTGTGTGAAACCTCTCTGTGAGTTGCTCGGGCTTTTGGAGTCTTGTCCTGTTGTTCTGAACTCTCCCCAATTCCTGGCATAATACTCTTCTACATTCTCCTTTGTGTCGCTGACATTTTGGATGACGAAAACTTTCTCAGCACCTGCAGAAATCAGCTTCCACATTCCCAAGTGATGGAGCACACAGGAATTTCTCTGTAAATGAAGTCAGAGCTTGAGTCCACTCCCTAGTGACAGAGGGGCAGGCACCCAGCAATGGGTTTTAGATTTAAAGTGTTTGGAATAAGGGAGTGGAATCTGAAGGGGGCTCCCCACACAGAGGTACTCTTAATTGGAGATAATGAGTTCCTATGAAGTCAGTTAATTAGCAGTAAATGTCTCTAAGTTCTCACCATCATCACCATGGCATATGGTTTATTTTATTATACAAAAAATATATGTTTATGTTTAAAAAAAGAAAAAAAAACGGAGGGATATATTTCACAAATAGGCTGACATAACATGCTGTATGCATCTTAGAGTTTTTTCACCTTAATATATCTCAAGCATCTAGATATTTCTCATTCTTTACAAGGTCAGGAGACTAATCCATTGTCTGAATACATTATACATTTTTAACAAGTCTCCTTTGATGGATCTTTAACCTATATACTGTGTTTCATATGACACTGAATGTTTAGGTTATATACTAAGTTATATGTGGCAATGGATGTTTAGGTTGTATACTGTGTTACATAGGACAACGTGGAGACAAAGTCTTAAATGTGTATATCCAAAGCATCATTCATAAAAGGAAAAAAACAATGGAAGAAAGGATATGTCTATTTAAAACTTTGGTAGATATTGCCGAATTGTCCTTAAAAGTGGTTGTACCAACTTATATCCTTCTGTGACGTACTTTGAAGGGTTTGTTTCAGACTTTTGGAACACAGTAAAGTATAGGTTATGGAGTTAGATCAATTGAATTTTTTTCTACTTTGGTTCTCTCGCTCTATGATCTCCCTCCCAGTTTTAAATTTTGTTATGATATGTACAGTGAAGTTGCATTTAACCATGGAAGGAGGTTCTGAAGTCAATGTCTAAGGAGGAAAGCCTCTGTAGTCAAATCACCTTTGAAAACATCTTAAATAGTTCACAGAGTATAGTGTGTACACTTTTGTGTCAACAAATTTGTGCATTCAAGGGGCACCTGCGTGGCTCAGTCGGTAAAGCATCTGCCTTCGGCTCAGGTTGTGATCCCAGGGTCCTAGGATCAAGCCCCCATGTCAGGCTCTCTGCTCAGCGGGGAGCCTGCTTCTCCCTCATCCTTTCCCTCTGCCTCTCCTGCCCCTCACTCATGCTCTCTCTCTCAAATAAATAAATAAAATCTTTTTAAAAATATGTATTCAAAATGATAAAATGTAATGTGCAATGAAAATCAAGTAATTGTGCAAAGGAGAATTTCACATCATTGTATTCTTAAAGATAAATCACTGTTGGTTCAAGGAGATACTGGCACCATACAGGAACTTTAGAATGACTAAATAATTCTGTTCCCTTCTTGTATTAATCTAAGTGCCTGCAGGAAGCAGAATTAATGCCAGTGGTTCAAATGAAGAAGAAAAGGACCAATTACAGAATGAGAGCTGGGTTAAGGGAACAAAAAGGGGATGATAAGGCCCTAGAGTCTAGATATTGTGGGACATGGTTACTGTGCCTGGGGCTTAATTAAGGACAAAGGGGAGGAAACAGTGTGCCCAGTGCTCAGGGAGAGCTGCTGTGGTGGCTGACACAGCCATGAACCAGACAGACACCGCAAGCCAGAGCTAAGGCTCCAAAGCAGAAAGTGAGAAGAGATACCCTGACCTCCTTTCCCTTCCTCCATCTGACCTCCTGGAAACCTGACCAGAAGCCTGCTGGCAAAGGAGACTGGATGCAGTAGACAGAGGTCAGCCTCCTGGGGCAGAGAGCAAGCCAGAGAAGTCTACTCAGGGGCAAAAGCTCTTTGAATGAATTGGCAAGAAGCATCACTGGCATTATTTAAATTTCTCTCTCCCCCCACCTCCCACCCTCCCTCCTCCCTCTGGCTCTCCCCATGGAGTGGAACTAATTCAATGACTCTACCATGACACTGTACTATATACAATGGGGGATTTTACTAGAGAGTTCATTCCTGTTACAAGCTTTTTCTAGCCCACAAGAACAAACAATAAAAGGACATATAGGTTACATGTGTTCAAGCAGCTCAGTGTGAGAGCTTTCACGAAGTTGAAGCTTGGATCAACTTCCTAAAGATGCTGGCTCTCCCTCTCCCATCACTCAATGTGCTGACCTGCCATCCCCCCAAAAAGACCCAGGCATATAATATCTGGGTTTTAAGCTTTTCTCATCTGTGAAACAAGGGAATTGGATTAGTTTTCCAAGCTGGCTGGTCTTCAGAAACTTAGGGAATCCTAGTGGCAATACAAATCCCCAGGTCCTTCTCCAGACCCATAAATCAGAATCCTCAGGACTGAGAGCCTGGAACCTTTGTAAAATACACCCAGATGATGTTGGCACACATCTGGGCTTGGGAACAACTGTACTCAAAATCTGCAAGACCCAGTCCAGCCATTCCAGCCCCAAAATTCAATGACAATGACATAAAGTTAGAACGGTGATCGAAAGAATCATTTTTCTTATCGCCTAATAGAGAAAATTAGGAATTAAGATATATCAAAAGTAATGATGTTTCTCTAACCTCATTCAAAAATGTTTTAACATTTCCTTCTATTTTTATTTTTTGTATATTCAGATTTTCATTCTAATATTGGTAAATACAAGTGCACTGAGCATTTTTGCATTTGTATTTCTATAAATTAGGTAGTGGGCTCTGAGGCAATTAGTCATTCATTGCATCTATGCTATCATCGAGGGAACAGCTGTTTGACTAGCAGCATCCTTCTATTGCAATTCAGTGTGTAGTTTTACAATCGACTATATGAGGAGAACCAGTTTCTAAGTTCTTGAGCACAATTACTGTGCAATCTGGAACAAAAAAAAAAAAGCCACTTGACCTCTAGACACTCATTTCCCTCAACTGTTAAATGACAGAAGTGGCCTAAATGATTTAGAAGTTCCCTGATAGCCTAGAAACCCATGAGTCTAAGAAATGCCACATTAAGTCCAAATGCCTTCCTTTGTTTTCTGCTGTTGAACTTTAAAAGAGTGAGTCTGAGTTTCCAAAACATGATACCTTGTGCCACAGGGAATATGACAAACAATTCTCTAAAAGTTATTTACACTTCAAACCTGAGTAATCATCCCCCAACGCAATGGAGAAGGACAACAGGGTGGACAAAGTTTCTCTGAAGAGTTCTCTTCTAGGCTTGTCCAAGCATTCCTCATGTTTATTCAGTCTTGTAATCAAACTGTTTTCTTATCAATGTGATTTGATTTACCTTGACATGGAAATGACTCCCTTCCCTATAAACTACTTTTCTTTCTAAACCGTTTATACTCACATTGAACAATGCCAGAGAAATCAAAGCCACCAATAGAATCAAATTACAGAAATAAATTAATACATTCATAACTCAATAATACTACTCAGCACAAAGCAATCATCAGACCCTGAACCATAAATTTGATGTAACTCTTCTGCAGGCTTTAAGACCTAGTCTTTTCCATAAGAAAAGGAAATCCTTCTAATTAATACTTCACTAAATGTTTAAGTTGTGGGTAGAAAATGAGTTACCCATGCAGCAGGCCATAAGGATCAAGCACCCGTGTAATAATTTAGTGTTGTAACAAGCAAAATTTAGGACAAAGTTCATGAATGAGATGTAAAAATTAGTTTTGTTTAAATTTTTGTTTTAAAAATAATGTGACCATGGGAGGCAGAGAACATATTTGACTGTGATCATGGTTAATTTTATGCAGCCAGGTTCTGATCTTTTACTGTATTTGCTCCTTATTTCTATATTGTCTATAAAAGTCATCAATGAACACCATTTGCCCAGAGTCTTGTACAGTTAGGTCATTACACACACATGCACATTCACACAGGTAAACACACACACTTGTGTCCCTCCCAAGGACATGGCCAGAAAGAATGCTGTTTCTTTCCCTTTCTTTTGATCAGCCACCTCAAAATGTAGAACCTTCAAATTGTTCAAAGATTATTTCATTCAAGCCCAGCCTTATGTGTGCTTAGTTGCTAAAGTGGTACGATTTCAGGATATCTGGACAAGCTCTGCTATCCAAAAACTATACCCAACCTGTTTGCCACTGCTTAAAATGCCTTCATCAGCAGAAAAACCTGCCATTGTGTAACAGAAAAGGCATAAACATGCAAACACTCCCAGGAGATACAGCTTATTAACTGAAAATCAGTAACAATAAATATCAGAGTCATTGTACAAAGGAATGTTGAGAAGGGCAGCAGAGGATGAAGCAGAGAGCAGGTGGCCACAGGACACATTAATCATCAGAAGATACAGAACTGCCAGCCCAGGACATTGGGAGATTGGGGGACCCGGGGGGTGGGGTGTGGATGATGGAAGCCCTGCTGACTTCTACACAGTTTTGCCCTGATGTTTTTCTATTTTTTTTTAAAGATTTTATTTATTTATTTGACAGAGAGAGACACAGCGAGAGAGGGAACACAAGCAGCAGGAGTGGGAGAGGGAGAAGCAAGGCTTCCCGCCGAGCAGGGAGCCCAATGTGGGGCTCGATCCCAGGACCCTGGAACTGTGACCTGAGTTGAAGGCAGACGCTTAGTGACTGAGCCACCCAGGTACCCCAAGCCCTGATGTTTTTCAATGAATACAAAAGTGTTTTTGCTCACTTATTACTGTCACTAACAATAATTTCTAACCCAATTCACCTCACTGCCCTGAGATCAGTTTTAAGGCCCCTCAAACCTAGGTATTCTTACTGTGATTAGTTAGGCCTTTTTCACAGGTACCTTTATATTGTTCACAAAAGGCTGGGTAGTAATGAAGAGCAGATGTTCAAACCCTGGTTCTGCTTAAAGTGAGTGAGCTAGGTAAGTGACACAGCTCAATGGGCCAAGGCTCTGTCATCCCATTGATAAAATGAAGATGTAAATACTCTTGACCTTGGGTCTTGGTTTAGGTTCCCCCAGTAGAAGCTGGGGCAAAGACATGAGGATAGGAAGTTTCTTTGGGAGATGATCTGAAAGCAGGAACGAGGAGCAGGGAGAATGACGCAGAGGAGGAGGAGACAACAACGTAGAGGTGCCTTACTGAGGCTGCCACTGCAGACAATTGGGACTTGACTCAGGACCTCCAGAGGTATCATCTCCTACAGAGTGGATGTCTGCATCATTTACCTAATAACCACTGAACACCCTTGTTGAGGGTTGCTGAGGGAATCCCTGAACGTGAGGATGACTTCAACTCAGAAATCTGAAAGACTGAAGGCACCGCTAAGGTGGTAGGCTATCAGTGAAGGATGAGACTAGAACCAGAGGAAGGCTCAGGAGGGTGACCCGGAGTTCCAGAGATGTCTGCTGTACCTCTCAAGCGTGTGTGGAGACTTCAACTGAATAAGTGCACACACAGTGCTTACCTCTAATACATAGTTTGGGTTGAATAAATGTCAGTTATTATTTTTAATGTTATGACTCCTTTTTATATTCTAAACTTATTAGCAGTAATAACTAATAGCTATGAATTAAATAATAATTACTAATTAAAAAGTAATTGTCATTAGTCATTTAGTTATAAATTATCTTTTCTGTGTCTACTCTTCTATGATGCCCCACACAGTATACATTCAGATACATGCTAATCAGTATTTTTTTAAATAAACAATTTAATAATAATATTTGGTTATAAACCACAATGCTTCTCACAACAGTTAGCTTAAGAAATAATGTTGAATTGCCCTGAATGAGACTGTAACCTCATTAAGGAAAGAATCTAAGTCTTTGCATACTGTGTTTTCTCTCCTCCCAGGGCCCTAATCTTGAGCTCATCACACTTCCTAAGCACTCAATAAATGTTGATGGACTTACTTGGTTCTCTTTGTTGAAGCTGCCCCAAGGCAAAGCAGTTAACAAGCCAGGGAGTTCAAGCAGTTGCATGTTTTTGTGTTTCATGAAAACATCAATAACTAGCTATTAATACTGCGTGGAGCAGCTTGTGCCCAGAGTCTTTCAAGGGTTCGAACCACAAAAATAATCACATAATTGATCACTTCCCAAAATGCATTCTGGATGGTAATTTTAGTTCAGTTAAAAAATACATAGGAAGGTAATTGTAGCCTTTGGCTTCTGGCTCATGTTTTTCAGAAATTATTTAAGATCAGAGGAAGAAGTCTTTATGCTTCTTAGGTAGATTGGCTCTCTACTGATTACCTACTGGTTCAGCTGAAAGTCCATCTTATTTTTGTTTTATTATCACACAGAAATACTCTTAGGATCTCTTCATTTTCTCAGTGAGGAAAGTGAGTCACAGAGAGACTAAACAACTTGTTTTAAGATTGCACAATTGTAGGCTGACTCCAGAGCCCATGCTCCTAACCATAATGTTCTGCTGTCTCATTGCTTGTCACAGTGGGCATCCTAAGAGATGCCAGGGTATATGGCACAGCCCCTGCTTCCTGTGAACTTATAGCCTCGTGTGAGGAGGACAGTAAGCAAACACGCATCTTCAACACAATGGGTTCACTGGTTGTTTGGACTTCATCCTAAAAGTAACTACAATGACTTATTTTTGTAGTTTTGTAGATTTGTATGTGTCTCTGGATGCAGAGAGATGACAGACTGGGGGAGGGGGCAGGGGTAACAGGACAAAGAGATGGAAAGACTAATTAGGAAGCTCTAATATAGTCCACACAAGAGATGGCAGTTGCTAGAACAAGGATGGAGACAATGGAGACCAAAAGAGCTGTATTTGAGAGATAATTATGTGGCAAAAATGTCAGGGCTTGTGAAATGATGGATCAAACTCAAAGTCCTTGGCAGAAGCTTCCCATCAGCCAGTTCTGAGTCATGTGCTCAAGCCAAGGCTGCTGGGCATGGGGAGAAGGAAGTTCCAGTTCCCTTCAGCTTCTGCAATAAGATACAGGGCACTCTTTCCCCCCAAGGACTCACACACTCAGGAACACCAATAAGAAAGGAATTCAGATTATGGGTGGCCAGAAAAGAAGCAAATGTCTACTATAGAGTGACAAGGAAGGAGCCAAAGAGGATGACTCTCTTATCTGAGCAAACAAGAGGATCGTGGTATCATTATTGAGACAGGAGGAGAAGCAGGATTAGGAGACAGAGGAAGAAAAGAGTTCAGTGCTAGGCATGAGGCTTGAGAGATACCCTATTTGAATGAGTTCACTAGTGGTTGAATTAATGATAGGAAGAATAAATGTATATAAATGTATACGGGCTTGGAGAGTTAGCCCAAAGATACTGATTTAGAACCATCAGCACACAGATGGGAACTCAAGCCAAAGGAGCAAATGAAATCACTCAAGAAAGAATGAAGGCAGAAGAGCACTTAGGATCTATTAACTATTAGCCATTAAGCATTTCTTAATGTGATTCATGGATCATTCTGCATTGGAACCAACTGGAGATTGGACCAAATAACTTACATTTTTAACCAAGTACTTCCAGGTGATTTTTATGCATTCTAAAATCTAAGAACAACTAACTGTAGGAACTGGGGAGAAATACCTTGACATAGCCCCAGAAGTTTTTACAGACCAGAGGCTCTAATGTCCAGGAGAAAGAAGCATAAATGTGTGCAAGTAGCTAAGAACGTGTTCTTGTGCAAAGAGTACCAGAGTAGGATACAGAAGTCCTGGGCTGATACCTGGTCCCATCACTTGATGGTTTTACAATCTACATAACTATTGCTAATTACCTTGAGGTGAGAGACTTGAGGAGGTAGGCTATAGTCTATCTCATTGATGTTTTAAAAGGATTAAATATATGTGATAGTTAACTTTTAAAATTATTAAAATTGCTTTATGTGTTTAGAAAATGCAAAAGGAATGATGACCAACTTGGGAATTTCCTATTGGTTTCCCTCAGAAAGTAAATACCCATGTCAAGCAAACAGTGAATTCATATTTTCTGTGTGTGTGGCTGTCCATGAGTGTGTGTATCTTTAACTACAATCACTAAAGAACAGATATAGACAACTAAAACCATGGGCTTTCCACAAGACATCACTAAGCATCAGAAAAGGCATTAAGAAAAGGGGAAGCTTGGGGTGCCTGGGTGGCTCAGTCGTTAAGCGTCTGCCTTCGGCTCGGGTCCTGGTCCCAGGGTCCTGGGATCGAGCCCCGCATCGAGCCCCGCATCGGGCTCCCTGCTCTGTGGGAAGCCTGCTTCTCCCTCTCCCACTCCCCCTGCTTGTGTTCCCTCTCTCTCTGTGTCTCTCTCTGTCAAATAAATAATAAATCTTTAAAAAAAAAAAAAGAAAAGGGGAAGCTTAACCTACATCTCTGAGCAATAAGATCATATTCAATCTGTCATTTATTGTTGCCACTGTTACATGTAGTCAACAATTTCTTTTATCACAAGTTACATAGAAATGACACCTGGATAATCACATTGCCTGTAATAATATTATGTGAAATGGGAGAATGATCTAATAGCTTGAGAGGTAGCCTATGATTTGAGAGAATAGTTTGTAATTATAGGTCTGCTGATAAATCAGTGCTGTCAGGTAAATCAACATTTTGCCACCTCAGGTCTCCATCTTGTACAGTTGAATTCCAACATTTAATTTCCAAAATCATAAACTAGGCTGGCAGTAGGTAAGCACATAGAATCTGGAAGAGAAACACCTAATTCTAATCGAGGCCCTATGAGCAAAAAGCAAATTCCTGCTCACCTCAGTCCTCAATACTCTTTGCTCCCAGCGGTTCTCTCCTCCTTAACTGACACACAGAGTTAGACTCGCAGATGGTTTAGTAGTCACCCATTACCCAAAATATTATCTCCAGATAAAATATTATCTCCAATGTGGCAGATCTTCTCTGCCACACTGGACTTCCTCCCCTCACTTGCTCCTGAGCTTCAGATCCTGAATTACCTCAGTGGGTACATGTATTACAGGTCCTAGCGTCTCCCATTTTGATCTAATCAATAACAACTGATAGGCTATACTTCACTGTATCTTACATCAGGTTCAGAGTCTATTTCATTCCACGCAGAAGGTTCACAAATGAGTATTAATTTCTATAGAATATATCTCTCTTTTTGAACTTGCAGGAAAACATGGACAATGACATTAGCAGAAACAAACAAAGAAAAACCTATTTATCTGAGATTTTGACATAACACTCTTGAATCTCTTGAATTTGGAAATTTGCACTGCAGTCTCCTAATACAATCTGGAAATCACCACATTTCATTGTCAGTTAATATTTTCTTAAAAAATGTGCCCTGTTTTTAACTTTTCTACAAAGATAAGTGTTCCAGGTACACAGTTTGGGAGCCATTAATAATTATAAATAAATAAAATCTTTGAACTCTATATTTTTATTGTTACTGTTAATAGACGGCTTTTATGTATCCCTGTGAATTTCTTCCCTGCCTTCTATAAAATGGTTTCAGTCCTCAAAAACTACTGTTATTAGCACCTCTTTACTCCTAATAAAGTCTTTTAATGTGACAAATGTCACCCTTCCAGATTTCTAAACTTCCTAAAAATGTGATGCTACCTCTTAGCCCAAATCATTATTACTCATTTTGTGTTAATAGAGATCACTACTACAGCAATTAACACAAAACTGGCTGACCATGAAGCACATGGGCCATGCCCTTTCATGATAAGACTTGCCCACAACTGCAATGGGATGTCACAGAAATAGCATCAGACTTTGGATTCTGTCAGATGTACATTGAATTCCATCAACACGCTTATTAGCTGTATGACATGGATCTGCTTTTGCTTCTCTGAGACTCAGTCATCTCATTTTTAAAGTGTGAAGATTATATATATATACATATATGCATATGTATATATATAATATATGTGTATATATAATATCTTCCCAAGATTATAGTGAGAATTAAGTATGTTCTTAAAATTTCTAGAACTGAATCTGTTAGAAAGGCATTAAATATGTATTGGTTTTCTACTCTTTCTCTTAGTTCTCTCTCACACCAGAATATACTTTGAAACCTTTGGCTTCACTTAAAAAAAGAAAAAGAAAAGAAGAGAAAAGAAAAGAAAGGAAAGGAGAGGGAAAGAAAGAAAAAGAAAGAAAGAAAAAAAAAGGAAAGAAAGAAAAAAGGAAAGAAAGAAAGAAAAGGAACAAGGAAAAGAAAAACAGAACAAAAGAAAACTTTTGGCTCCACTTGGAACTAATCTCCTTATACACACCATCATTATTATCTGTCTCCCTTTTCAAATGTTCTTTGAGTTCCACTCCTGCATCCTAGAAGGATAGAGAAGAATTAACCCCCTGTGCATTTGGGTTTTGTGTTTAGCAAGAAGTAGAGATGCTAGCTGTTTCTGCTGTCTCTAGGGGCCCTTGGCCACTTCACTCTTCACAAGTCTCCTTCCTACATCATAGTTTATTTCAAAAACTGAAACAATCACTTTATATTATAGGTAATTCTAATGTCGAAAAGTTTATTGCTATGCATTGCATTTTAATAGAACATTTGACAAATGGGTTGTCTTCTACTATGACCAGTACTGTGATGCTTACTTTGAGTAAAGATGTACCACTACTACTAATACTAATAATAACAATAATAATGAAACAAACCTCAAACTTGCAAAAACAGGTAAATGTGGGTTATGTAGGATGACGGGAATTTATTTGTAGACAAAATATGCATTGAATGGTTTCTACAGCAAAATCTCCTAGAATCTCTGAAATAGATAATTTCTAAAATTTTCAGTTTACACACACCTTTCAAGGAATACATCCATTGCTTTCCTATGCTTTAATGTATAGATACTACCAAAATCTTTTCATAAATGTACTGCTCTGAAAAACTAGGAAATCATTCTGTATTTGTTTTTAAGTTATGAAAATTATTCCTGTGTTTCCTTACACTGATTCTATCTCTTCTAATTTGAAAAGAAGAGCTAAAACAACTCTACGTGGGCAGGTGGAGTATTTGCTACACAATGTTGAGTAGCACTCTTTAAATGTGTTCTAATGATCACCTGCATCAGAAGCACCTACGGAGCATATTTAAAAAGGCAGACCTCATCCCTCCTGACCTGAACCCTAAAGTTTGAGAGGCACCTCTTGATAGATTTGGCCAGCAAAGCCCCAAAACTTAGTTGAAATATTTATTCTTTTTAAACATTAAGTCTGGAATTTAAGTAAATTCAACTGTTTTTGTAGATCTATAGGTTACATCATCATAGAAAGAATAGCTAGCCTTCTCACAGATGTGAACGAGCTAAGAAGGAAAAGTCATGTTTTCATTCTCAATCATGCTTTGCCTATTGTATTATGTTAAAATATGTATAATTTTAAAATGTCCTTTTGATTGAAAGACAAACAACTGAAGTGTATTTGAATTTTATGAGTTCTCCACCATATGTGGAACTAGGTAGTCCAGCAACAGAGGGAATAGACTAGCATATATTTATCTAGCCAAAAAATTTTTTTTTTTTCTAAGATTTTATTTATTTATTTGAGACAGAGAGAATGAGAGACAGAGAGCATGAGAGGGAGGAGGGTCAGAGGGAGAAGCAGACTCCCCGCCGAGCAGGGAGCCCGATGCGGGACTCGATCCCGGGACTCCAGGATCATGACCCGAGCCGAAGGCAGTCGCTTAACCAACTGAGCCACCCAGGTGCCCTAGCCAAAAAAATTTATTGAGTATTTACTCTATGTCACTGACCTAGGCTCTAGCATTACAATAGCAACAGAAAGAAAAATTCACTCATTGACTCTACCAGCTAGTCTAATAGCAGAGATCTACAATAACTATATAATTATATACACAAGTATAAATTTACAGTTATGATAGGTGCTATGAATTGACCTAGAATTCCTGAGATCCTAACTCTCCAAAGCTGGAGGAAATCCACTGACCGAGTAATTTCACAACTAGGAATTTATACATGTTATCTCATTTGCTCAAAGGCAGCTAATAAGTCTGCATTGTTTATGAGTTTGTAAGAAACTTCACTGTTCAATGGTAGGGCACTGAGTCAATAAATTACACAATAACTATGGTGGAGATCTCTGTCACTAAAGATAATACAGCAGGTAATCGTATAATAAGATCTTTCAAATATATATTATGTGAAAAAAGCAAGGTGCAGAACATGAATATATGAAATGTAATACCATTTATGTTAAATTTAAAAATAAAGGAAGTGTATGTGTGTTTATAGAGTGTCAGAAACAAATTATCTTTCTATTCTTCTATCTTTCTATTCTTCTCTGAAGAATAGAAGTTATTAATTTTACTTTTTCCTTTGGAATTTTCTGGATTTTATGTGTGTGTGTGTGTTATTTACAAAGGCACATATAATTCATCAATAACACATACAGTTTTGAATAAAGATCCATGGGCCCCAATACAGAACCACAAAATCAAAACATTTAGTGACAGCATCCTAATAATTAATAATTTTACAACAACTCTTGTTGGAAACAACAACAAGTACTATGAAAGCTCCCCAGATGATTCCAACAATTGGCTAGACTCGGAACCACCGGTCTAATGTAATGAAGTCTCAACTTTAGGAAAACATTTTACATTCAACTTCATATCTGTTGGAAGCCAAAATATTTCCACAAAGTTCTACAACTACTAGAAAACAAAATGCACACCATGGTAAAAATATCATTAATTATGCTAATTACAGATGTCACAGTCTCTTTCAGAATCTACAGACAGCCTGGGAATGGCATTTCAAAACAAAACAAGATTTTTGTTCTGCTAAAGAAAATTTACTTCAAACTGATGTTAGACTCTAATTCCAGGTCAAATACACTCAGACTTCAAATACATCATCCTTCGGGCTGGTATTGTACAGTATTTATTGGGCTCTACAAGCCTTGATTTATAAGATGTACCAGGGACTCAAAGCAGAAAAACTGAGAATGAACTATTTTATATCAAAACCTTAGTACCTTTTGTATTATTACTGTTTTTTAAAGAAAACCCTTTAGTTGTAAAAGCCTGTAGCTAATGCTGCCCCTTTTTCATGTTTTTCCACCTTAAAACATGAATAAACAATCTCTGAAGTGAGTAAGCATACGACTGCTCTAAATAACCAAAATAACCATCTATTTAACTCTAGATCCACCCCTTACTACCTGTAAGACATTAAGTTATGCAAGTTATCAGCATCTCAGTTTCCTCACCTTTAAAATGGAATAATCATGGAATCAAATTCATAGTGGTATTGTAAGAAGTAAAAATAAAAACAGAGAAACTGCCTGGACAATATCTGGTATATAGTAGTACTCAATAATAGGCTTTAACTAATTCAAAAAGATACATGCACCCCTCTGCTTATTGCAACATTATTTATAATAGTCAATAAATGGAAGCACTCTAAGGGCCCATCGATTGATGAATGGATAAAGAAGATGTGGGATGTGTGTTGGTGCATGCACACATGAATATTATGCAGCCATAAAAAAACGATGAGATCTTGCCATTTGTGACAACGAGGATAGGCCTAGAGGGTACTATGCTTAGTGAAATAAGTCAGACTGAGAAAAACAAATACCATAGGATTCCACTCATAAGGGAATCTAAAAAAAAAAAAAAAATGAATAAACAAACAGCAGAACCAGATCTACAAATACAGAGAACAAACTGATGTTCACCAGAGGGGAGAGGGATGGAGGAATAGACAAAATGGGTGAAGAGGAGTGGGAGATATCAGTTTCCAGTTATGGAATGAATAAGTCATGGAAATAAAAGGCACAGCATCTTTGTCTTGAACAAAATTGGGAACATAGTCAATGGTACTGTAAAAGCATTACACGGTGACAGATGGTAGCTACACTTGTGGTGAGCATAGCATAATGGATAGACTTGTCAAATCATTATGTAGTACACCTGAAACTAATGTGTCAACTATACTCAAATTTTAAAATTTACTATAATATAATAATAATAATATTTTATTTCTAACCATACTTCTGAACTCTCAAAATATAAAGTCATAGTCTTAGCAATTAAATCCACAGTTTAGATTTTGACTTAACTTTGAAGCCTGTTGTATTTTTTATTATTTTTATTTAGTATCCTATTCCCCTTGATTCAGGGTTTAATCCAACACATATTAACTCATTGCCAACTCCATATAAAGCACTTATCTAGGCACAGTGCAAATGAAAAAAGAAGACAAACCTCTCATCTCTAGATTAGAAGAGCAAATGAGAAGTGTGTATGAACTGTCCTTATGTAAGGTGGAAGCCAGTGCCATAAGAGACAAGTATCTGGGAATTCAGAAGAGACAACAGTTAATTCCAGTTGACGGGTGGTGCAGGGCTGGAGGTGGGGGATCCGAGTCACTATCATGGTGTGTGATTCAGGCTAGCTACACAAAAGGCACCACTCAGCAGGGTTCAGCAACAAGGGAAGAATATGACCTCATGGAGTTCTGGCTACACATGCTCCAAAATTTCTTTCCCACTGGCATGCTAATCAAGGTGAAGATTCTCAAAAACAATATGACCAAATATCCATATGTTTAAACATTGGGGTCTTTAGAATTCCTCTTTACCAGACCCCTGAAGACAAAAGCTGAAATAATTTACATTTATGAGCTTATAATTCCATAAAGCTCTATCAGGGAAACAGCATCCCATGGAGTTTTACAGCAAGAGCTCTATAGTTGAATCTTGCCAGATTAGTAATGGAGAAAAGATAACACTGCTACCTAATGACGACTAGGTAGTCATGGAGAGAAAAATCTGTTGGCATCTGCCCAAAGCCCAGTAAGCAGATGGCCTTGGGCACAAAATCCATCATGACGATTGGCACCTCATTGGGATGCTCTGAGCAGTGAAGGGGCCTGAAAAATGCCCTTCTTTGGCTGCCCTTCCTCCTGAGGCATATTGGTGGCACAGGAGGGAGACAACTGCCTGACTCCTGCCAAAGGGAGAAAAGATGGCCTTTAAAATCTAGGCTACTGCAGCCTCCTGGGTAGTCAATCTGGTGCCTTTCAAGCAACCAAAGAGCATCTTAAGGATGTGTGTCTGATTTCCTCTAGGATAGATGATCCCCAACAGGTTCCATTCAAAGCTGGCTCAAGGATAACAAGCCAAGCTCCAAGATGGTGGAGGGGGGTCTAGGTCCTCAGTAGCCAGGGCTAGTATGTAAGGTATATCGTACAATGTTGTTTTACCTATTTTAGGATTCTTAAATTGGTGATGTGTAGTTAACTAAGTGTATTTCTGTTCTCTAAGGATAAGTGCCACTGGATGATTAAGGTTGTTAACTACTTGAAGGGTCAATACCAATAGCAATTTATTTTGTAGATGTTTGCTAATTTAGAATTTTTAAAAGTTAATGAAGATCCCTTTTTTTCCTGAAATGTATACTTTTGTAGTTTTTATAATACTGCCTAATATTTCAGATACTTTAACCACTTGGCATTAAAACATCTATTACATCACAACAGACACACATGCACACACACTGGTTAGTCTTAATATGCTCTTGAGTAGACTTCTCTGAATCCACAGCAAATAAAATACAATGGCAAACTGCTGGCCTTTATCCTATTAACTGAGTTTCAGTAATAAGGATATCTAACAATTAAACATCACTCTTAAAAAAGATAGCTATTATTCCAATATGAATTATTATTTGCATAAAATTTTGACTACTCTGCACTTTCCCATTGGTTTTAAATATAGTTGAGAATTGCCTCCTGAAATCAACAACAAAGTCACAGCCAATGCACCCAAGATCCCTTTGACTTAAGTTATTCTTTAATTACATAGGGTGTGTTGTTTTATATAGACAGATTTTTTTTTTAGAGCAGATAATCTTAATTGCTATTTCAATAACCTTAGGGCCTGAAACAGTTTAACAATAAAGTTTTCTGATTATTCAAGAATCTACCCATAACAATGAGAAAATGACCAGTTTGGAAGAGTGTCTGATCACAATTCTGTTCAAGACAAAGATGCTATAATCAGGTACTGGCTGCAGAAATTGTTATTATTTCAAATTATTTCATAATGGCAAGTACCAGTTGATCACATAAATATATACCTTTATGAAATATTATGTAAATACTTCAGTTAAAGACTACAATGCCATAAATAAGGAAAACTTTAAAATATATAATTCATTACAACTGAGATAGTATCAAACTATCCCAGAGATATAAAGTTATAAGCATGCAAATAAAGTAAATGGTAAGGGATCAGGGTAAGTGGGAGTGAAGTCTAATTGAAAATAAAAAGTAAAAAAAAAAAAAGTTTTCATTTTTAAGTGGCTAATTTTCACACGTGGATGATCCAAAATTGTTCCCCCAGAAAAATCAAGTAAAATTGTTGAATAAGGTACTCTTTTCATTTTCATAAGTGGAGAGAGACTTCCAATCCACTCTTTAAAGGGGAACTTGACTCTACTCAATATTGACTAAAGAGTGACTCATGACCATTCAGGCATGGCCTAAGGTTTTGGCTCTATTGTACTCTCTCAGCTGCATCAATAAGCAGTGAGGGAGGCAGTGGTCCTTCATGGGACTAGTTAGGGTTGGTTGTGCAAACCCACCTCTTCCTACTGGAAGGCTTCAAACTATAGATTTGATGGGAAAGGGATTGGTAAGTCTGGGGGTCCATCTTTCCTAATTCTTTAAGATTAACTACACCATTTTCCTCATCCCTATAAACCTAATAGAATCAAAGAATAATCTCAGGCTGCTCTTTGACTTTACTGACCCTTTTATTCATGACTGATGCCACAAAGTTGGTTAATATGAAGTGGGGTTTGTACCAATGCTAGCAGAGAAATCTTGATCCACAGACTGTAGGGCTCCTTTTAGTATGACCTACTTGAAAACACTTTGATTTTAAATCATCAAGCTCAACTTGTAGGGGGAGCAGAGTAAAATAATACCCTTCTCAAAATAAACATGCAAATTTCTTGCAAATACATTCTTTTCTCCAAGAGTAAACACAAAACATGCTCTAAAGAAGCACCACCAATGTTAAAATACAACTAGCTCAAAATGTAGCATGTAAACATGAGTACCTCCAGCCAGGATCTTCTCTTCCAATTCTGCCATTTGCTTCTTATAGGCTTTTAAAGCTGCTTCTTTGAAAGAGGGACGGATTCTCTTTGGCTTTGTGATTTCCACTGGCTGTTCCGAGATGTTTTGGTTTTCATCTTCTTTTATTTCCATTTCAGCTGATGTTTCATTTAATGGTTCCAATCCCCCTTCACTAACCACATCATCTGCCTGCCCATCATAACCCTCATCTTGTGGGGTTTCATAGAGTGTTTCATACGAAGGGTGATCATATACCTGCATTTGTTCATCTGTTTCAGTCATACTAGTCCTGTTTTCTAGCTTAGCAAGGACTTGTTCCATCACTTCAACATAATCTGTTTCATTATCAGCCACTGGTTCACTATAGTCCTCCTCATCCTCTGCTTTGTAGTAAAAAGGCTCAGTGTAGACATCAGAGTCAAGGGTGGTACTTGATTCATTTGCAGTTGATTGGGATAATGTCCGAAATCTCCCCATTAAGGAAGAGCCACTGTCTTCATACCCACTGAGACTCTGTGTGCTTTTGTTCCATACCACTTCCAAGGCTGATTTAGCCCTCTGTAATGTAGATCCAAATTTTGGGAAGCTGAAAGCCTTATCAGAAAGGTCAATGCTTAATCGACTATGCCAAGATTTGGGTGGGGCATCCTCTGAGTCATCACTTTGCAATTCACTTTGACTTCGATACATCATGGGCAATTGGTTTTGATTTTGGTATAGCTCATTAGAATTAGATTCCTGATAAGAATCATATTGGCCAACCCACTGGCCTTGTGGTTCATTATCCAACCCAGGGCATGGAGATGAGTTGTCATCTTGGGTGAAATCATAGCTCTCAGAGTCATCCTGAAGGTCATTGTGGAACTTTCCCAAGTCTTCTAGGTCTTTATTGTAAACATCTAGTTGCTGATCAGATAGACTGTTTGTGTCATAGTCAAAAGCTTCCTGGGTGGATGAATCTAAACCTAAGTCAGCTCCTTGCTCTACTTGATTCCATTCCTTCCATGGAGAAAGATCCTCATGTAAAGAGAGCTGAGAATCGCTGTAATGACTTTGGTCTCCAGATGCACACACCATGCCATTACTCATTCCACTATCCACAGTTTCTGTGTTCTCAATTTCACTCGGCCCTTGGACACCCTGAACGGCCACATTCAAATGTTGATCCTGCAGACTGTCATACAAGGTGGGTGTGTCCTCCTGTTTCCTCTGCCAAAGTTCCCGGTCTGAAGATGACAGGAGGGAGCTTCCATTAGTTCTAGTGAAAAACTGATTTTCTGAAAAATCCTCTGAGTAAGACTGACATAATTTGGAAAAATCTGATTCAGAACGACTAAGTTTAGCAGTGAAAAAGTCACTCTGTGAATGCCAGAGGGGTGTAGCATCTGCATAATGGGTTGTAGTTTGTTTTTCCAAATTATCTGATTCTGGCAATTGTGAGGACATTTTATCATAATCAGATTTATTTGAAATTCTGCTGCTACTAGCAGTTTTATTCTTGGCTCTAGCATTGTGTGATTTTGAACTTGACTTGGAAGTACTTCCTTTTGTTGGAAACTCTGACTTGGAAAGCACAGCATAACTGTTTCTATTGAGGTCAGATTCCAGCTCTCCATCACTGTCATCAGGTGACTGCCAATTGTTCTTCTTGCTTCTGGGCTCTGGAGTAGACAGCTTTATATCCATGCTCTCATATGTCTGGGAGGACGGTATCCCTCTCTCTTTTCTTTCTCTTATGTCATGAGTAAGAATATCTGTTGAGATTCCAATTCCTGTTCCTTTGAGTTTGTAGGATTTTTTTAAGACAGAATCCCTTTGCTGAGGGGTTTCAAAGTACACAAGTATGGGTCGAGGCTTTGCATTTGGGCAGTCCCTCTGGTGGCCTATCCTTTGAGCAAATTCAATTTTAATAGCATTTGGTGCATCTGAGAAACCCATTTTATCTATTAGAATTTGGTATACCACACTTTCAATGTATTCAAATCTTTCTTCAGGGACATTTAGAAATCTCAGGCTTGCCTTGCTACCCACATGACCTAAGTGTTTAATATAATCATGGATGTCTCTGGTTTCCCTTCGAGACTGGACAAACCCTGTACGTAGCTGTTCAATTTCACTTTGTACAACCTCCACACTGCTGGAGATTTCATCGATGGAATGCTTAAGAGCATTGACATGCCCTCGTAGTTCAGAAAGTTCTGTTTCAATCTGACTTATACCCTGAAGTTCCTTAAAGATCATTTCCATGACATCATGTGTTTGGCTAATGCACCCAGAGGAACTGAATCCTGGCTCCAGGGCATTTGTCTTTGGGTTTCGTGCAGTTCTGTCCAAAGATTTACTTCTTATTCCCCAAGTTTTCTTCATTGTGCTCAACTCTGAATCTGATGAGACACACTCCTGACTCTTTTTCCATTTTCTCAGTTTGCGTAACGCTCCTAGTTTCAAGCTATGTAGAGTGCGTTCTCCATCAGAGCTGCCCTCAGAGGGAGCCAGGCTGCTTGAACTCTTTCTGTTGCGTCTAACTGGCATTGTGTGTGTTGATTGTGCCTGGTTTTCTGTACTACTCCTTAGTTCATTGAGTGATTCTGAATAGGAACTCTCAGTTGAAGATAACTCTTGAAGCCGATCCTCATTATCACTGTTGGTTACATTAATATTCTTTTGTAGGCCATTGGCAATAGCTACTCGGTAACTGAATGTTGGTGAGAGGGAAAACTCTTTATTAGCCTCTTCTTCTTCAGTGGATAAGTTGCGAGTAGATGAACACTTTGCAATCTTCTTTACAGTGTTTTTTAAGGTATTAGAAAATTTGGGGGTTTTGGTCTGGCCAGCAGTAGGAAAGTCTTGATCCTTTTTCTGCTGATGACTCTCTTTTTTTTTTGTTGTATTTCCCAATTTCTTTGTAAACATTCCTTTGCAAAGCTTATGTATGTAAGGTAAAATCAGGCTCTTGAAAAGATTAGCCACCATGGAGAGCAATTAGTGCAAGCTTTTCTGCCCCAAAGAAGTAAACAAGGTATCGGGATGAAAATCTGTAAATCCAAGGCAAGCATCTCTGTTCAGATATTCCGTGAATTATTGAAAATAGCAGGCAGGGCAGCCATGGCTCCACTGCCGTGTCAATGTCCTGTGAAAACCAGAAGCAAAGCTCCAATTATGAAAGACATTCTCTCCTGGTGAAGGGGTTTCATGAATCTCTCTCATTTCCACATAACTTCATAGAGTGTCTAAAAGAAAGGAAGGTTAAAATGAGTATCAGAATTCAATTCTAGATTTATCCCATTTCTAACATTTTTCAGAAGTATTCAAGATACACAGTATATGAAAAATTGCAGAGGGGGGCAGGGGTATAGCTGAATTTCAGGACACAGTTACTTTTAAAATAACTATAAAGCAAATCCATACCAATAACTATGTTTAAATTATATTTTTCTTTCTAAATCATTTATGGGTGGACACAACTGAACTGAATAAATGAGCTGAAATAGTAATAAAAGGCAATAATGGTTATTTAGGAAAGGCTATGTAAGATATTAGGCAAATTTGAAAAGCTACAATGACTACATGACATTATCATTTCCACTTTATTTCCTTTCCTAAAAGTACATTTACTGACACAAACATAAGCATAAGCATTCGAAATTAAAAGTTCTCCCAATCCTAGACATTCAGAATTCATCAAATTAATATTATTCATGTATGTAAGACCTTTCCTATTCAAATAACATTTTCCTTTTCTAGGGATTCAATGACTGGGAATTTCTTAAATTATAAAGTCATCCAAGTGAGAAATATTTCATATGATTAAATAAATACCAAGAGGAAATATATTTGAAAATACAGATAAAATATCCAAGTTTTGAAAGGACATGACTTGAAAGAGTTGAGCCATCCCAATCAACTGCTACAGGCTTGTGGCAGATGGCAGGGTACCCATGCCCAGGCTAGAACTATGACTGGAGATCGAGTACTAAATTACAAAAGGAGATTGTGCCATAAATAAGATGTGCCTACAGATAATCAAAAACTGGTCAGACATAATTCATCCAATGATTTGGTATTTTATAATCCATGTGACCACACCAGTAACTAATCTTTATGACGGTTAGTTTCTCAAATTACATGAAGTAGAAGAAGAAGAAAAGGGAGAAGGAAGAGAAAAAAGTTTACATTCATTTTCCTGGTTCACCAGCACCACGCCTTGTATGTGGCAGGTATTTGAATAAAATTTTGTGGAACTGAATTTAACTATTTTACAGTTGAAAGATATCACAGAGTAGTGGCTAACAGTCAAAAGCCTTTGCTAACGTTGAACTACATATTTGGGTAGGTAAATAATCAATGTGATTCTTTAAAGAATACATCATAAACTGCATATGGTTTTAGGAGCTGGCTGACTCTTTTTTTTTTTTTTTTTGGCTGACTCTTTATAAGCTCCCTCTGCTTGGAAATCTGCCATTTTTACTTCACTCACATTCTTCAGGGACTGGGGGGAAAACATGCCCTGGCCAGGAGGAACCAAGCTTCACAAGAAACAGGGCAATGTAAGTGAGAAGGGGAAGCATAAAGACGGAGGAGAGAAAGAGACAGATTCTAAAGAAGTCCTTGTCTTCAGGGTTTCATAAACTGTTAGAGTCTAATTCCTCTTATCTAAAGCAATTTGGTATTCACTCGTAATTACAGGCCAGGACATGTTTTCGACTAATATAAATGTCAAGAAATTGACTCTTGAATTAAATTAAAAAAAATACTTATTGTACCGCTAGACAACCTCTCCTTGTGGAGTGAAGACTTTGGAAAATTAAGTGACAGGAAGGCAAGGAAATTATTTTAAAACCAACTTTCACACAATAAACTGTTCTACTAATCATTCAACCCAAGATCCTGAGTTTGTCAAAACTCAAAACAAATACTTCTTGTTTAAATGAGAGCAACAATTTTGTCAATGCTTCCGATGTTTCATGAAATTGTTGTACATTTCCTGACCTGCATTGTTTGTTCAGAACTATTGTTCTAGGCAATAATTGTTGGCAAAACTTTGAGCAGGAAAGTTCCAACTGAATTGAAGTCCTGCCTCAAAAAAACATGAACCCAAGGACCTGTGTCCACACTGTTGCACCTATAAACTCACTTGCTGTACCTTCCAGCCACATGGAGACTTGTTATTCACTAAGGGCTCTATGCTCCTTCACGCCTCAGTAACTTTTCTGTTCTCTACCTAGAATATCATTTGTATCTTGCTCACCCTGTCTGTAAAAATTGTATTTAAACTCCAGAATCATTTGTCCTGTGAAGACCTCACCAACCACCCACACTTGAGCTTTTCTCTCTCTTTGCCACACTCTCCCACAACCCAGTTCATAGGCAATTAGAACTTTTCTATATTACAATCTTATTTCTTTCTCCATTCATGATATCCTCTTTAAGGATAAAAACTATAACTTGTCTCATCATACATAATAAGCTCGCAATAAATGTTTACTGAAGAATTGGCCTCAGGGTACAAAGTTCCAGTTACACAAGATGAATAAATCCTAGAGATCAGCTGGATAGCATAGTGCCAATAGTTAATTATATACTTAAAATTTTTGCCAAGAGGGTAGATCTTATGTTAAGTGTTCCTATCACAACATAGTAGTAAAAAGGTGGGTGGAAACTTTTGGGGATGGCATGGACTGTGGTGATGGTTTCACAGATGTATACTTATTTTAAACTAAATTTAAAGAAAAAAGAATTGGCCTCCACTTCAGTCACTTACTAAATATCTTCATCTGGTTGCCCAAAATTAAACTCCATATAACCTAGTCATTTTCTTGAATTATTAATCTCAATTATTATTATCATAATTATCCACTTCCTCAGGACATATACCCAGGAGTCATTCTAGCTTCCATATGATCCAGCCCTTGTCCAAACGGATGTGA
Organism: Neomonachus schauinslandi; assembly: GCF_002201575.2. Classification (NCBI taxonomy): domain Eukaryota; kingdom Metazoa; phylum Chordata; class Mammalia; order Carnivora; family Phocidae; genus Neomonachus; species Neomonachus schauinslandi. The sequence continues at coordinate 93,532,019 of NC_058411.1, read as the reverse complement.
ATATGTCACCTCATCCTGCTAGTAATGCCTTAGTTCTGAACTCCACAATTTCTCATCTGAACTATTACCATTGTACTCTATATGGTCTTCCCCACTCTAACCTGGCCCTTCTCTCAAATCCTCCTCTCTAAAATTAATAAAAGATATAAATCCTCCTACTTAAAACTCTGCCAGTTTTAGCAGATGCACTCTCTGTCACTCCCACAAGCACATCTGCCCCGGCCACACTGAGGTAGTAACAGTTCCTGAATACCATACTGTTGCCTCACCAATGTGCCTTTTTCCATGCTGTTCATTCTGTCTCCAATCCTTTCTTCTTTCCTCTATCTCCACATGTCTCTCTCATGAACATCTCTAGAATATCTATATATCCTAGACCCAGCAGGGATCAACATCAACCTGTTTAACTTCCTCTGAGTAGGCACTTCCTCCTGTGTGCCCCCACAATGCCTTGAATGTACCTTTGTTGTGGTAACTCTTACAAAAATTATTTATGTAAAATATTTACCTATGTCTCTATCTCTCAAATAAGACTGTGAACTCTTGGAGAGCTAAGGCTGTGTTCTTTTTAACTTTAAATATCCATATTGCATATTATATAGTAGACTCATGATATTTGTTGTATAAATGAGTAAGTATATAAACAAATGAATGAATAGACGATAAGTCCATGAGTTAATAGACTCCAAGAAGCCTGAGATCCAAGAAGCCTGAGATAGTTTTGCTGGACTTAAACAATCCAGAGAAAGAGATGCAGTCTGAGCAGAAGGCATATATCACAAACATCCATGTCCTGCACAAAGAGGGAGAAGCATCCACTCTGGAGAAAGTTGGGGACTAGAGGGAGAGGAGTTTGGATTGGCAAAATGGTAACAGAATGTGACAAGTTTTGAAACTTAGGTTGAGAAGCTCCATTTATGAGGAAGGGGGGTTAAGGAGATGGGGAGAGACCAGGATATGATCATATGATTCTCAACTACTTGTATTCAAAATCTTACACTTACCCACCAGTTGCATTACCTTTATTAACATAGCCACACCTTAATTTTGGTAATAAAGTTTGGAGGTAAGATTAAAGGATTTGAGAAGACCTTTGAGAGAGATTAAAATACTAGACTATGTTGTTATAGAAAGGCTAGTAATAGTATTTTATTGTTACTATGTGCCAAGCACCATGTGTGTCTAATTTTCTAAAATTTACCTCTTTTCATTTCATTCCCATAATTGTGTGAAATATATATTATTATTTTCCAGATTAAAAAAGCTGCAATTTCAAGTTTGGGAAATTTGACTTAGGTCATGTAATTAACAAGAAACACAACCTAACTCCAATCCCAGATTCAGACTGCAAGTGTATTAACTCCGAAAAGCATACTAGGGTTGAATAGGAAGTAAAATACTTTTTGCAGGTATGTTAAAATCATTTTGTAAGAGAGCTATTTAATATGACTATAAAGCTGGGTGCCCTACTGGGCTAAAAGAGCTAATGAACCTTTAAACAGTAATTTATTGCTAAATCCTTACCAGAATTAAGTTAAAGCATTTTCAGATCAATAAACAATTTTATGTTTCTTACCAAATGCACTAAAGTAGGTGAACTGGGTAGTTATGTATCAAAATTCTTTCAACAAAAATTATCAAACCAGAAAGTGATTAAGAGGTTTATCCTAAACTAATGAATTATTTTTTAAAAATAAACAGAAAGGGGCACCTGGGTGGCTCAGTTGGTTAAGCGTCTGCCTTCGGCTCAGGTCATGATCTCAGGGTCGTGGGATCGAGTCCCACATAGGACTCCTTGTTTCTCCCTCTCCCTCTGCCTGCCGCTCTGCCTACTTGTGCTCTCTCTCTCTCTCTCTCTCTCTGTCAAATAAAGATATAAAATCTTTAAAAAATAAACAGAAAGACCCATTTCCCCAAGAATGAAGGTCAAATGAATTGTCTTCTTTATTCTTGATAAGTAGATATTATGTGAATTTCTTCATCCAACTATAGCCCATCTACATTTTTTACTCACTCCCATTTGCTACTTTAGGAGTAAATAATGGTATCTAGTACTGATACTTCTGTAAGTGTTTTGGAATCTGGGATGCCTTGGTGGCTCAGTCAGTTAAGCGTCTACCTTCAGCTCAGGTCATGATCCCAGGGTCCTGGGATCAAGTCCCACATAGGGCTCCTTGCTCAGTGGTGAGCCTGCTTCTCCTTCTGCCTGCTGCTCCCCCTGCTTATTCTCTCTTTTATTTATTTAATTTGTCAGAGAGAGCTTAACCGACTGAGCCACCCAGGCACCCTTAAATAAAATCTTTTTTAAAAAATTTAAAAAAAGAGTTTTGGAACTTACAAGGTAATTTTGTGTATATCAACTCGTATGATTTGCATGGTAACCTAGTAAAATTATTATTTGCAGTTCATGGTTAATGATGGTAAGGCTCCTACTTGCTAAAGTAATTGCCTGGGAATCCTGACTCCAAAACTTGGTTCCTTCACTATAGTAATGTACATTCTCCTTACATTAGACAAGTAATATTTCAATAGCTCACTGACCTCTTCAAGTAATATTCCCTACCATTCTAAACCATGTTATAAGCTAATTTTCACCTATACTTCCCTAAATATTATTTTTTTCTTCTTAATCTCCTACTACACGAGGCTGCTTTATGGTTCCATGGATGCACTAAGCTTATTCTTTCATTGTTTCTTTTTTTCTTGTTCTTCACCCTGCCTAGAATGTCCTCAGTTATACTGATCTCAATCATTTAATTTATAGATCAAGACTAATCTTTTCCACAAAAGTTTCTTTAAGTATTCTCTCATTTTCTCTTTTTCATATAATTTTTATAATCTGAACCATGACATTTAGTCCTTAATTATCTTCTATTCATCACATAGCTCTTTTACATGTTTTCCATTTTTTTATTATTATGTTCAATTAACCAACATATAGTACATCATTAGTTTTTGATGTAGTGTTCAAAGGTTCATCAGTTGCGTATAACACCCAGTGCATGTTTTCCATTTTTAATGCTTATTTTATGTCATAGTCTATCTTGAGTGCTTTGTATAGATTACTACATTAATGTTTGATTGTAAGCTCTGCAATAGGTACTGTCATTAATCTCCATTTTACATATCAAGAAACTGAGAACTGGGAACCTGAGTAGCTAGCGCAAAGCCACGCAGCTAGGAAGTTACATAGCTAGAATTGTAAACCAAACTGACTGGCTTCAGAGTCCTTATTAATAAATACCATGCATACTGTTAAGCCCATAAGGACCAACCTTAGAGAAAAAGGTGGTTTCATATGTACTACAGTTGAAGAAGGACTGCCCCCTAATGAAGAATCTATACTAGTTTCTACTATTAGAGCTTTACTCCCTTTATTTAAGATTTTGGTTCTTGCTGAAATGAAAATCTCACCAAGGGGACCCTATGTTTTAAAGCTTATCAGCCATTCTGTATCTGGGTATAAAGTGTTTATGAGAATATTCCTCAAGAATAGGAGGGAGATGACAAAGAGAGAGAACACAAAGAAGCTTGATGATGGGAAGAATCTGCTACCAAAGGAGATAAGTAGGAGGGTAGGTCAGAAAGAAGAGACTGAGAAACCTACAATAAGCTTGGCCTAATGCACATGGCCTTGTCTTATTCCCAGCTACACTGCTTGAGGATAAAAACTATCTATTTCAGGCTTTGCAACTTCTGCCCACTTACACACACAGAGAACAGAGCATAGGTGCCCTGGCTTACAGATGAGCAACTTGGAACGCTATCATCCAAGAAAACTGGGAGGAGCAAGATGGTGGAAGAGTAGGAGACTTAAATTTGTCTGGTTCCAGGAATTCAGCTAGATAGGGATCAAACCATTCTGAACACCTACAAACTCAACAGGAGATTGAAGAAAAGAATAGCAGCAACTCTCTGAACAGAAAAGCGACCATTTTCTGGAAGGGACCCAACAAACAGCAGATCTGGGAAGATTCACCTTTCTCCCCCAGGAGAAGCGGCACGGGAGCACACCACAAGAATCTGCTGGGTTTGGAGACTTCAAATGGGGTAGTGTGCCAGAGATAGAAACACTCGGTCACAGGCCAGGTGAGGCCGGGTGAGCACGGAGTGAGACCGGAGACCGGGGAGATGGGAGTGATTGACTGCTTTTCTCTGGGGGCTCACTGAGGAGTGGGGCCCTGAGTTCTCAGCTCCTCCAGGGTGGAGACTGGGAGGCCGCCATTTTCACTGTCATCTTACAAAGTTGTATGGAAAGCTTGCAGGGAACAAAAGCTCCCAAGAGCAAACCCAAGTAGATTATTTAGCCCAGACCAGCAAGGGCAGGGCAATTCCACCCCCAGCAAAGACATTTGGGAACCACGGTGACAGGTCCCTCCCCCAGAAGATCAGCAAGAACAGCCAGACAAGACCAAGTTTACCGATCAATGAGAACAGCAGAACTCCAGCACTAGGGAAATACTGCACATAGAATTCATGGCTTTTTATTCCACGACTCTTTAGTCTTTCAAAGTTAATGTTTTTAATTTTCTTTTTCTATTTTTTTTGAATTTTTCTTTTTCCCTTTTTCAAATAACATCTTACCAATCCCTTTTTTTATAAGCTTTTTTATTTTTCATTTTTAGAGTCGTATTCTATCCCTTCATTGTAGTTAACCTTGTTTTTGGTCTATATATAAGTTGTTCTCTTGTTAAAATTTGGGGATACAGTTTCTTCTAACAGACCAAAATATACTCTAAATCTCTAGTGTATGGCTTTGTTCTAGTCTCCTGCCTGATCACATTCTCTCCCCCCTTTTTTTTAAAATTTGTCTTCTTTTTTCAACCAACTTCTTATCTTATCAATTCCTTTTATAAAATCTTTTATAATTTTAATCTTTACAGTCATATTCCATCCCTTCATAGTATTTACCCTTATTTTTGTACATATATGTTTTTCTTCCTTTAAAATTTTGGGAGGCAGTTTCTTCTAACTGACCAAAAATGACCAAAATACAGTGTGTGGCACTTATCTATTCACCAGCCTGATCATATCTGATGATATCCTTTTTTTCTTTTTCTTTTTTCTCTCTATCCCTTTCTTTTCCCTTGGTTTCAGGTCTGTTCTGATTTGTTTAGTGTATATTTTTCTGGGGTCATTGTTACCTTGTTAGCATTTTGTTCTCTCAATCATCTATTCTCCTCTGGACAAAATGACAAGATGGAAAACTCACCTCAAAAAAAAGAACAAGAGGCAGTACCAACTGCCAGGGACCTAATCAATATGGACATTAGTAAGATGTTGGAAATAGAGTTCAGGATAATGATTATAAAGATAATAGATGGGCTTGAAAAAAGCATGGAAGATACTAGAGAAACCCTTTCAGGAGAAATAAAAGAACTAAAGTCTAACCAAGTCGAAATCTAAAAGGCTATTAATGAGGTGCAATCAAAACTGGAGGCCCTAACTGCTAGGATAAATGAGGCAGAAGAGAGAATCAGTGATATAGAAGACTGAATGATGGAAAATAAAGAAGCTGAGAAAAAGAGAGATAAAGAACTACTGGATCATGAGGGCAGAATTTGAGAGATAAGTGGTACCATAAGATGAAACAATATTAGAATATTTGGGATCCCAGAAGAAGAAGAAAGAGAGAGGGGGGCTGAAGGTATATTGGAGCAAATTATAGCAGAGAACCTCCCTAATTTGGGGAAGGAAACAGGCATCAAAATCCAGGAGGCACAGAGAACCCCCCTCAAAATCAATAAAAATAGGTCAACACCCTGACATCTAATAGTAAAACTTACAAGTCTTACAGACAAAGAGAAAATCCTGAAATAAGCTCAGGAGAACAGATATGTAACCTACAATGGTAGAAACATTAGACTGGCAACAGACCTATCCACAGAGACCTGGCAGGCCAGAAAGGACTGGCAGGATATCTTCAGAGCACTAAATGAGAACAATATGCAGCCAAGAATACTATATCCATCTAGGCTGTCATTGAAAATAGAAGGAGAGATAAAAAGCTTCCAGGACAAACAAAAACTAAAGGAATTTGCAAACACAAAACCAGCCCTACAAGAAATCTTGAAAGGGGTCCTCTAAGCAAAGAGAGAGCCTAAAAGCAACACAGACCAGAAAGGAGCACAGACAATATACAGTAACAGTCACCTTACAGGCAATATAATGGCACTAAATTCATATCTTTCAATAGTTACCCTGAATGTAAATGGGCTAAATGCCCCAATCAAAAGACACAGGCTATCAGATTGCATAAAAAAAACAGGACCCATTGATATGCTCTCTGCAAGAAGACACCCCCAGATTGAATGTGAGGGGATGGAAAACCATTTACCATGCTAATGGACACCAAAAAAAGCTGGGGTGGCAATCCTTATATCAGACAAATTAGATTTTAAACCAAAGGCTATAATAAGAAATGAGGAAGGACACTATATGATACTTAAAGGGTCTCTCCAACAAGAAGATCTAACAATTGTAAACATCTATGCCCCTAACATGGGAGCAGCCAATTATATAAGCCAATTAAT
>NC_058411.1:93254863-93515486 GCF_002201575.2 Neomonachus schauinslandi | reverse complement strand
AACGCCTCATGGTGTCACTTATTTCTCTGATTCTATTTTCATGGATTCTGAGTTGTTTTTCCCTGGCCTCCTCTTTTCCCTTTTTATCTATTATATTGGCTTCCAGGTCACTTATTCTCTCTTCTGTCTCAGTTTCCCTAGCTGTTAGATTATCTAGATTGGATTGGATCTCATTGATAGCATTTTTAAGTTCTGCCAATTCCCCTTTTATTTCTGCCCTTAGAGACTCTATGTTGCCATTAATTGATTTCTCCATTCTAGCCATTGTCTTCACAATTGCTAGCCTGAATTCCATCTCCGACATCTTGGTTATATCTGCATCCATTTGTAAATCTGCAGCAGAAGTCATAATCTCTGAGTCTTTTCTGTTTTGGGGGCTCCTCCTCCTAGTCATTCTGTTGATGGGTGTTTGAGGGAATGTATAGCATCCAAATTATTGACCAGAACCCAAGCAAGATGCACCTGTTTTCTTGGGACCTTAGGGTTGCTGGCCTCTTGTTTTCCCGGCCTGTCTTCTGGGGGAGGGGCCTGCCGCGCTGTTACTCAGGCAACCCTGTTTGGGCGGAGTTGTCCTGCGCCCCTGTGGCGGGGGATGGGCTCAGTGGGAATCAGTCTTTGGGGCTTTTGTTCTCTGGCGCCTTTCCCTGGCGGCTCTCCGCCTCTCTTCCGCAAATCAGAGCAGAAGAGACCATTTCCAACCCTCTGCCTCAGAGCAGAGAGACCTCAGTCTGTTCTTCAGTGAGCTCTCCAGGCCACACAGTCTCCGTTTCTGTCCGTGCTGCTATAAACTGAGTGTCCTGGGTTGTGCACCCCTCCGCAGCGCTCCCAGTCCTGCCTCTAGGTCGGGGCATGTCTCTGCCTTTTGTGCTTCTAAAACCACCAGCTGCTCCCAGTGCACGCGCGACTCCACCACTTGGGGTCCTGTCCCGGGGACTGCAGTTCACGTGTGCGCGACTCCGCCGCTCGGGGTTTCCACCCCGGAGGTTGCAGTTCACTGGCGGGACCCCGGTACACCGGGTTTCCCTCTCGGAGGCTGCAGTTCGTGTGCACGTGACCCCGCCAGTCTGGTCCTCCACCCTGGGGGCTGCCCTAAAGTCCTTTCCTGACGCTACCGGTCTGCAAGTCTGTGCCCGTCCGCAGCTCGTGAGGCTGTCACTCACCAGCGGTGTAGGATCCCCATGGCCAAGCACCCTCCCACTGCCATTTATCCTCCAATATCTGCCCGCAGAATCACGTCTCTCCGCTTCGTACCTCAAAACCAACCGCCTGCGATATTCTGCTTGTAGAGATCCAGATCTTCTTACATCTCAGGCTGGTTTCGTGGGTGCTCAGAGTGGTCTGGTAGATATCCAGCTCAATTCTGGGACCAGTTGAAATAGGGTCCCCTACTCCTCTGCCATCTTTCCCCCCTTCACCAGATAAATAAATTCTTACCTCTTGCAGCAGATGCAGAAAAAGCTGAGCACCAGGCCCAGGAATAAATCATAAGAATGGCAGAGCTCCAAAGGAGGTTTAATTCCCAACTTAGTCAGGTTGGCTATTCCAAGGTCAGGGCCTAAATTGGGGGAAAAAATGGGACTGTGAGTCATAAGACGGGGACATCTGGATTAATTCACTTGAAACTCTTGAATCTTCATATTCCCCTGAACTCTCTGAGACTGCAAAGGTGGCCCACTCCCTATTAGCAGCTAGTATTCTATCCTTGTTTGAAGACAATGCAGAGGTCTCTAACCTGCAGGAAAATCTGTGCATTCTTCATAAAGACCTACCACAAACACTTTCATGAGCTTTCAGATCAATAATTAGGGTAAAGTCATTACATAATCCAGCTGAGTAAATGTGGGGTCTGTTAAGAGAGGAAAGTGACTACATGTTGAAGAAACTGTAGGACCTCACCAACATATATGCACTCATATGTACTCAGGAATTGAGAGAGTACTTATTAACTGGAATCTGTCAGTACTGGATCAATGCGGAGGTGTAGGAAGTTAAATAGGAAAGAATGTATTGCTATGGAAGCATTCTCCTATGATACTGAATTTATCACCTGGCAGGGACCACAGAAGATAGTATAACACAGAACTATAGTGGTTCTTGTAAACTTGGAAAAAATTATAGTCGGCACTAAGTAGAAATAATATGGCAAATAGTAGAGGAAGGGATCATAAGTCTCAGAGAAGTGCATGTTCTAGAGTGGCTATACTACATAAAGTAAAAAAAACTCATCAGCCAAAAATGTTCCATGGGAGGACACATCATTTATTTTTTTTTATGTTATGTTAATCATCATACATTACATCATTAGTTTTTGAAGTAGTGTTCCATGATTCATTGCTTGCGTATAACACCCAGTGATCTATGCAGAACGTGCCCTCTTTAATACCCAACCCCAGGCTAACCCATCCTCCCACCCCCTCCCCTCTAGAACCCTCAGTTTGTTTTTCAGAGTCCATTGTCTCTCATGGTTCAGGACACATCGTTTAACAGTAAGTTTCTCAGTGGCATCACTGAACATCTCAGTGGTAGCTACCCTCTATAGGCTAGGAATGTTACAGAACTAGGTTCTTAAAACAATAGCAATGTTAGGATCACAGAACAAATGAAGTTAGGTAGTAGCATTTAACTATCAGAAAACACAGTAGGTACAATTATCATAATAAGCTGCAATGTTGGAATGGCAGCCATGAGGCAACTTAGAGCTAAAGAAATGGTTAGAATGCAGTTCCTAGAGGTAAAAATAGATGCACACTCCTCCATAGATAATGTTTAATTTAGAAAAGCCAAAGAAACCATGGCTAGATGATCAGGAGATTGAGGACAGCCTTGCCAATAAAAAGATAAATCTCCTACACAGTTTCTGGACCTGAACCAATACTCAAATCCAGAACCTATTGACTGAAGGAGAGGCCAGGTCTCAATGAGGTTTGGACCTCAGTACACCATAACAAATGAATATGATAATAATTCCCACAGACCTTCACCAAGGTACCTACTTGTATAATCATATTCTAGGGAAGAGATTATCGAAATATTCTGAGGACTGTGAGACATAAGTCTGAGTTGACACTGATACTAAGTGACCTGAACACCATTATAACTTTCTTTTAGAGTAGGGGCATATAAGAACAGATATTAAATGTAGTCTTAGCTCAGATATGACTCTCAATGATCCACTGAGTCTGTGGACTCACCCACCGATAATTTTTTCAGTCTTCAAATGTGTAATTGGAATGAATATATGTGGTAGTTGGCAGAACCTCCACATTGGTTCCTTGGCCTGTGGGATAAGAGATATAATGGAGAAGGCCAAGAAAGTAAATAAAAAACATTATCACACTCTAGGGAATGAAGAGATCAGTACTACACATAAAGATTTAAGTGATGCAGGGTCATGGTCTCCATCATATTCATATTAATTCATCTCCTTTAGTTTACCAGATTTGCCCCTACAAAAGCCAAATAGATCCTAGAAGATGAAAGTGGACTACCATAAACTCAACAAAGTAGTCACCCCAATTGCAGTTGGTTCACAGATGTGATATCTTTGCTAGATCAGATTAACATAGCCTCAGATATGGTATATGGTCATTGAACTGGCAAATTTACTCTTTTCTATACTATCAGGAAAATAGTTCAGAAGTGGATCATATTCAAGTGGGACAGACAAGAATATATAATCTTGCCCAGGAACTATGTTAATTCTCCCACTGGGACCTAGACCATCTGAGTAGTCAGAAGAACATTTGACCACCACATTGATATCCTGTTAATTGGATCCAGTGAGTAAAAGTTGGCAGGAAGGTGAACAAGAAGAACTTAATAAGACATATGAGCTCTAGAGGAAAATTAATCCTATGATGATTCAGAATTCCACAACAGTGTAGTTTTTCAGAGTAAGTGGTCTAGAGCATACCCGGATATCCTCTCCAAAATAAAAAATAAGTCATTGTCTCAAAATGTAGTAGCCTCTGCAGGTTCTGGAAGTAACATAAACCATACTTGGGAATATTCCTATAGCCCATACACTGGTAATATCAAAGGTTGACATGGTTCACACACTATGGACAGAGACATCTGTGGTAAAAAAAAAAAAAAAAAAAAAGTCACTTCGTGGAATTATGGTCAAACTCAATAGGAGAATCACAATATTGACTCCCTGATTCTGGAGAAAGTTCATGCCATCTGCAGTAGAGACCTATGCACTATTCAAAAAAATATTTCCCAATCTGCAACTGGGCCCAAATACATGCAGAGCACTTGAATATGTGGCATCAACTGACCATGCTGCTAGAACTATTTATCATGAGCTTAGTTCTGTTTGACTCACCAAATCCTAAGATTGGATGGACCCAATAGCAATTCACTATAAAATGGAAATGGTATACCTGGCATTATCAGGCATGAACAGTGTCACAGGGCACAAGTAAGCTGCACGAATGTGCAGTATAGATCTTTGTCATCCACTACTATTGCACCAATGCCTCTTCCTCAGAGTACGTGTGTGTGTGTGTGTGTGTGTGTGTGTATGCATGTGCACATGTGGAAGATATCCCATAAGGACAACTAAGGGAAGAAGAAAACAATCTGAGCTTAGTGTATGGATGAGTTATCTCGGCATGTGGGGGTCTCAATATGGGTGGGAAGTCCATGAAAATGGACTACTGCTACATAGTCCCACTTAATATGGCACTGAGTGACAGCTGTGAAGGAAAATCCTCCCAATGGGCAGAATTTGAGGTAGGTTACCTGCTCATCCACTTTGTGAGGAAAGAGAAGTGGCCCATGGTAAGAATATATGTGGACTCATGAGCAATGGTGACTATCACTTGGATAATTTCTCAGGAGCCTGCAAAAAGAAAAATTGGAATATCAAAATCAAAAAGAGCCAGGAAGGAAGCATGCAGATAGATTTAAGGAAAAGGACACAAAATGTGAAAACTGTTGTTTTGCACATTGATGCCCATCAGAGAGCATCTGCCATGAAAGAAGCAATAAATAACCAAGTAAATAAAGAGAAGTAATCTACCTGATAAAGATTTCAAAGCACTGGTAATAAAAAATGCTTGCCAAACTGGGGAGCAGAATGGATGAACACAGTAAAAACTTCAACAAAGACATACAAAATACAAGAAAGTACCAAACAGAATTCACAGAGCTGAAGAATAATGACTGTACTTAAAAACGCACTAGAAGGGTTCTGGAGTAGATTAGATGAAAGAGAAGAAAGGATAAGTCAGCTTAAAGATGGCACAGTGGAACTCACACAATCAAAGCAGAAAAAAGAAAAAAAAAGAATGAAAAATAGTGAAGATAGTTTAAGAAACTTATAAAACATCAAATAGACTAACATTTTCATTATATGGCTCCCAGAGGAAGAGAGAGCAAAAAGGGTAGAAATCTTATTTGAAGAAATATTGGTCGAAAACTTCCCTAACCTGGGGAAAAAAATAGACACCCAGATCCAGAAAGCCCAGAGAGTTGCAAATGAGAGAAAACAGAGGCACACAACTTGACATATTATAATTAACATGTCAAAAGTTAAAGACAAGGAGAGATTATTAAAAGCAGCAAGAGGGGGGGGCGCCTGGGTGGCTCAGTTGGTTAAGCGACTGCCTTCAGCTCAGGTCATGATCCTGGAGTCCCGGGATCGAGTCCCGCATCGGGCTCCCTGCTCAGCAGGGGGTCTGCTTCTCCCTCTGACCCTCCCCCCTCTCATGCTCTCTCTCTCTATCTCATTCTCTCTCTCAAATAAATAAATAAAATCTTTAAAAAAAAAAAAAAAAAAAGCAGCAAGAGGGGGAAAAAATCTTGTTATATATGAAGAAAGTCCCAAAAGACCATCAGCAGAATTTTCAGCAGGAACTTGCAGGCTAGAAGAGAGAAGCACAATATATTTGAAGGGCCGAAAGGGAAAGAAGGAAAAAAAAAAAAGCCCTGCCAACTAAGAATACTCTATTCAGTGAGATTATCATTCAGAATTAAAAGGGAAATAAAGTGTTCCAGACAAACAAAAGCTAAAGGAATTCATCACATTAAACTGGCCTTAATAGAAGTGTTAAAGGGACTTCTTTAAGCAAAAGAAATGGCACTAATTAATGACAAGAAAACATACAAAAGTAAAAATCTCACTGGTAAAGATAAATTTATGGTAAAGGTAGTGAATTAATCATTTATAAAGCTAGTATGAAGTAACTAAAACTACAATGATTAGTTAGGGGATACATAAAAAAAAAGATACTGAATGTGACATCAAAAACATAAGTCATGGGAAGGGGATTAAAAATGGAGAGTTTTGGAATGAGTTCAAACTCAAGTTGCAGTCAACTTAAAATCACCTATTATACATATAGGATGTTATATTTGAACCTCAAGGTAACCACAAGGCAAAAACCTATAGTAGATTCACAACAGAAAATGAGAAAGGAATCTAACATAACACTAAAGAAAATCATCAAACTTCAAGAGAAGAAAAAAGGAACAGAGAGAAACTACAAAAACAGCCAGAAAACAATTAACACAACGACAGTAAGTACAAACCTATCAATTATTACTTTAAATGTAAATGGACTAAATTCTCCAATCAAAAGACATAGAATGGCTGAATGGATTTTTTTTTTAAAGTTCATTTATATGCTGCCTACAGAGACTCACTTCAGATATAAGAACATACACAGACTGAAAGTGAAGAGATAGAAAAAGATATCCCATGCTAATAGAAATGAAAAGAAACCTGGTGTAGCTATACTTGTATTAGACAAAATAGTATTTAAAACAAAGATTGTAGTAAGAGACAAAGATGGGCATTAGGCATTACAGAATTATAAAAAAGTCAAACCAACAAGAAGATGCAACATTTGTAAATATATATGGCATAAAAATACCTAACATAAAACACCCAACATAGGGGTGCCTGGGTGGCTCAGTCGTTAAGCGCCTGCCTTCAGCTCAGGTCATGATCCCAGGGTCCCCTGATCATCAGGCTCTCTCCCACTCCCTCTGTCTGCCGCTTCCCCTGCTTGTGCTCTCTCTCTCTCTGTGTCAAATAAATAAAAATAAAAATCTTTAAAAAAAAAACACCCAACATAAAAACACCTAAATATATAAAGCAAATATCAACAGACCTAAAGAGAGACAATGATAGCAATACAGTAACAGTAGGGGACATTAACACCCCATTTACATCAATGGATAGATCATCCAGACAAAAAGCAATAAAGAAATATTGGCCTTAAACAACACATTAGATGAGACAGACATAATAGATATGTACAGAAGATTTCCTCCAAAAGCAGCAGAATACATGTTCTTCTCAAGTGCCCATGAAATATTCTCTAGGATAGATCACATATTAAGAAACAAAACAAGTTTTGGGGCTCCTGGGTGGCTCAGATGGTTAAGCATCTGCCTTCGGCTCCGTGCATGATCCCAGGGTCCTGGGATCAAGCCCTGCATCGGGCTCCCTGCTCTGCAGGAAGCCTGCTTCTCCCTCTCCTTCTACTGCTCCCCCTGCTTGTGTTCTCTCGCTCTCTCTGTCAAATAAATAAATAAAATATTTGAAAAAAAAAAAGAAACAAAACAAGTTTCAATAAATTTTAGAAGACTGAAATCATATCAAGCATCTTTCCTGGCCATAAGGGTACAAAGTTTGAAATCAGTTACAGGAAGAAAACTGGAAATAGCACAAATATGTGGATGTTAAACAGCATGCTATTTAACAACCCATTGAGTCAATAAAGAAGTCAAAGGGAAAAAATTTTAAAAATACCTAGAGACAAATTAAAATGGAAATAAAAGATACCAAAATCTATGGAATGCAACAAAAAATGGTGTAAGAGGTAAGGTCATAACAGTACAGGCCTACCCACCCCCCCCCCCCCAAAAAAAGAAGAAGAAAAATCTCAAATAAACAATCTAACTTTACACCTAAGGGAACTAGAAAAATAAGAACCAAAAAAAGCCCATGGTTAGTAGAAGGAAATAAATAATGAAGATCAGAGTAGAAATAAATAAAATAAAACACAATAGAAAAGATCAATAAAACTAAAACTGGTTCTTTGAAAAGATAAGCAAAATTGACAAACCTTTAGCTAGTCTCACCAAGAAAAAAAAAAAAAGAAAGTGCTCAAAAAAATAAAATAATAAAATCAGAAATGAAAGAGAAGTTACAAGTGATACCACAGAAATGCAAAGGATCATTTAAGAGATGATCAACAATTATATGCCAAAAAATTGGACAATCTAGAAGAAATACATAAATTCTTACAATCATATAATATTCTAAGACAATCAGGAAGAAATAAAAAGTTTGAATAGACCAATACTAGTAAGGAGACTGAACAGCTTTACTGGTGAATTCTACCAAATACGTTAATATCTATGCTTCCCAAAATTCCAAAAAATTGGGGGGGAACATGTTCAAACTCATTTTACAAGGCCAGCATTACTCTAATATCAAAAGCAGACAAGGACATCACACACTCATAAAAAATTACAGGACGACATCCCTGATGAACATAGATGCAAATATCTCAACAAAATATTAGCAAACTGAATTCAACAATACATTAAAAGGATCACATACTATGACTAAGTGAGATTTATTCTAGGGATGCAAGGATGATTCAACATCTGCAAATCATTCAACATGATATACCATATTAACAAAATGAAGGATAAAAATTATATGATCATCTCAGTAGATGTATAAAATGCATTTGACAAAATTCCACATCCATTCATGGTAACAATTCTCAACAAAGTGTAGATGGAATATACCTCAACATAATAACAATGATAACAGGAACAAGACAAGGATGCCCACTTTCCCCACTTTTATTCAACGTAGTATTAGAAGTCCTTGCCAGAGCAATTAGGCAAGGGAAAAAAAAAGCATCCAAATTGAAAACAAAGAAATAAAACTGTCACTTTGTGAATGACATTATTTTATATAAAGAAAACCCTAAGGACGCCACACACACACACATACACACACATAAAACTGTTAGCATAAATAAATTCAGTAAAGTGGCAGGATACAAAATCAATATACAAAAATCATTTGTGTATCTATACACTAGCAACAAACTATTAGAAAGAGAAATTAAGAAAACAATCTCATTTATAATTGCATCAAAAAGAATAAACTACCTAGGAATAAACAACCAAAGAGGTGAAAGACATGTACCCTGAAAACTGAAAGTCACTGATGAAAGAAATTGAAGAAGACACAAATAAATAGAAAGATATTCCATGTTCATGGCTTGGAATAATTAATGTAACTAAAATGTCTATATTATCTAAAGAAATATACAGATTTAATGCAATCCCTATCAAAATTCCAATGGCATTTTTCATAGAGCTATCCTAAAATTTGTATAGAACCACAAAAGACCCAAATAGTCAAAGAAATCTTGACAAAAATACAGAGCTGCAGGCATCATGATCTCTGATTTAAACTATATTACAAAGCAAGAGTAATCAAGACAATATAAAATCAGACACATAGATTAATGAAACAGATCAGAGAGCCCAGAAATGAGCCCACACATGTATGATCAACTAGTTTACAACAAAAAAGGCAAAAATATACAGTGGTAAAAGGACGGTCTCTTCAATAAATGGTGCTGAGAAAACTGGACAGCCACATATAAAAGATTGAAACTAGGGGCACCTGGGTGGCTCAGTTGGTTAAGCAATTGCCTTTGGCTCAGGTCATGATCCCAGCGTCCTGGGATAGAGTCCTGCATCAGGCTCCCTGCTCAGGGGGAGCCTGCTTCTCCCTCTCCAACTCCCCCTGCTTGTGCACTTGCTCAGTCTCCCTCTCTCTGTCAAATAAATAAATAAAATATTTTTTAAAAAAGATTGAAACTATACCACTATCTTATACTGTACATAAAAATTAATTCAAAATGGTTAAAGACTTGAATGTAAGGCCTGAAGCCATAAAACACCCTAGAAGAAAACATGGGTTGTAACTTACTTGATATTGGTCTTGGTGATGAATATTTGGATTTGACAACAAAAGTAAAGGCAACAAAAGCAAAAATAAACAAGTGGGAATACATCAAATTAAAATGCTTCTGCACAGCAAAGGAAACCATCAAGAAAATGAAAAGACAACCTACTGAATGGGAGAATATATTTGCCAAACATATATCTGATAAAAGAATAATATCCAAACTATATAAAAAACTCATAAAACTCTATAGCAAAAATACCAATTTAATTACCTCACACTTGTTAGAGTGGCTATCATCAAAAAGACAACAACAAAAAAATGCTGGTGAGGATGTGGAAAAAAGAGGACCCTAGCACACTGTTGGTAGGAATGTAAACTGGTGTAGCCACTGTGGAAAACAGTATGGAGGATACTCAAAAAATTAACAGTAGAACTACCATATGGTCCAACATACTCACTTCTGAGTACTTATCCAAAAATAAAAAATAAAAGAAACACTAATTAAAAAAATATGTACCCCTATCTTTATCACATTATTTATAATAGACAAGATGTGGCAATAAGCTAAGTGTCTACCAATGGATGAATGGCTAAAGATTTGTGTATGCACACAATGTAATATGACTCAGCCATAAGAAAAAAATGAAATCTTGCCATTTGCAACAACACGGATGGACCTTGGGGGGATTATTCTAAGTGAAATAGGTCAGACGGACAAAGACAAATACTATATGATTTCACTTTTATGTGGAATCTAAAAACCAAAACAAATGAATGAACAAAACCGAACTCATAGATACAAAAAAAACCAAATTGGTGGTTCCCAGAAGGGAGTGGGGTTGGGAGGATGAGCACAACAGGTGAAAGGGGCCAGGAAGTTCAAACTTCCAGTTATAAATCAAAGGTTTCCTAGCATCTAATGATGCACTCAGCTAGCTGCTCTAAGACTTGTAGCTGAGGGGCACAGAAATGCCTAACCCTTATAAAACAAAGTTTGTGAAGTAAATAAATTTTGTTCCCAACAACCTGACCTGTTCTCTGTTCATCTTTTCTGTTCCACCTAAGGATTCCTTTCTCTGCCTCAGGTGTCCAATTACTCAGGTCTTACCTTACCTACCACAACTTTCAGGAAAGAACCTGATGGCTGTAGATGTTAATAACTAGTGCAGCCTAACTTATTTACTTTTCTGGGATATTTGGAAGAATGTTAGAGTACCCGTTAAAGCATCAGTATTCTGGGCGGGGCGGGGGGTAGAAAAATAGAGTTATTTTTGTTATTTCCAAATGTGAGAACTTCTTGGCCCTGAAATCTTACCAAATAAACAAAAACTTCTTTCCTACTTCTAACACACCTAGCTTATTTTTCTTTAAACTATTTTTTTCATTCTCTATAGGTTCAAACTTTACTAGTAGTAAAAATTAAATCCACTTACACAATAAATGAAACTGCAAAGAAAATGTATAATGTTTGGAAGGGAGTATGAGGTAGGAAGAATGTTTACATCTACTGCTACTCAAACTTTTTAAAAAATAAAAGATTTAAAAATTTTGTTATATAACACTTAGGTATGATTCTACTATGTCCTTTATACACAGATATGAATAAGCCAACTGAAGCTAGAATTGTGTCACCAGTTTTTTTGGCCAGCAGAGAGCAAGACAGTCCCCTACACTCCTGTTCTGCGTTCAATCTTCCTAATCTTTTGCTGCATTCTCTTGAAAGTGTTGTAATCATTTATTCTTTATTTATGGTCCCTCTTTCATAGATGACCTTGTGGATACGTGGGATAATTATCTGCATGTTTGAAATAATTTGAAGAGTTCCAAATAAGTAAGGGAATGAGACACAAAACATGTGTGTTTTAATAGGGAGAAGAATCTACACACACACACACACACACACACACACACACACACACACACACACACTCCAGGATGGGAAATTCGGTTAAAGTGAGGAAACAGATACTCATAGGTTTCATGGCTTATTTACCTTTTGGGCAAGCTGGCCTATTCTCCCTTTACGAGCTCTCCCCCATGGAAGTAACCTTTACCTCATTTTCCTGCTTAGGGATAGTAGACAGGATCACTGAAAGAAATGGGAATATAATCAGACTTTTCAGCCCAATTCTTCCTCTGATTTCCATATAATGTCAGTGCCTCAACTGAGATGCAGGCCTATTGCAGTGTTACATGTCAGCACCTAGGAGAGGGCTTTTTAACTGTGGAAGACAGAATGATTATGTTGTCCATTGTTTTAAAAAAAAAATTCAATTATGAATCAGTATAAGCAAGTTTACATTCAAAAAATAGGTAACTCAATGGAGTGATACTTGCTTTACAAAAGTATTTAGCAAGTTTTCCAGGAAATAAAAAGCCAGTTCTCTAGAGAATTTAACATTGATATTAGCTTGCAGATATTTTGGAAACACAGATGGTGTATAAATTAAGAAATACCTGAACACATAATCAGAAGTAATCTTCCCTCTGGTTTGTATTTGGCTGTGTTTGTAATAGCAAAGGAAAAAAAACAAACAAACAGGTTCTACATGGCATAGTAAGCAAAACACAAGATCCTATATTAGCCAAAGAAGAAACCTATAGATTTAATGGCATAAGGAATTACAGTTTTAATTTAAGACCTTTGTCCTGCCTTGGTGTCTTTAGGAATTGTTTGGACTAATGTTTTATTTCTTTGTCTTTTCTATTTTTATCTCTGAATCTTCTATGAGGCTGTTATTTCAGGCAGAAACCAAGAGAGATGGCTTAATATTTTTTTAACAATTAAGCAGTACTTATTAATCAGAATTTGTTGACAGTTTTCCAAGATTGTAATTGAGGTTACATACCTTGCCTTCATTGATAAATGCAAATTGAGCCATAGTGTTCAGCTGAGAAATACCTGATCACAATTTGGAGGGATGTATTTGTTTAACATCCAGAATATTGAACCATATGCTGACATTAGAGAAACAGCTCAATTTACTCTGTAATGTTCTCATTTACACCAAGTGTGTTATGTTTCTGTTTTCTCTCCCTAGTAAGGCTGTAAGCCTCACCTTTGAAAGACAGTTCTGTGTAACCCTGGTACCTCCACAGTGATCTACACAGACTAGGTTACTAGTGAAGTTGAAGTGAAAGATATATTCAGGAGGAATCTAACTAGCTATACATTTGAATTTGAATTTAAAAACTTTAAAAAATACTGACAGTATGGATGTATCAATATTTTATTCATTTACTCAATAATATTTATTGAGCACCAGGTAGGTGTGACTTATACTAGGTTTGGGGGATACAATGGTGACAAACAGTAATAGCTTCTGCCCTCTGTAAGATCAATAGAAACAGAGAAAGTTATTTAAACAAGCAATTTCAATAAATAATAGTATTTTCCTTCCAATTATTTCCATCAAAAAGTGACTCCTTGATGCATACCCTATAAAATTCAGACCTACCAACAGCCCTCCTCCTCACTATATATTCTCTGCTCTCCCAAGACATGTCTTTACCTCTTTGCTTAAAGAGAATGTACTTTCATTTCCTCTTCCCCAGACCATCACTGCTGCAATGTGGAATATTATAATTCATTCCTTCCATTTATAGTTCATATTTAGCCCACATTCACATTCACTACTTTGGCAACACCCCTTTAATCCACTTCTTATATAATAATTTGTGTTCATGTTTCCCTCTCCCAATAGATACAAGAGCTTTTGATGGCAGGTGTCCTTTTTTATTCTTTTCCTCATTCTTTCTATAGAGCCTAGCCAAGTCCCCAAGGGCTTCTTAAATGTCAACAAAAACAGCTTCCTGCTCTCCACCCACAACTTTATTTCCTTTTGCCCCACAAGGATTCCCTCTGCCTGGAATATTCTCTCTGACCAATCATCATAGTCTCTACCATTCTGTCTTCTTCAAAATACCAATAAAAACTCTTTTAAGCATTATATTTTGTTATTAATAATGCCAAACACAGGAATTTGTTGTATTGTATCCATCAGAGTCATTTTAATTTGCCAGGTTTTTTTTTTCTCTTCAGCTAATATATGTAAGCATTCCACCAGTTTGGCAGTGAGAACAATGGCACATCTCTTGCTCTCACAGAACTCACAATCTAGTGAAGAATAGAAAAGAAGACAGGTACAGGCACTACCAGTTAAGACCAGACTAGACGGTGAGGGAGATGGGCGTCAAGAAAGCCAAACCCTTTGGCCTCTGCACAGGCAACCACACATTAAAGCCACACAGACACGTCTTGTCTAAAATTGAACTTGCTTCGCTTCTCCTGCAAAAGCTGCTTACAGCTCTGTAATTAACCCAGAAGGAATCCCCTAGACTCCAAATGTTTTATAGCTTGTCTAATTAGGACAAAGGCAGCAGCTCCAGAAGCAGGATATACACCTCCCAGTCAGAATGGTACAGGAGATGTTCCTCAGGCAGCCTAAGGCATACAGCAAGAACAGAAAATATAAACAGTCATTTTGCCATGCTGGTATTTCTGAAACATGAATTTTGCAGATATGTTTCAAATCCAAGCTTGATTTTCTCCTATTGTTTGTGACACTTTGGCCCCACCTTATGTAGCCATTTGCTGAGGCTTCAGGACCTTCAGATGAATTTCAGTAGTGATCTAAATAAAATGTAATTAATATAAACCTGCTAATATTCAGAAATACTAAAAATGTACTGCTTTCATGCATAGAGCTGATATTCAAGTTTCCCTCCAGTAGAATTCTGGCTTTGAATTGCTTTTCTGGGAAGAGAGATGGATTTTGCATAACATTAATTCCTTTTCCATTCCTCTTTAGACCAAGTGTTTTCCTCTTACAATATGATGTGTTAGGAGCCAGTCTGTGATCCTGGTACAGAATATTTCCCTTATCACTAATAATCAATCCATATAAGAGTTAACTTACTTTCCAAAAGTTATTTCTACTATGTCTCAAAACAAATTAGAATTCTAATTACCCAGCCACCTCTCATCATTAACATTGTGTTATTTAAATATGAAATGCCTATTTATCCTAAATATCTACTTACCAAATAATTAGAAAATATTAAATAAAGATCAATTATGCTAAGCATAACTTAATATTTTATAACGTGAAAAGTGCTAAGGGGAAGCCTTGGAAATCTTCCAAGCCATCATAATGAAAATATAACATTGTACAGTATTGCAGACATAAGATGACATCTTAATCTTTAAGTAGTATCATCACCTACAAATATCTACTACATTTATTCTTGTTCCAAAGTTACTGGCACAAATTAGTTAATTGTTCACTGATGTTTTAATTCTTCATAAATAAGAATTCACAGTATCTCTCCATGAGATTTCAAATTGCTTGGTTTTTTCATTCATTAATATTTACAGACATATAGTAACAAATTTATTTGCGTAAAAATATGAACAGGCTTTACTTTTTGGCCCATTTCCAACTGGTATTAAGTAGTACAGTAAATTGTCTTCTACGAGTTTCAGGTAACCAAACTAAGAGACTGAGTTCACAGTAAAAATGGAGACAATATGTGGATTAACTGAGAAATAGTTGAAAAAACAGACATCCAGAAA
This sequence comes from Neomonachus schauinslandi, assembly GCF_002201575.2. Taxonomy (NCBI): domain Eukaryota; kingdom Metazoa; phylum Chordata; class Mammalia; order Carnivora; family Phocidae; genus Neomonachus; species Neomonachus schauinslandi. Next base: position 93,499,953 of record NC_058411.1, on the reverse strand, counting down.
CTGTAACTACTATGATATGTATCTTCTTGGTGCTCCTATAATTTTTTTTAAAAAACCCTATCTAGAGTTTATAATTCTAATTTAACATTTGAAATTTGTTTCACATCTTGTGAACTTTATCAAATTTTCTGCATTCTAAGAAACATTTTCATTCTCGTGGAAGGAAGCTCTATATTCCAAACACAACAATCAGCAAATAGTATCTTTCAGTATCTTTCAAACAATCAGCAAATAGTATCTGAAGTGCAGGCAAATGGAACCAACTAAGAGAAATTCATCAAGGCTTATAGTGTCAAGTACATTAAGAGAAAGTTAACAAGGAACACTAGAACTCACAAAGAACACTTACAAAGTTAGGCTCAAGTTTTCTTTCAATTGGTTCTAGAGTTCACCATACTTTGCCTCTAATAGGCAGCCTCTTTCCTTACCATCATTACTGAGAAATTTAAAGATTTCAAGTTCAACCAAGGAATGAAGGCAGATTTTTGCTCAGACTCCTCATACACTGTTTTCTGGGAAATTTTCCTCCAAAATGAAATACTGCAAATGAAAGCACCTGTCTATAATTAACCACATTGCCTCCTATGTCAGAATTAAAGGACGCTCTTAGAATTCCTTTTGAAAACTTAGAAAACACCTTTGGAAATTCCCTGGATTTCATTCCATAATCGTGGCTATTGCTGAATCCTTTGGAAACTAGAACCACAAAGCAGGAACCAGGATGATAAAAACCAATAAAGTGGACACAAGTTGGATGTGTTGCAGTGGTAAGTAGGGGAGTCACAGACCACATTCTAGATTATCAGGGAAGATTTAGATCAAAGGGAGGGAGGATATGGGACCCAGAGCTCATGAGGGAAGTATTGTTACTGGAAACACCAAAGAACGGGAAGACATACACCAGACCAAACTGACATGGATCTATAATGTGACATGGTTCTGACCTAGGTAAAATCAGGCAGGCATCTCCCCTGTTATTAATTACTCACCTTTCACCTCTCTTGAAGCTACACTTCTTCCTTTTAATGGTTCTGTTCATGAGCTACATGGGCACTAGATCTTGACATTTGCTGTAGTGCTACTGAGAGCCTCCTGAAGAATGAGAATAAATCAGGGGTCCCTGGTCATACTCTAATCTCTCTGCTTGTTCCCAGAAGCATTCGGCAGTGGCAGACGCTTCACAAAACCCCTATCAGCCGTAATACTGAAAGTCATTAAGATTTGCTGCTTCATAATTCTATGAAAACACACATAAGAATATTGGAATTTCAAGGTCTTTGATTTCATCAAAAATAGGGTGTTCAAAGCTATTCCAATTTGTTCTAAATGTTGTTGCTAAGGTAATTACTGTCTTAGGTCACAGTAGAGGCTTATGTTTTTCCTTCTGACATTTTTTATTTTTGTTATTTCTTACTTTGTATACTAGTCTCTCTCCTTCCCTTACTAGTCTCTCCTCTAATAACTAATAATATTAGAGAGTTCACATTAAAAATAAAAATAAACAGATTTACTGAGCACTCACCTTCTATACATAAAGTAGTGATGAATATGAACATAACTATAATTAATGATAGCTAGTATTCTTTAGGCACTTTATATTATTTTATTTAATTCTCACAAAAACTCTTTGAAGCAATGCTCTTCATGGTACCATTATTTTCTGATTGAGAAGTTAAGATGCAGAAATTTTGAGTAACTTGCCAAGGTTTACTCAGATCATGTACTTAATTGGTTTATAGTATTGCTAAAACATTTTTTAACATTATGTGGAATAATAAATGTCTAAACTGTAGGTCGAGACCAAAAGAGAAATCTCATAGGAAAGCATATGATGCATTAACAAATGAATTCTGCAAATAATTCAGTACTATAGCATTGTATAAAATTTCAGTATTTGGAAACTGTGAGTAGTCTGTTTAATCAGGTCAGAGACTGGGTAAGGAACTGAAAGAAAGTAAAGCTGGAAAGGCAGTCTGGAATCTGGTTGTAAAAAGAGTTGTTTTTTTTCTTTTTCACCCTAAGTAGTTTAAGATCCTATATACAATGTGGTGTCCTTTAAAGTTCTTGAACAGAGAGTGACATGTGCCATGATCAAGGCATTTTTTAGGACAATGAATCTGGCAGTAGTATGCAGAACAGATGCTCGGAGGAGAGGCTCATAAAGATAGAACAATTGTAAGATTGAAGTAGTATTTTACTCATAAAGAGATAAGAACTTGAACTAAGGTGGCACAATAGGAGGAGGAAAGAAGGCATGGCTGGAAATGATGTATCAAAGAGAAACAAGATTTGGTAATTGAATATGGGTCATGAGGAAGAACAAGGCAGTACAAATAAATGACAAGATTTGAGCCTGGGAGACAGGAAATCAGGAAAAGAAGCACTTTTGAGGAAACTAGAAGAAGGTTTGAATCTCTTCACTTTGGTGAGACATAGAATGCAAATCCCCTTAATGAGGTATTATAGGCCACTAAAGAAATTCAGTTCATCAGAACAAAGAATAGACAGAGGATCAAAAGAATGCCCCTACTCAAGGCTAAATAGAGGAAAACAGCAACTGAGGTATGCATTTATTGTAATTTTTTGTATTTATTTATCAAGCTTTATTTATGTCTTATTTACGATAAAAAAAAAAGATGTTCTTCACCTACTGTCCAGTAACATTGTGATGATTTATTGGGTAATTTAGCATGATCTTCTAATCCTATCAATCACTTTCCAAGAAGTAACTAGAATTAAATTTTAATTTTTACATACTGGAAGTTAATCTACATATTTGGTCTCTTGTCCATCAACCTTCTTTGAAATTAAAAAGGAAATGAGAGAGCCCTGCAATCCCTTCTAGGATGTTCTTACAAGCGTGTTCATCCAGAGGGAAAGACAGCTGAAAGGAAAGAAAACAAATTCACTCAAATGACTGAGTATACACATACACTTTAATTTTAAAAACTCTCAGAAAAATTGTTTTACAAATGACTCTAATAAAGTGAGCAGCTAAGTACCTGAATACCATTTGTTTCTAGTAATGAAATGATAGCACTTCAACATCTATCAAAGTTGCAGCAAATATTTTATGACTCACAACTAACTATAGGGCTGTATACAAAATATGCAGTTTCATGGAAATGATTAACCAATACTTATCATTGCCCCGTTATGTGAAGGAAAACAAGCTGACAAATTTTGTAAGAGTCCTAAAAGGATTAACACTGCTTCTTCAGTTTCTCAGGCAGGAACTGAGATTTATAAACCTCTAGCCTCGGAAGAACAAACCAGAATCAAGTAATTCTGTAGCTACCTTTCAGAAAGAGTCAACTCCATGGAGTCTGAATTATGTAGATTTTATAGAATTTCTGAGTCTGCGAACTGAGTCTTCATGAGCATCAAAGTCTTTTACAGATGAGAAAACCAATGCTTAGAAAACGACAGCCCCAGTTTACCCAGTCAGTTGGAAAATGAACCAGGATTCGACTAACTATAGTATTTTCTACTAGAAAGCCAAAAGCATGGGACTCTGGTTGGAATGCATGCATTAATTCTTTATTTTTAACTGATTGGCAATTTTTACTAAATGGTTCTAATGAAGCAATTGTTTAGGCTTTTTTTTTTTAAATCTGTTTTAGCTATATGCCACTTAACAATGACATGATTTAAAACATGGACATTCTCTCTCCAGTGTTTCTAGAATCAGACCAACAGCGTCCCCGCTCAGAAACACACCTCAGTGATTTTGCCCAAGTCATCAGTTCTTCCATCTCTATCTGAAAGCTACTCTTTTGCTTTTTTTTTTTCCCTTAGTTTTAACGTGCCTAGAAAAGCTACTTCTGGAGTACCTTATTCCAACATATGAAACACATGAAGCAACATATTTTCATTCAAAATATTTTTTTTGTCTATCAAGAAGACATATTGCACTTAGATTCTCAAAAGCCAGAATGCTCAGAAAAAAAGTATATTTTACCTTGAACATAGGACTTGGACCAAGGGAGACTGGCTGTTGAGAATAGAGACAAGCCGAAGGGGAAGTTGTAAAAGTCTAAGGGAGACAAAATGTTTTAGAGGAAAACATCTCTTCTCTGATCACTTTTTAAAACTACTTTGAAAACCTTGAGCATTATTCATAATTTTGAGTTTATAGCTTGATAACCAGTATTTATTTCTGCAAAATACTTTAACTCAGTATGCAGGAAAAATAATATAAAATATTTCCCCCATCAAGATTATAATATTTCCTATACACTGAGGCTGAACTATAGAATGAGGATATGCAAGAGATAGGAAACATTTATGCCTCTTGGATCACAACCATTTTCACAAGAGAAGGAGAAACGATTCAGTGTGTTTTCATTTCTACTTCTCTTCTGGAGAACTTTTGATCTAGAGGTCAGAAGACCACCTGTCCTCCTAACTATGCCTTCGAATACTACAAGTGGAACAAACACTGCTGAGGCATCCATTATCTCTCCATCTTCTGCATGCTCAAAAGCTATAAACTGAGAGGGCTATTAATAAATACTCCCCTTTTTTAAGCTGGAACGAAACTGGAGCTTAGCCACATAAGCACAGAACACTTAAGATCCAGAAAGGATTTGTAATGATAAAAATTACAACAAATGATGCAAATTTAATTTCTTAGCAATTATTGCTTGAGTGGTATTATCTTAAAGGTATTATCAAATAAGTTGATATTACATATAAACCATAAGTCAGTTAGAAAGTGGCTTTTTATCTGTAAGAGTGTGTTAGAAACAAACTTGGTTTGTATTTAAAATTCCAAAAATTTCCAGGTGAAAAGCAGGCATATTTTTCTCAGGTGGGAACATAATCTCCATATTTCAAAAATTCTGGGGGAAGTCCTTCCATAGTAAAGACTATGGGTGGGATGGAAAGAATGAAGAACAGAAGCTGGTGGTATTAAAACCGGAAGACAATGTACAGGTGGCATAATGTCTCAGGAAACTTTATGGTAGGGACTTCACATTGCATTAGCTGAATAGGTCAATAGAACTGAAAGTGCATGGAGCATTGGGAAAGATATTATCATACCAAAAGTTTACTGATATTCAAAATCACAGATTTGCCCCGTATCAGCAAAGACATGAATGACATTACATTCTCAAGTGATCCTTACACACACACACACACACACTTTGAATAATTTGTCTTTGAAAGGGGAATCACCACAGTCGTCCTCTGTTTACAATGATCCATGGGCTCTTAAATAAGTAGGTCTGGGTACCACATACTTCACTGCTTCATATTTAAAGACTAGCAACCACAGAAAGATGTTAGATGGCCAAGGAAGGGAAACAGTTTGCATTGTTAACAATAAGCACATGGTAAGTGAATTCTCTAGGCTTATCCTACATGTTTATCTTACATTTTACATAGCACATGGTGATGAAAATTTCTGGAAGAACTTTCCAAAAATCTCTATAATGGAAGCCTGACAACAATCATGCTAGGAAATAAGCCCATACCTGCTTATTCACCTTCAAATCCAAGTTCACAATTCTATTGAAGTTACACTCTTCACAGAATTCCATTGTGGTCTGAACAGGCAACTTTGATTATAAGAGTTTCAAATAGTCTTTTAAACTATCTCAGCTCAGTTTATTCATTAGTTTGAAAAGTGACCATTTAATGGATTCGGTAAAATACTGTAGTGTCATTGCTACAGTATTTCATTTACAGATATTGTAACACTTTTCATATAAGATGTCAACATATAAGAAATGCACAATTTTTTCCACACCATACTAATGAATGTAAACTCAACTTTTTGCCCACCTTCCAAATCACTTCTCGCCCAGGAATTGCCTATAGTTACTTACCATATTTTGATATTGTTGTTATTATAATAATGTGTGGAATTTTGAAACACCTGATTTACCTACTTTTCTTTTCTTTTTTTTTTTTTTTTTTGTATGGCCCAATTTAGTTCTCTGGATTGCTAACATTTGGCAAAAATGAGGTTTTGGTTTTAAAGGAGCAGAATAGTGATTTACTTAACAGTATGCATAAATTACAATTTAAATTTCATTTACTTCTACTCCATTTGGACTCTTAAATCATAAGAAAATAGTACCAACAATAATTTAAAGTCAGGTTCTAGAGCTTTAGCATTAACTCTTTGTATTAACACTTAAAAACCTATATTTTGATATATACAGAAATGTAGGAAACTTTCTCATTCTCTTATTTCTCCCCTCCAGTAAAGCTCATTGAATTTAAATACATGTATGTTTTATTTATTGCCAGTTGTACCCACTTTTGAAAATAATGTATTGAATTGTAAAAGACAGTAAGATTTTTAAAAGCATATTTACTATTAATTCAAAAATGAGATAAACTTATGTTCTTAGCTTTTTAAAGAAATGCAGAGTATTTCCAAAAGCTCATTTTTATACGTGTTATCCACCCACCTCTTTCCTTTTTCTCTTTAAAGCCTAATAAGGAAAATTGACTTTAAGCTTTGTCATTTCAGCCTAAGGTACTAAAGGCAGCCAACATTACTATTGTTGCCATATCTGTCTTTCTCTTTATTATACAAGTATATCGATGATGTAATTGCAGAAGTTAGGGTTTACTCGAGCTGTTGGAGCAAAAAGATTTTTTTAGACTGCCTCCTTCAGCACCATAGAACAATTGTAAAACAGAACCAAGTACATGATTTAAGCAATTCATCTCTTAAACGCAAATCTGCAGGATCTTCATCTTGAAGGACTGATCAAGAGCTGGAAATGCAGAACCACTAGTAAAGCTCAATTTGCTCCAGACTGATGCTGAGCTGGAAAAACCCTTGAGTGACATAGTGCTAGTCTATGGCATTTTGGCTTTTAACCCCTTCTTAGAAGCCCTCAACTTTTCTGTTAGGCTCTAATTTTGCCCCCAAAGCCCAAGGGATTAGGAAATATCCCAGCCTTGGTTGTCCGTGAGCCGATATCCCCCTGAAAGTTGAGTGGAAACTAAGCAATCATTCATCATTCTGCATTTAAAATAAAGCAGTGATTGAGAAGCCCATCATCCTTCATAGAGCCACCCATATTAGAGACACTGAAGAGCTGAACATTTACAAAGGCATCTACTACACCAGGAGAACCCCCATGGTTGTGATTCAAAGTGCAAACAAAAAGAAACAAGAAAATACAGACACAAAATCACATGCAGATGAGGCAGCCGCATACAGGGAAAAGAGAACATACCTGAGGGATTCTCCTTTTAAAAAAAAAGGTACACACCAGCTGGGCTGTTTCTTCCCTCCCTTTGGAGTGTGTGTGTTTTCCTTTCAGGTATACCACTTGGAATCCTGTTTCCAGGCTCCTTTCCTTTATTCAGGCACAAATAGTTATAGCGGGAGAGGAGGCTGCATCCCAGCGATCCGACTCAAGTGCAATCAGGCATGCCTTTGGTCTACAACGGTGTCTGTTCTTGTCAATTCTATCGTGCTCCCCAGGCAGCAGCCTCCAAAGCAATTTTACAACTTAGCTGCTGGCGTGAAACTGCCTTTCACTCTCTTCATTGCCAAATTCCTTCGGCAGCTCATTTCTCATCCCTGTCTCTAAGAAAGCAAAATGGGTTGTCTCCCGTGCGTTGACGAGCGCCAAGGTTCATCGACAATTGAGGGCGAGGAGCGTCGCGGCTGAGTGCGTGCAGGGAACTTCACACAGCGCGGGCCACGGCGGCGGCTGCTTTGGGGAATGCAGCACAGACACTGCGATCCCCCAGCCTCCTCTGCCCAGAGCGCCTCGGCTCCCTCTGCTGCCACCCCTGCTGCTGCACAGAGCAGCTCCTCCAGGCTGAGCCACACAGCCCCTGCTCACAGGAGATGCACCGCGGCCGCTGCCAGGTGTGGCCGGCGTCACCACCGCACTGACAACTAACTGTGGGACGCAGCTTCATCGCTGAGGAAAACGCCTGGATGCCCGAGCCCCTCAGCCTAATTTTTTTTTCTTTATCTCGGAGTGATGACCTGGGAGACAATTGTACGGCCAGTGTCGCCAGCCGTGTGTGCAACCTCTTTGATAACATGGATAATTTAATAATTACTGGTTTGGATGTAGCTGGCTGTGCTTGGAATCATGAAAAGTACACTGCACACAGTACAATTCCCAAATAGCCACTGAGAAGCAGCTAACAGGACCCCTTTTATTTGGAGAGAGGAGATGCTGGTATCTCATCTCAGATAGTTTTCTTCTTTGTAATGTGTGGAAAGCCATTTGTAGGTGATTCTTGAAAAACAATTTGAATTAAAGACACATACACAAATCAAAGTGGGAAATGCTGGAAAACTTATTGTGATACAAAGGTTTTGCTTCTCACTTAGAAATAACTGTCTTTCCATTTGATGTTAATGTTCTAAAGATCTGGCTAGGAGTCGGATGGGCTTGCTTCCCTTTTTAGTTTTGTTGAGTCGAGGAGGTGGAGGGAGTAACAGCTCCCACTTTCCATCAATAAAGCATTTTCTATCCTCTAACCCTCCTGTTGAAACAAACAAAAAAAGTACTCTTAAAATAGAGCTTAAAGAAGCTCAAGTCCTGGAATAATTTATAGATTTTAGGCTGCATCTGGTCTGTTGGCTTTCTTCTATCTACTTTTCCTTGTCTTTTAGAAAATAGATGGATGTTTCCAGGACTGAAGAAGAGTCAACTATTATTAGTTGAGATCGAACAGTGGAAGAAACATATACATAGATTTGTGTGGCATTTTTCAGTACATGTAAGGATGAATATGCCTTGACCAACTTTAGAATTGACTCTACCTTACCTAAACATTTAATATATAAGCTGACAGCAAAATGAACAGCTAAGCCTGATAGAGCATTTTTGGCAAAAACTTGTGGCAAAACACATTCCACCCACTATCTGTGACAACCAATAAATAGTTATCTCTATGATTAAAAATAATTCTTCCCAATTTAACACATTGCATGGGCCAGGTGCCAATCCATTCCAAACCACCACCATCCATTCCCAGCTCTCAGCCCCACCTTTAGCTCACAGCCAGCACAACTTCCTCAACCTGCTGCTCAAGTGACTGTTAATGGACTTGAGCAGCTGCTCAAGGTCTAATGAGCTGCATCAGGGGCTCACACTGGGGCAGTGCAATCCCTGCCTTCAACAGCACCCGAGTGGTAAGCAGGACAAAGCTCTGCTGCCCCCGGCTGTAAGCACTCAAGAGCAGCACAGGAAAACTGTCAGACCTAAAAGTAGATGAGAGGGCAAAACTGGACTTTTTCATACAGAAAAATTCAGGCTGGCCAGTATATGGTTTTGAAGAATGCCCTTCAATACACAGAGGGAAGAACACCTATTTACAGAGGCTTGTTCTTCTTTTTTTAGTGTGCGGTGCCCAGGACAAAGTGCTGGAGCTATGCTCAGCAGAGAGCCCCCAGCACCCAGAACAGTGCAATGGAGGTGAGTCCTCAGTAAATTAGGATATAATGTCGGTGGTTTAAATGTGAAAGCCTACACAAGGAAATACAGGTAAGACGATCTTATTCCTGTGTGATTCTCAGAACGTGTTTGTACTCTGATGAAAAGAGATGTGTATGTATTGCTCTAATTCAAATACTCTCATTGAGGAAATAACAGGGGTGGTGATCATCAGTCTCTGTTTTTAAGAACAAATGTTTTATGAATGCTCCAAAGTCAGTGTGTGTGTTCTGATAAATGCACTGCTTAACTATAATCATCAGGATTCTGGTTATTTATTTCAAAATAGAAACTATTTACATCTCTGAAAGTGGCAGGAATCATGGATCTGAGGGACACTGGCAGCTAATAAAATATGTCACTACTGGAGAGAGTGAGAGAGCTTTATGACTTTATTGACAGGGACACCAAAATCCCTAACAGAATTTCCACCTGCTATGTTCCTGATTTGAATAATATATAATCACAATCATATGAATGCAGCAATACGTTAGAGTTCTACACATTCTTATCAATAAGACACATTCCATTTTTGCAAAGAACTTTTCAAATTCTTGAATTAGTAACATAAAACAAAACAGGATAGGAAATGAATGATTTCCATTTATATACTTACACCTCTAGAGATATGTACATGCCCCAAACCTTACTCACAGATTGATTATGTTAAATCTTTCAGCAGTAATTTCAGGAGGAATAAACCTCTAGGGTACCATTCATCTCCCATATCCCAAGACATAGGTGGGCCAAATCATTTGTCTCATTGGTTCAGGTGGGAGAAGAGCAAGTGTCTGGGTCACTGGTCATTTTTTATCGGTAGTAAAGCTTAACTAAACCAAAAAGATCAAGTAAAAGGACTGTTTTTGTATAATTCTGTTACTGCCTGTGCATTTGGCTTTCAGCAAAAGAATTCTTGAAAAAGCAGAAATTAACCTTATATGTTTTGAATTGTATTTTCAGCTTTCTAGAAAACTTTGCTCCTTATTTTAGGCAACTGGTAACCAATCACTGGACCTCACTATTTAAAAAAAAAAAAACAAAAAACTGAACAGTCATTGGCTCCCTGTATCCATTTATATGTATTGGTGAAATGGATGATTGTCAAGATAATCAAAGACAAAAACATGATTACATCAAAAATAGCAAGTTGTTGTTTCTAGTTTTGTATAACTGAATAATGTATAGGGCAACAAATATTTGGGAATAAACTATCATATGGAATTTGAAAAGATTGGCAAAGTGTTGATTTCATGGTAGTAAAGCATACACTAAGCTCTGTTCTTGAAGTTTTCCATTAAATTATGAGTCATGTAAAAAGTGTACCTTTGAAAGGAAGTAACTGTGTAACTTTAGAGACTACGTCATGCAAGGTACTGCAGCTTCCTCTTTGCCCACTCTCTTTTGATTGGTCACTCTGAGGAAAGTTAGCTGTCATGTCACAAGGACACTCAAGCAGTCTAGAAGGAACCCCCAGAGCAAGTAACTAAGGTCCCCTCCCCATAGCCAGATAGGAACTGAGACTTCCTACCAACAGTCATGTGAAAAAGCCATTTTAGAAGCTGACCTTCTACCCACATTCAAGGTTTGAAAGGACGACAGCCCCTGCTGAATGAAACCACCTGAGAAACCCTGGAGCACTAACACCCAGCTAATAATAAATGTTCGTTGTTAAAAAAAAAAAAAAATATATATATATATATATATATATATATATATATATACCCTTAGAATTTCCAAATGAGAAATTAGATTGACTAATCTTCAACTTGTGGATTAAAGGGCATTTAAGCGAAAAAAGTCAGAGAAAGACAAATACCATTTGATTTCACTCGTGGAATTTAAGAAACAAATAAACTAGCAAAGGGAAAAAAAAAACAGAAAGACAAACCAAGAAACAGACTCTTAACTATAGAGAAAATAATGGTTACCAGAGGGGAGGTGGGTGGGGGGGTGAGTGAAATAGGTGATGGGGATTAAGGAGCACACTTGTCATGATGAGCACTGGGTGATGTACGGAATTGTTGAATCAGTATATTGTATACTGAAACTAATATAACACTATATGTTAACTAACCAGACTTAAAATAAAACTTAAAAAAAAAAAGAGGTAAAAGTTTTAGGTTCAACAAATTCAGGAACAAGAGGATAATGTCACACTTCCCTAGTCAGTACTGGTAGTTCTCTTTGTGTGATCTTAGCACTTTTATAAATCTCTATGGTAGTATTAGTTTAGTATAAGGTACTTTAACTATTAATTTACTCATTTACCTAAGCCTTTCTGTGCTAGACTGTGGTGTCCTTGAGGACAGAGACCATGGTTCATTCATCTTTATATCACCAATGCCCAGTCGAAAGCCAGACTCATGAAAGGTAGGTTGAGTGAGTAACAGTGTGTTTAGTTAGTAGAGCACAGAGCTAATGAGGCTAAGGACATGGGTTGAGTCCCTGTGTAGCCAATTAGCTTTGTTCCTTTTCTGGTCCAAATGGCACCCTTGGTTCTCACCAGCTGTCTCACAAATGCGTGCCAGAACAATCCACCTAACTACATATTCCAATGATGGTAAGCCAGTAACACAATAATGTCTAAAGTTTAACCCTCTTACACAGTATTTTTAGATACCTTTTCTCATTTGATACTTACCTTTAAAAACCTGCAAGGTACTATAATGGTCTTGTGATTGCCCCATACTAAAATGATGAAACAGACACTCCAAAAGGCTGCATGACTTACCTGACTATACAGGACTGGTAAGGGGTGGAGACTAGACGAGAAATCAGACATTCAACTTCTACTTCAAAACTGGTTCTACCACAAAGCTGACAGGTATTTATTTAAATACCATAATCAATGGCCAGACATGTAATCTTTTAAAAATTCTAATAAAGAGTGAATTACTTAAGCAGATGCTCTTTTAGAATATGTCTACTTGGGTAAACTTTGGGTAACTATCATGTAATGTTGAATGCTGTTTGGTGTGAAGCATCTATAAAGCCCCATTCTGTTATTCTCTTCTTTGCTTCTGTAAAATTCATGTCAGCACTGTACCCAAGCAAATCATCAGATGAAGGTTTGTTGTTGTTTTTTTTTTAAGGGGATTCTAACTGCTAGAAAGATACAACATTTGGACAATATCAAGTAAAATGATTTCCATTCCCTTATTCCTTCAACTTTTGTTCATTCAGGGAACTATGATTTAATGATACAGCACAGCACTGAAAAGCCTAGCCTCTGGGAACCAGGTGCCTAGTTTCCAAGCTTTGTCCTAGCATGAATTATCTTTCTATCTTTGATAAAGTTTCTTAATGCTCTAAGCCTTAGTTACTTCATCTGTAAAATGGTATAAAAATAATTCTTATTTATCCTCTTGCTAGTGAATCAAATGACAAAGTCTGCGTAAAACAATTTAGTATATACCTGACATGTAGTAGGTATTCAATAATCATTATTTAGTAATAATTAATATATTACCAAACTTCTTACCAGATATCATTGTCATTATTTTGTACTACTTCTAACCTGACTCCCATTCATCATGGTAACTTTTCAGGAAAATTCTTATTTTTAATAAGAATTTTTAAAAAATATATCAATGCCAAATAATGCCAAAGACCCCATCTTTGATTCATAGCTCTGCTGCTTTCTCTCTGTATGGTCATATACGAGTTATGTAAACTCCCTGAGCCTCAGTTTCCTGTGTTTGTATGTACTATGTGTTCAAACATTATGCTCCATTTTTCCTTTTCTATTCTTTCTGGATTCTGAAATGCATATTTCAACTTGGTTTGACAAAAGCAAAAATTATTTTAATGGTTTATATTTGCTTGCTAAATGTTTTATTTAGTAGTTTATTTGCTAGACATTTTATATGCTTGACAATAAAGTCATATATAAATTGAACTATATTGCCCAATATTAGAAGAAATGTCTCAGATAAAATATTTATGTACCCAGTGATAAATGATTTTTGGATTCCCCTTCCTTCCAAGAACAGCAATGATTTCTTTTCCTCTCTTGTGAAAATTAAGGAGTATAATAATGAATCATAATATTACTTGCCAGGATTTCAAGAGTTATTCAATATGTGCTGATGATTCCAAGAGCAATGAAAATGACCTCAATTGAAGCTCCACGATGACTGGGTAAGAATCATTATTGACCAGAAACTGCACAGGTTCAAAATTCATGAAGATACGCCCTTTGTCTAACAGTCTTAAAACCATATTTGATATTAAAACAATTTTAATTACCCAGCTTCTGGTTATAAGCAATGATTTATGATCACACTAACAATCTTTTCCACCTAAATTAATAACTGTCTAGGGTATTTACAAACCATGAAGCAAGTCAACACCTTATTTCTTTGAATGGTCTAAAATTCTTGTATCAAAAATAGATTCACTTAGAGCATTTTATTTAATATGATTGGACATCATATCCTTCTTTTTCATGGCATTTCATATTCTGCTTAGTTTCCTAGTTGTTTTTCTCCAGAGAGCACATCTACACACTCTGCAGAGCCTGGAAGGGAAAAAGCAAAAATAAAACCCTGCTTTCTGGTTTGTAGCCAGGGAGAAAGACCCTCTGGTAACTATCATCAGAAGCGTTGGCTCTAGGTCAACTGTGAACTACATGAGGTTTGTCTTTAGAGCCCTTCACTTTCTATGTCTTTGCCCTTTTTTAATTTCTTCTTCTGCAACTCTTTGGTTACTTTGGCTATTCTATTGAGAAAAGACTCTGTAAGTAACCAAGGCTATGTTGTAAATCCATCAACTATGTCACTTGGAGGGAGAGAAAGTGAAAGCAATGAACCCATAGTCTTTTTAGGATGATTCTGACATCATAGCACTTAGGTGCAGTTGGTAATTTTGATTTATGGGGCATCTATAAAATGAGGTGAAATAAAGACTACCTACCCATTCATGTGTTTGTTTTAAACACATGAAAACTATAAAGGGCTTGACAGAGTATCAGCTTATTGTTATCAGTTATCATTATCATTATTCATTTTTTATAGATGCTTGAAGGAGGAAATGCTATACCTCTGGAAGGGGTAGAAGAAAGCAGTATCTGATAGCATCATATAAGAATTAAAAGGAAGATAATAAAAGTTTTCTTCATGCAGATGAATTTTTTGCCAGTTCCCAAGTATATACCTTGAAAGAAAAATAAGCATTTTTAAAGAATTCCAGAAAGGTATTCCACTTAAAAACATTGTCCTCTTAACAACACTTATAATTCCAGCAGCTAGTAGAGACTTTTTTTGCACTAATAGATCATCCTATATTAAAAATGTGACTACCTGCAAATATTGTCTCCCATTCTGTTTGTTGCATTTTCACTTTTGTTTGTTTATTTTGATGTGCAGACATTTATAAGTCTGATGTAGTTTCAGTGGTCTATTTTTTGCTTTTGTTGCCTATGATTTAGATGCCATATCCAAGAAAGCATTGCCAAATCCAGTGTCCTGAATTTTTTCCCCTATGTTTTCTTTTAGGAGTTTTATAATTTCAGGTTTCATATTTAAGGCCTTTAATCCACTTTTAATTAATTTGTGTATATGGTGTAAGGTAAAGTCCAATTTCATTCTTTTACATTGGATATCTAGTTTTCCCAACACTATTTGTTGAAGAGACTGTTGTTTCTCTTGTCTTGGCACTGTTGTCAAAGATCATTTGACCATGTATGTGAGTTTACTTCTAATCTCTCTATTCTATTCCATTGGTATATGTGTTTATCTGATAAGGGGTTAATATTCAGAATATATAAAGAACTCCTACAACTCAGCAACCAAAAACAAATAACTCAATTTAAAAATGGGCAAAGGACTTGAATAGATATTTCTCCAAGAAGATAAACAAATGTCTTCTTCTTTTTTTAACATATAATGTATTATTTGTTTCAGAGGTACAGGTCTGTGATTCATCAGTCTTACACAATTCACAGTGCTCACCATAGCACATACCCTCCCCAATGTCTATCACCCAGCCACCCCATCCCTCCCACCCCCCACCACTCCAGCAACTCTCAGTTTGTTTCCTGAGATTAAGAATTCCTCGTATCAGTGAGATCATATGATACATGTCTTTCTCTGAACCACGAGAGACTATGGACTCTGAGAAACAAACTGAGGGTTCTAGAGGGGAGGAGTGTGGGGGGATGGGTTAGCCTGGTGAAGGGTATTAAAGAGGGCACATACTGCATGGAGCACTGGGTATTATACGTGAACAACGAATCATGGAACACTACATCAAAAACTAATGATGTAATGTATGGTGATTAACATAACATAATAAAACAAAAAAAAAAGATATACAAATGGCCAACATACAAAAATGGCAAATATATGAAACATATACAAATGGCAAACATATAAAAATACACTCAACGTCACTAATCACTAGAGAAATATAAAGCAAAACACGATGAGACATCACCTCACATTTATTAGGATGGCCACTATCCAAAAAACAAATAAATAAAATAAAATAACAAATGTTAACAAGGATATGGAGAAATTGTAACTCTTCTGCACCGCTAGTGGGAATTTAAAATGGTGCAGACACTATGCAGTTTCCTCAAAACCAGTAGAGAGTTTCCTCAAAAAATTTAAAATAGAATTACCATAAATCCAGCAATCCAGTGTTTGGATATAAATCCAAAAGTACTGAAAACAAGATCTCAATGATATACTTGTGCACCCATGTTCATTGCAGTATTATTTGTAATAGCCAAGAGGTAGAAGCAACCCAAAAGCCCATCAATGGATAAACAGATAAAGGTAAATGTAGTATACACATACAATAGACTATTATTCAACCTTAAGAAGTAAGGAAATCCTGACACATGCTACAACATGGATAAACCTTGTGGACATTATGCGAAGTGAAATAAGCCAGTCATAAAAAGACAAATACTGTAAGATGCCACTTATATGAGATACCTGAAGTAGTCAAATCACTTTGAAAAATTGTAAAATATTAGAACGGTGATTACTGGGGGCTGGAGGAAGAGAAGTGAGAAGTTGTTCAATGGATATAGAGTTTCAGTTTTGTGAGATAAAGTTCTAAGTATCTGTTGTATAACATTATGAATATACTTAACACTACTGAACTATATAATTCAAAACAATTAAGATAATAAATTTTATGTTATGGGTTTTTACAATTTTTAAAAATACTGCTATGTGAAGGGGCTATTATGTAAAACTATGTATTAACATTCAGAAGATAGTTTATCAAGGTCTTGCTCAATGTAAAGAACAGAATGCTGGAACTGCCTCCAACTCAAGCTCCTTTAAAGCACGAACAGGGGCTGCACTGGGGTGCCTTCGATTTTTCAGGTGGTTTCCCTCCCTGCTGTCATCTCTTTTAGGCTTGTTTCCAATGATCAGTTATTCTGCTCTGACTCTTCACTTCTTCTTTATCAGCTTGCAGGCACTTTCCCTTGGCTGTACCTTCTACCATAATAATATGTGGATCTGAGTGAGATCTCTACAACTCTAGGGTTTCTGGATGGCAAACTCAATCCAAGGAATATAATTATTCTCTTTCTCCTGCAAGACACAGTTTACAAACACAAATACTTCTAATAGTCAAGAAGGTCATGTCAATGGTTTGAGTCAGTTGACGGATAAAATTCAAAGACATAGGGACTGTAAGACCACAAAGCAGAAGGCCTATATAAAAGGGATAGCTGCCTAATGACAGGAGCACCAAACAATGAAATCTGCTTAGTTTTCAAAATAGGACAGAAATCTGGAACTTTGTGTAAATTCTTGAGATTTTTAAAATAATCTTCATGTAAAAACAAAATGCAAAAAAAAACAAAACTAACAAACAAAAAAACTGTGGGCTCTTTGCTTACTGGCCACCAGTTTTTGACTCTTGCTAGAAAGCTCAAAGAGATAAGAAATTCAGATCTTCAAATTCCAGATTATATAGAAAAACAAGACTGACTCCTCTTTTCTTACAGAGAAATTCAAATATGGGAACTTCTGAGACCTTGGGACTTAAGATCTTTCCTTAGCCCAGCATTTTTTCTGGTGCTTCTTCTTGCTGTCAATGGCTTCCACAAGCTACTATTGGTTGATAGGCTTTGATTCCAAAAGCTCCTCCCACAGAGTTTCAGTGATTGAACTGAAACCTTCTTTCCTTTGTTACTCAATATCCTGAGTGTCTCTGCTTCCTCATATTGTTTTCCTTAGGCTCTTCCTTATCCTGATAAGTGCTTGGTTATCTTCCAAGTTTCCTGTTCTTACTAGTATCTTACTCTTAGACTGATAGAAGCCTTCCAATATCAAGGGCCCCTGCCTAATTCACTAAAGGCAACTATGAGCTAAATTTTAAAATTAGGTGAGGAACCAGTTCACACAGGAATAATCAGAACCCACTGGGGCTGCCTAGAGAAATGAGCTTTTAGGGACACCTGTGTGGCTCAGATGGTTAAATTGCTGCCTTCGGCTCAGGTCATGATCCCAGGGCCCTGGGATCAAGTCCCGCATAGGGTCCCTGCTCAGCAGAGAGCCTGCTTCTCCCTCTCCCTCTGCCTGCCACTCTGCCTACTTGTTCTCTCTCTGTGTCAAATAAATAAATAAAATATTAAAAAAAAAAAAGAAATGAGCTTTTATAATATGGTATAATACTGTCTCTTAACTCCTCTCTAAATAACTCTCTGCTTTGTAGTGAGCTGGTCACATTCCTCTCTGGTCCAGAGTGTAAGGATATTTTTCCTCTTAGTATCCAAAGCCAAGTTTCCAAAGGCATGAAAACAATCCCATTTTACCATCAGAGACATTCCCCATTCTGCACAGAATGCATGTACAAATCAAAATCCAGGTATGTTTATTGGTTCTCAGAAATTTCTCCAAGTTAAATATACAAAATATTTTGAGATATAGAGGTCACAGGAAAAAAAAATGAAACTACCTATTTAAGAACAAAGACTTTATAGAATCTACTAATCTACTGATAGATTGTCTTTAAATAACTCATCACAATGGATACTCTTCCATATATTACTATCTACATGAAACCACAAAACAAATTTCAACATACTGGCTTGTGCCAAAAATAGTTATTTATCTTCAAGAAAGGCAAATACTTCATTAAAGTAAAAGAATTTAATATAATTTGTTTCTTCTTTCCCTCCTACCTCCACCTTAATCTTCATGATGAGTTGTCCTTCAAGACTAGTTCAAGGGAATAGCACTGAAAACAGTAACTAGATAGCAAGACCAAAATCCCACAAACAACCAACAAATGAAACAATTGACAAAATATATTCATCCCAAAATATAAACAGCTATAAGATGCTCCTGGTATCAGCTTTTGTATGAGAGGAAAGAGAAGGAAGCAACAAGAAATATAAAAGACTTGAGAACAGGAGAAACAAAAAAGAACAAAGGCACTCACTTGAAAGCAGTTGGTCATTTGAGAACAGCAACTGCATTCTTCAACTCACAGTGATTGCAAAAATCTATGTTCTTGGAAACTAATTTTGTGAAAAAATGAGTAGAAAAGGAATACAACTCCCAAAGTTGTTACAAAACAAAATAAAAAAATGTGTATATGAAGCAGAATAACATCCCTCCAGAAAGTAAAAATAGGACATAAAAACAAACCCACAAAACGGATTTTTAAAAGTAACCTAAAAATAAATAAATAAAAATTAAAAAATAAAAAAGTAGTAGGCTAACATTTCAAAAGAGCTAAAAAAATTTAAGATAATGATATAAGATATGAAAGAGTGATGTATTCTGATTAGAAAAACCATAAATAAGGTTATAGAAGTCAGAAAAAATTAGAAATAAAGCAAAATTATTTCAGAAATGAAAGAACAAGTGCATAAACACAATTGATACTACTTTAAGAGAAATATAATTTTTACTTTTTCTAAGTAAAAAATATATAAAATAGTAAAAATAATGCAAGATAAAATTAAAACTATAAAAGCTAGGCAAAGAAAATCTAATATACATGTAATAGGAGAACTGAAGAAAAAAATAAAAATGTAAATGAAGGAAAATATCTTAAAATTTAAAACAACAAAAAAATTGAAATATGTTGTTTTGAGAGGGCATATTGCATACCTGGAAAAATTAATCCATAAAAATCAATACCAGCAGATATTCTAGCAAATGATTTGCAAATCCAGACAAAAATACCAAGTTACTTATAAGAAAAAAAAAAGATTGTTTTTAAAATTTTTGATACATTTGTCAGAAAGCAATGGACTAACAAAATTAAAATACTTAAGGAAAGAAAATAAAAGCCATGAATTTGATATTCAGATAAAATGACTTTGAAGGATAACGAGTACAAAGTTCTTGATAAAAGAAATTAAAGACAACATAAACAAATGGAGAGATATTCCATGCTCATGAGTTGGGAGAAAAAATACTGTTAAAATGTCATACTACCCAAAGCAGATTTAATGCACTCTCAATCCAAATACCAAAAGCATTTTTCACAGAACTAAAACAAATAATCCTAAAATCTGTATGGAACCACTTAAGTCCCTGAATAGCCAAAGCTATCTTGAAAAAGACAGAATTGGAGATATCACGATCCCAGATTTCAAGATATACCACAAATCTGTAGTAATCAAAACAGTGGGGTACTGGCACAAAAATAAACACACAGATCAACAGAATAGAATAGAGAGCCCAGAAATACACCCACACTTAGATAGTCAGTTAATCTGTGATAAAGGAGGCAAATTCTTGGAAATTTGCCTACACAACTGGAAAAAGACAGTCTCTTCAACAAATGATGTTGGGAAAATTGAACAGTTACATGCAAAAGAATGAAGCAGAACCACTTTCTCATACCATATAGAAAAATAAACTCAAAATTGATTAAAGATCTAAATGTGAGACTGGAATCATAAAATTCCTGGAAGAAAACATAGGTAGTAATCTTTTTGACATTAGCCATAGAATCATTTTTCTAGATATGTCTTCCTTGCCAAGGGAAACAAAAGCAAAATTAAACTATTGGGACTATGCCAAAATAAAAAGCTTTTGCACAGAAAAAAAAAAATCAACAAAAAGGACAACCTACCAAATGGGAGAAAATAAGGGCTAATATCCAAAATATATAAAGAATTTATACAACTCAACATACACAAAAACAAATAATCCAATTAAAAATGGACAGAAGTCATGAATAGACATTTATCCAAAGAAGACATACAGATGGTCAACAGGCTCATGAAAAGATGCTCAATATCACCAATCATCAAGGAAATGCAAATCAAAACCACAATGAGATAACACCTCACACCTGTCAGAATGGCTAAAATCAAAAACACAAGAAACAACAAGTGTTGGTGAGGATGTGGAGAAAAAGGAACTCTCATGATTTTTGGTGGGAATGCAAGCTGATGCAGTCACTGTGGAAAACAGGATGGAGGTTCCTCAGAAAATTAAGAATATAATTATCATACGGTCCAGTAATTCCACTACTGAGTATTTACCCAAAGAATATGAAAATACTATTTCAAAAAGATATATGCATCCCTGTGTTTATTACAGCATTATTTACAATAGCCAAATTATGGAAGCAACCCAAGTGTCTACTGATAGATGAATGGATAAAGAAGAGGTGGTGTGTATGTGTGTGTAATGGAATACTACTGAACCATAAAAAGAATAATGGAATATGTGTATATATTTATCTATATCTATATCTATATATATAAAGGAATATTACTGAACCATAAAAAAGAATGCAATCTTGCCATTTGCATCAACATGGTTGGATCTAGAGGGTATAATGCTCTAAGTGCAATAATTCAGAGAAAGACAAATACCATATGATTTCACTCATATGTGGAATTTAAGAAACAAACAAAGAAAAGAGACAAGCAAAAAAACAGACTCTTAAATACAGAAAACAAACTGGGGGTTACCAGAGGGGAGGTGGGTAGGGGGGATGGATGAAATAGGTGAAGGGGACTAAAGGTACATTTATTATGATGAGCACTGGGTAAAGTATAGAACTGTTAAATCACTATATTATACATTTGAAACTAATATAATACTGTATTTTTTAAAGTACAAAGTTCTTTAAACATACAAAAACTCAAGGAATATTATTCTTGTGATCTTACTCTGATAAATACACTATAAAAAGAAATTTAAACAATCAAAATGAATGGAAACATGGCATAAAAAATTGGTAGTATTGAGCATCAATTGTTAACATCACAAAAGAGAGACAATCTGATATCATGGGTCTTCTTACGGAAAGGTGTATGCAACCACTTATGAAATAATCCTAGCAAAGATGATTGAACCTGAGCCTAATCAAGCTAGTAGATTCAACTACTGATTTATAGAAAATATATATCATAGAATGTGTTAACTATGCCACAGGGATCTGATCAACAAAATCTGGAATGTGAGAACTCTATAAAACAAGTAACCCTTCAACAGTTTCTTTAACCAATAAATTTCATAAGAAAAAAAAAGAGGGGGAGAAGAAAAAGAGAAGGAGAACCTATATATAGATTAAAGCACATTTAAAAGACAACAAATAAATTCAATATTTAGATTTTAGTTGGATTCTAATTAATAGGGAGAAGAAGGAGGAGAGAAGAAGAGGAAAGAGGACGAAAGACAAAACCTTTGAGATAATTGAGAATTTAAACATTCAAATGGATATTCAATGATGTTAGAGAACTATTTCTAATTTATAAGGCAATGGTATGGAAGGCTATGTTAAAAAGATTTTAAATATTTTAAAGATGTATCCTGAAATATTTAAGGGTGAAATGATATAATATCTGAAGTTTGCTTCAAATTAGGCTGAGAAGGAATGGATGGGGTATAGATGAAAGGTTGGTCTTAGGTTAATAATCACTGAAGCCAGTTGATAGGCACATGGGAGTTCATTATGATCTGCCTACTTATTATGTTTAAAATTGTATATAACAAAACATTGTTTAGGGGCGCCTGGGTGGCTCAGTCGTTAAGCGTCTGCCTTCAGCTCAGGTCATGATCCCAGGGTCCTGGGATCGAGCCCCGCATCGGGCTCCCTATTCCATGGGAAGCCTGCTTCTCCCTCTTCCAGTCCCCCTGCTTGTGTCCCTGCACTCGCTATCCCTCTCTCTCTCTGTCAAATAAATTTTAGAAAAAATATGGAATGGTACTCAGTAATTATTTGAAGAAAGATCATTTTTATCTACTTTTCATAGATACCATTGGGATAGCTCTGTAAAATAGCTCTAAAAATATAGTGTTGGCACTAAATATAATTCTTAGACTTAAAATACTACTTCCACAGAGTGTTCAGGATTTAGGGAGACAGATCAACCCTTTTCAATTTCTCTTTTCAGCGAGGAGATGAACGTCCCTGCAAAACTGTCAATTTGTTTCCAAACTCTTTTTATCAAGCTGTTGGATTTAGTGGTCCCCTGAATACATAGTTCAGGATGAAGAGGTAGATACAGTCTTTCCCGGGAGACGTCTCTCGGTGCTCATTGGACTCCACAAACATGTTGGTCCTTTCTGATTTTATTTCCTGCAACTGTAACCCATTTTTGGTTCCCAAGCTCACATCTTTCATCTGTCAAGACTCCAAACTATAAAAGAGCAATGGGTAAAGACTATTTCCTTCCACAACAGATGGGGCTGTTTGTGATTTGCCAAACTCCAAAAGATATGTTCTTCCCCAAATCCTGCCAGAAAGGGCTCGGGTGCTAAAATAGATGCAGAAAATCCCTCTGTCCCAACACAAATGCTTAACTGTAAATTATGTTTCTGGATATAAAACCACCCAGGCTGTTTTATTTCCATTTCCATGTGCAGCACTCAATTCCCCTGACAATTTCTTAGTCATTTTAGGTTTGTGAACCATGAACTTCAGTCATTGGCTCAGTACTCTTGTGTAGATTCACCTCTGCTAACTGAAATATACATCAGACTTCCTTGAGCATTTGGTCCATCCTTCAGTTCTGCAGACTCATCCTTTCCATAAAATAAGCCTTTCCAAATCTACTCCTAGCAGGGCTTCTCAATGGGCATTATTCCTATTTTGGTGTGTCTACTCTTTCCCAGAATCTGTGCTCATTGCTAGTAATATTGAAGACCAGGATTGTACCACATAGCTGATAGAGCTAAATCCTTTACATGTATTATTTCATATATGTATCTCCACAACACAAGAGGTAAATACCCTTATCATCCCCATTTCTCTAATGAGGAAATTGAAGCTCAGAGAAGTCACAGAATTTGCTTCAGGTCACACAGCTCCCAAAGGTTCAAACATAAACAGGTATGATTTAACTCAAAACTCGGTGCATTTTGTTATGCCAGGCTGCCTTCCCCCAAACAGGAAGCATTTTTTACAACAAAAGTCTGGGTATAATTTTGGTAAACTATAAAGACAGCAGTTGAGGGTCTTAATAAAACAGAGGGAATAAAATTTAAATTTTTTAATTTTTAAAATCCCCCAAATAATTAATTACACGCTCATGAGTGCATGTAGGGGAGTGTTTTCCTCTATAAACTGAGGTTAATCTGAGCCTTTCTCATGGCTAATGCTCGCCCCCTGCTGGCGTATCTAATTTGTGTTTCAAAAGCATTCTCTGCAATGCTAGAACCCCTCTGTGAGGTCATTAAAACACAACCTACCTTCTGTCTATTTAGAATTAGGACAGCAACATCAGCCTTCTGATCTCCATAGGCCAATGTGAAAAATCAGGAGTCAGAAAGAACTATACAAAAGGCTTTATGATACCTTTTTTTGCAGATGGTGATAACTTGCTACCTGTGATTTCTAGACCGTCAGAATTTTGTCATTTACAAAAGATGGCAGATGAACGCTTATTAGTTATTCTCTTCAGGTGGTTCTGATGAGGGCGGTGGAGAAGAGAAGGCTGATATTCTAACCAAAGGAAGAATTAATCAGAGCAAAAGCTCACCTCTGTGATTCCATTTTATGTCTGGAAAAAAAAAAAAAGACACTAAAAACCTTGCTCCAATCCATTCCTCTCCTCTCTTTAATAATGCAGTATTCTTTTTTGCAGCCAGTTACCTGATGAATGCTGAAACACAGAAACGGAGCAGTCAGCATCGTATAGGTTTGTTTGCTTCTTGAGGCAGATAATGGTCACTAAGCCTGCTACAGTCTCCATTGGGGCTAAAAGAATCCATCAGACACATGCTCTACAAAAAATTGCAATGGGCTCAGAGTGTAATCAACTCACACTCAAACACATACATACACTGGAAAATAAAATTAAAAATATCAAATCACATATTTGAAATAAATCATGTATTTATAAGGAAATGGTGAATATATCAAAATATTTGCTCAAATATCATGAGTATTTTTAAAGAGCAATATCTAAAAAGTATTAGCAAATTAGTAGCTTTTAATCTATGCTTCCTGTTTCACTTCTCATATAATGATCCATACATTTATTTGTCTGATCCTTATTAAAATTGTTGCTATGGAAAATAATATTCCTTAATCCAGCAAAATGCTTAGCATTGTGAGATATTAGCTAGATACCAGAATTTAGACAAAATACAAGCAGGAATCAGAGATTACTCCTCAAGTATGATAATAGAAACAGAAGTGAAGAAATAAGTAAAGGCATTGAAAATAAGAAAGAGGAATAAATGAAGAGTAGGAGGGGAGTTTGTAATTTCTGTGCCTTCTTACTTAGCCCCAAATGCTTGACACTTTGAGGTTGATTTGTAGATTCCTCTTGCTGATGCAGCATTGGAAATACAGTTTATTCTGCTATGCCACATATTTGTATAAGGAGCATTATCTCATATGTTTGCAGTGAACAGGATGCTAGTTACAAGGTTTTCAGGGACACGTGTCTTGCTGTAACAGTAACATTACCCAATTATAAAAATGGTTTCTCGTGTGAGGCACTTATATTAACCAATTTAATACTTCCAGTAACCTCATTTTTTTCTCTGTTTTACTATTAGGGAAATGAAGGCTTAGATGTGTCACACAGTATCAAAATCAGGATTCAAATGCAGTTTCTAAACTTGCTCTTAACAACTGTGTGCTATTTCCCTGAGGCCCCAGTGATAAAAGCATCCCCATGTTCATTTATGTACTCATTCTTCATTATGAAGAAGTTAGGGCCCTGTTTCTCAGACAAAAGAGCTAGAATTGTAGCAACTCTCCGCAAACAGGTCAATTCGCTGAGGACAAATGATTCAGAGGCACAGCCTGCTGGAGCAGACTCCTCTGGGGGAGGAAGAATAGCACCAAAGCCTCAGGGGATTCATGGCCAGGTGTTGGGTGAGTGGGCAGGATTTGGCAGGGACAGGTATCCTCTGCTGAGCCAGGCTCCTTTGTGTGGAGTGCCCCAGAGAGCTCCGGGGAATCGGGGAATCGGGAATCGTTTAGTGACTGTTGGCTGCAACAAAACCTCAGGGATAAAGAAAAGGCGAGGGCAGAAGACCCGAGGGCAGTCAGAAAGTAGGCAGTCACTCACATGGTGAATTTTGTTCTATACATTTAGGTAAAGGATACACACACACACACACACACACAGAGAGTTTTGAAATTTTTCTGTAATTTTGTAATTTACCCATCACTAAGGATAATTTAAAATAACTGCATTCTTTTCTTTGCCTGTTATATAATATATAAAACTAGGAAATATCACTTACCTGTGGAAACTAAAAAAGCTGACCTCAGAAATAGACAGAATGGTGATTGCTGGGGCCTAGAGGTCAGGAAAATGCGGAGATATTGGTCAAAGGGTACAAACTTCCAACTATAAGATGATTAAGTTCTGGTGACTATAATTAACAGTACTGTATTATATATTGAAAGTTGTTAAGAGACTAGATCTTAAATGCTATCAACACACACACACGCACACACACACACATACATGGAAATGGTAATTGTATGAGAAGATGGAAGTGTTAACTAACCTTATTGTGGTAGTAAGGTTTTCATTACACTGAAAACAAATGAAAACTCGGGAGATATGTGGGGAAGAAAAATCGTCTATGCAAAGTTGGGAAGAGGGTGAGTAGTTGGCTGCACCAAGGGTGAGAGTACCTATCACATGGAATTTGGACAAACTTGATTTGCCATTAGGATTAGTTAAAATGGACATGAAAGGATTGACTATAAAAATGATAAAACTGGACAAATTATGTGCCACCATCCAAAAATAATCTACTCTGGGATCTAAATTGTATAGGTGGCTAATTACTACTGAGCTAGCAATTCGAGTCATTTCCAAACCACATCCTTACTCCACACTGAACAGATACATGCTCGTGGTTATTTCAAATAAGAGTTGTATTTTTGTCACAGTTTATTTTTACATCCAATGTATAGCTCTCGGGCCTCTTATGTAGAAAAGTTTTTCTTAAGTGGTGCACTAGTGGACTAAGAAGGTTAGTCAAACTTTGAACACGAAAGAATATGGACACTCTGGTGCCATTCTTGCAATCTTGTAAAACCCTAGCCACCATTTAGAGGGAATAGATATAATGTGGTAGGCTCCACGCATGGTAGTGTACCTAGGATCTTATACAGTTCTCACAACCACCCTCTAAGGTAGTTTTTACCCCATTACAAAGATAAAGAAACTAAGACTTAGGTTATTTATCTGCCTAGGATGCAAATGGCAGAGTGGGGATCTCAACCCAGATCTAATTCTACTCAAATGCAAATAGCCCTTTAATAACTTTATGAAATGGGTGAAAATGGTACAACTACTTAGGGATAGTTCATCTCCTTAGTATGTGCAGTTAGCCAGGGTAAGGGAGTGATCTCAATATTTGTAAGTATAACATGTAAAAAAATAAAAAAGGTGAGTGGTGGAGGTAGATAATGCTTATCCAGGGAGTTTTAAATCTGCCTTCTAGCCACTTCACTACATTTATTAAAATGTCATAATTCTTTCTCTTCTAAAACGTGATCTGTAAAGATGGGCTTCTTCAATTTAATTTTATACAGTGATACCCAGTTCAGATGTTGCAATAAAGTCTATAGAAAATGTAAATAGTTCATGAAAATCTTGGCTGTAAGATTTATTCTGATCAACATGGATCATGTACACCATACTGAGTTTCTACATTAATACTGCAGCTTAGTCTGTTTTCTGTTGTAAGACTCAGCCCACAAAGCATTGCCATGAAATCTCTCCCAAGTAACACTGCATATGATAATTTATCACACTAGGTTAGAAAGCCTTTCTTTGAGCCCTGAAATCCAAAGGTGTACCCTCAGCCTTACAAAACTGTGGGGAAGCTATGAGGTATAAGCAAGTGAAATGAAGATGGTCACCAGCGTGAACACCAACAGGGTAAGAAAGAAGACACAAGGCAGGGGCAGCAGGAGGAGCCTGTGATGGGGATCAAAAAGCCAGTCTTATTAGTCATCAAAAGACTGGACAAGTTTGAGCAAGTCAAGAGCTCTGTTTCCTTATCAGTAAGTTGAGGCATCTGAATTAGATGCATTCTGATTTCCCTGATTATGAACTCAGTCTCCAAAAGTAAGGCAGCACAAAGGCTTCAAGACCAGGTGAGAACAGTGAACATAGGCATTCATTTCACTTTGATCTTGGCAGCAAAGGAAATAAGGAGACAAAAAAAAATTCTCTAAATTAGGCAGTCATGTGGAACCCTGAGGCTGAGTGCATTTGAAATTTAGAGTGAACTTTTGGGGAGAAAGGACATTGCAATGTGTCTCTAAGAGCTGTCCAAGTTCAAGGTGGTTCTGATTCTAGAAATTTAACCCCAATCCATTAAACATTGTTATTGCTAGGGTGGTGAAAGGGGACTGAATGACAAACCTTGTGCAAAAATTCCACAGAGCACGTCAGCTCTCTTTAAGCAGCAACTCTGTAAATCTGCATGTTCCAACTAATTTATTTGGGAAACCTAACTTAGCACTGTCCAACTACTGCTTTGTAAATGCTCTGAAAATAAGGAACAAGATCACCCACAGTCTCCTCCTTCTCCACCCACCAAAACAAACTGAGCCTGTGTTGTAATCTTTGACCATAGTTTCTTTCCTATGAGATCTGTTTACTGACACTTCTTTCTTTCCCACTAGACTATGAGCTCCAGGGACTATTGGATGTTTGCTGCTGCCTTCCACACAGGCCTTAGCACAGTTTCTGGCATCTACTAGGAAGTTCAATAAATGTGGGCTGACTTGAACTAAATTTAAAATAAGGCCAAATTCTTCTTTTTCCATTACTCATTTAATATGCTATAATTGAATGTTGAACAATAACCACAGAAAGGAATTGGTATTTATATCAAGCTCGTCAGAATCACTGGGCTGTAAAATAAAATGATTTGCTTGGAGTGGGAAGGATTCTTTTAAATCGTGGTACAATACACATAACAAAATTTACAACTAACTACATGTAGTACATTCACAGTGTTGTGAGGATTTTTTAAATTATAATTAAAGTTTAATAAACAAAGTATTAACTAAGAAAGGAACTTCTCCCTTTAAAAACACAACTTTGAGAACATGCCCATTTCTGTAAATTCCCACCTTGCATATATTAGAATTTCAGAGTAAGTATTGTCATAATTAATATACAGGTACTAATAGTATATATACTTTGACACTTATTTTAGTGATAAAATACTCCTGTGAAGGCAGATTGCTTTGAGCCTTATGGGTAGTACCCAGCAGCTCCTAAACTACTTTACAGAGGTGAAGGGTGTCCATATCTTACACACACACACATATACACACATGCACACAAGCATGCTATGCAATGTAACTTTACCAGTCCCATTAATAACCCAGCCAAGGATGCTGCCTCTCATTCCATGACCTGCTCAACTCTGATGATCTTTTCTTCTATTTTACTTCTACCATTCATTCCCTGGACCATACGACATTGTCATCACCCATACTTCCTTTAACTACACAATCATTCTCAGCTCCAAGTTTTGGTTAGTTTTCTCATTCAACTTTCCCCAGTGTGACCAATCTGCAAACTCCGTGAGCTACTCATCCCTTTGAGCCCCCAATTTTATTCCAATCCACAGCTTCCCCCTTTTTTTTCAATTGCCAACTTATGCAGCTTAAATTCCAAGACCTATCATTTCAATAACATCCTTGCTTTGCCCTCTGTTTTGTTTTGTCTTGTAGACAAACCTCATCTAAGACAGGATCACATGATAGCTAAGAACAAGAATCTGGAGCAAGATGGTGTATTTCTGTTTTTGATCACTGAGCATTCTGAGCACCTAGCCTAATGTCCACGTTGTAGGCAATAAATACA
The DNA here is from genome assembly GCF_002201575.2 of Neomonachus schauinslandi. Taxonomy (NCBI): domain Eukaryota; kingdom Metazoa; phylum Chordata; class Mammalia; order Carnivora; family Phocidae; genus Neomonachus; species Neomonachus schauinslandi. Next base: position 93,470,265 of record NC_058411.1, on the reverse strand, counting down.
TATTTGTTGTATGAACACTCCATCCCTTAATATTCTTAAGTGGAAGAAATCTGATTAAAACGACCAGCACGAGAGGCAGCAGGATGGGGCAGGTAGGTGGTTAGGATATTGCCAGACCACCTAGCTGACTGTGCATGTATGAAGCCTCAGGATTTTTAGTACCAACTGCTTTTCTCTCTCTCTACATGCACTGTACCTTCCATGTATTCTTGAGTTTCTGCCACCATCTACTTATACCCCACCACATCGTGCCTGCCCCTAATTTCTGTAGAGAATACTCTAACTGTATTTTAATGTTTTGGAGATGGAATTTCAACAGCCCTGTCACTTTGATTGTATTTCAGCCAAATGTAGATTGCTCTAATTACCCACATCATTTTAGCTGGAGCAGTTTCAATTTTTCTCATTTCCTAGTTCCTTTCACTCTCATGAAATAACAGGAATACAACAACTGAAAAATCATGTATCTTACTAACCTTGTCTCTTATAATTTTGTATTCCTTAATTCAGCATGTTCAGTATTAAAGATTATTTCTAGCTTTCTCTTTTCCCATACTGACTTTTTCCCTAGGTTTGATATATATGACTCTTAGAAAAAAAAATCGTAACTTTGATTCCACTGTATAAAAAGAAGTCTTCAGAGAGCAGTTGAGAATCTCTGTCTACACAGGAGAAACACTGTAGATACTTGAAGATATTATCTAGATAATTAACACTCAAAATATGTATCTACCTGAAATTATCTTGCACTTAATGGTACCATATTTTGTTGCTTCTGTGACTGAACATATATGCTCCAATTCTCTGCATAAATTTGCCAAAATGTCAGAAGTAGAATCAAGAAGTTGAATTTCAAAATGTCCTAGCCAGCTCATCTTAGTATTATAAGTGGACTGTGAAAAAATGCTGATTTCTTGATCTTTTTGACCATAGCATTGACCTTTCACCTTGACTTTGGTATCACCATAAATTATATGAGCCTTAAAGTAACAAAATGATAGTACACTGACACTCCATGTAAGGTTAGAAGAAGTCACTTATTATAATTTTTTCAAAATAAAAACTTAGCCATAGCATTTTGCAATTTTTAGAAATTTTCTCCCTTAGGTTTGAGGAAGTGAGAATGCCTTATCCCTTAAACATAAACCAAAACATTGAGAGAAATCTGACTGTTCTTTCATAAGTTTATCCTAGGAGCCATTTAAAGTTATATTTCTGGGGCCACCTGTGGCTCAGTTGGTTAAGTGGCTGACTCTTGATTTTGGCTCAGGTCAAAATCTCAGGGTCCTGACATCAAGCCCCATGTTGGGCTCCACACTCAGCAGAGTCTGTTTCTCTCTCTCTCTCTCTCCCTCTCCCTCTGCCTGTCCTCCTGCTCATGCTTTCTCTCTCTTTCTCTCTCTCTCTCACTCTCCCTCCCTCTAACATAAATTTAAAAAATAAATAAAATAAGGTTATATTTCTGTAATAAACAAATGTAACTCATAACTTCCATTTGAAGCATGACTTTCATTTCACTGAAGTTAGAAGAAAATACCCAGAAAGCTCAATCAATAGCAAGTTGTGAAGATGTATGGTGACACCCGTTTTGGATTTCATATCTTCATCTAAAAAGACCTATGATAGCAGGAAAAGTCCTTCCCTGAAGTTGGAGCTTTGGGGTCTGAATCCCAGGTTGATCAATTTGTGACTATGTGTAATATTGTGCAAACTACCTTTGAACCTTTGTGGACTTTAGTTTTCTTTATTCATTCCATTAAAACTTTCTTTGCTCATATCAGTCACTAATTTAAAATAAATTTATAATTATCTAAACACCTATTATTTGAAATCATTATGCTAAACAGCCACAGTTCAAAGAGAAACGCTGCCTCTACCCTCAAGAAGCACACTGTCTATTGAGACAAATAGACAATTAAAACGTTGTGTCAAAATAGATTTAGACATATAGTATGGGAATGCAGCAGAGAAACATCTTACCCAGACTCGCTAAGAGGATGATGATGACAGCTTCTGACAGGTTATTTGAGTTAAATAAGATGGCATATATAAAATGACAGGCACAGAATAGTTATTCTTCTTACAACCCATCACTACAAGAAATTTAGGCTCTTTTAAAAATTGGTAGGAAATGATGAATGAGAAAGAAAGGAAACAATGGTGGACAAAAGAAAAGTTGCCTCTTCCTATGCTTCTTCTATTTGAAGCTCAATCATGTGTACTTTCTTGGCTGGTGTGTGTCCCTTTAGGGTCACAGCACGTATCTGTTCACACCCAGTTGCATATGGCAGCTGCTGGCTAGTTAACAAGAAGCTCTGGATTCTGCTGTGACACTGCTTCCAGGGGATACAAGAGCAAGGAGATATTTGTGGTAGGGAAATCTATCATTCCTAGATGGCTTCAAGGCAATTTGGCAGGAAACCAGAAAACCCTAAGATCTTTCCATATCCCTCTGAATCCTATGATTCCACAAGCAAACTCAATAACTAAAGTGTTAGCAAGTAGATTATAATCTATGTATCTGTTCTGACTCTGAGTCATTGCTTCCAGTCCCTGCCACAGAGCAACTGCCCCCAATTTGTAACACATCCATTTTTAGAGCAAACTTTTTAAGCTTTAGCCAAGTCCAAAAAGGAGAATCTTTATTTTGCTTGTCCTATGATACTCCTGGGTGATGCCATAACTGCTATTCCAGAAATACGCCAGAGTCTAAAGATTCCTCAGGCTTGAGCTGGACAGAAGCTGGAGATTCATTGCTAATGTGCCTTGACTTTTGGGGAAGCCCCTGGAGCATGCACAGCCTAGCTCCTGACTACCCATCATGCTCCTAGAAGGAAAGCCATCAATTTCTCATTTCCCTCAGGATTCAAGAGTGCCTGCTTTGCATCAAATTAATAGAGGCTTTCCACATAGAAATAAAATGTAATCTCTGATCATTTAACCATGTGAACATGAGGAAAAGAAGAATTCTCAAAATGCATTTCAAAATCCTCTCATCACATCAAAGTCTGAAGTACAATATAAAAAGAAGCCTAAATTACCCCTTGAGAGCAGCTGTTGTGTTAATTCAGTAACAAATTGCTCTATTCATATCTATTTTACTTAATGTTTTAAACATAGAAGTAACATATTTCACATTTTGCACTTCACATAAATACAAGGCACTTCATTCTGATTTTCATTTTGCTATGTTCTTCGCCAAACCTATCAAAACAAAAACAAAAACAACATTCTAAGAGATTGTAAAATTTCGTAATTTTTATTATATATGCCCTGAATATTATGAACATCATTGGTCCCTGTGCTTTAATGGCTTCCCTGTAAATGTGGAATAAGAAAGATATGCTTTGAATCCCTTATTTCATCACATTTTTTTTTAAGGGTATCAGTTTGCCTAGGTCATCTTTTATTCCTAGCTCCTAACCAAGTGCCTTGCACAGTGGATTCCTAATTTGGTTACACATTAGAATTACCTGGGAAGTTTTTAACAATCCTGATGCCCAGGTTACAGCCCATCAATTAAATCAGAATGTCTAGGTTGGCAGCCAGGTAGAAATCAGTATTTTTGAAAGATCCCAAGATGTTAAGTAGGCATCAGAATTTAGAACCACTAGCCTAGCACAAGCTTAGCACAAGCTTAGCACAAAGTTGATATTCAGTAAGTGTTTGATAATAACTGATGATATAAACAAATTGATGAGTGGGAAGGTGGATTGATGAGGGAAGAGAGAATGAATGGGAGAATGACTTAGAGTCCTGACTTCTAGATATAGCTTATTTATTTTTGTGTGACATTGGGCAAGTAAGTCATAAATTCACACAACTTATTTCCTTTCTCATAAAATCAAAATAATAACACATCCTAACAAGTAATATCATCATCATCATCTTAACCACCATTAACTAATTTACTTCTTAACTACCTTATGAAGGTCCTGCTTTGGTTCAAATCTGCATGACTTAAGGGCAATGACCATGCTTCTACAGGCCATGTGTCCAAGGTCTTCAGAATCCCTATTCTCTAGAAAAGATTATTCTTTTCTTCTCAGGACAATGACTGCTCAAGGAATGGTTTCCTCTATCATTTGCCTTCAGAATATCACCTTAGCCTAACACTACAAGCCTCAACATTGCCCAAGATCCCATATGGTCCTACAGTAGATATGAGACCCAAAGAGGCATATCATTCTGTGTGACCTCTATCCTTTATTCTTTGCAGCCAAAATTTTCCATTTATTGAGGCTTAAGGGATAAATACACCTTGAACAAAGACAAAATCCTCATGTCCAGCTGGTTTACAGCTCTCTGGGACAGAGCCGAAGGAATCACTTGAACTTGCAACAAGATGGATTTAACATAAGGACAAATGTCCCAGGAGTGAAGGTTATTTACACTTAAAGAAATAAAAATAAGGGATGTAATACCCCTTTCTGCATTATGCTTTAAGTAATTTGCCCTAGAATTTGGTAGGAAAAGTAATCCTTGAAGGACAGTGGTTAAGAACACTGGTTTTGGCATCAGAAAACTGAATTTTCATCCTGACTCTACTACTTGCTAGTTTAAGCAAATTGCTTAATCTCTCAAAGCCAGCTACAAATTCCTGATCTGTGGGATTAGGAGACCAATACAGACTTTAGAAAGACATTGTGAGGAAAAGGGTGACCACATAATTTATCACTCAAACCAGGATAATTTGGAAGTGGGAAGGGGTCACTACAATAATTAATGGGTTTTAATGAATCTGTAATAGAGTTAATAAGGTCTGTCCCTGTCAAACCTGGATATATGGTCAACCCAATTAGTGGGCATCACAAAAATGGCTTGATTATTCACATTACTGTGTTAAATACAATAGGAAGCTGCTATAGATAAGACAGATGTGAAATTAGGGTAAAACCTTGACTTGAGTCAAGTTGGAATACAGTCCTCCCAATTCAGCTTGTATGTTGACTCCTTGACAGGACATTTCTTATGCCAAGTCATCCATTAATGTCAGTTTACTGAGTTACATTGAGTTGAACTGGCATTAAGAGAAAAGTAATAAATTTTCACATTGTTACAGACATATACAAACCATCATTATATAGAGCTTCACGAAAGAGACTTTAGAAATTATCCAATCCACTGCCCATATTTTACAGTTTAGGAAAGAGATTCAGAGAAAACTCTTCCCATATTCCTCTCACAATGCGTATTAGAGAATGGAGTAAATCCCAGGGGTCTTTCCATCAGATTATTATACTTCTTTTTGCAATATATTAAAAATGTTGTTACATAAAGATCTAAAACTTTTGGGAATATGTTTATGAAGGGAATATTCTTGCCTTTGCTGTCTTCCTAAAAGCCCCTTTGAACACAAACATGCCTCACCAAGCATAACAAAGTGTTATAGTCTAATGCTAACTCTGACCTTGCTCTCTCAGCTAAGAGAAAAGTACATAATCACTGGCTGCTATTCAGTTGCTGTGCTAGATCCCAAGTATAGAATGATTGTGACCTTCTCCAATCAGTTTCCTATCTTACAGAACCATTAGGACCAATATGGACAGATGCTAGAAGTAAATCTACTGACTATAATCCAGATTTAAACATAAAAACTGAGAGTGTCAGCTGAAACCTTTTATTTCCCAACTATTGTCTTCTATTGTCAAAGATGAGAAAGTACTACAAAATTAGGATACTGAAGATTTATATCAGAAAAGGCTAGCATAAAATTAACTCTTTAATATCAAATCCTACAGAGGCAAAAATGTTTAGCTTCTATTTTTGTATTGGTGATACTTTTTAAACAGGCAAAGGAAAAAAAAGCAAAATGGAAAAATTACCGCTTATTTAATACAATGAAGTAAAAACAACAACAACAAAGATATTCTCTGGGAAATTACTTGACCTCTCAATGTGTCAATTTCTTGTCTATAAGACGGAAATAAAATTGTCTACTTTACATGGCTGATGTGAAAAATTCATAAATATAAGGTATGTGCCACATGGTGGTCTCTCAATACCTGATCATCAGCCCTTTCTTTATATTTTAAGTTTAGAAGCTGCCATAGAGATGATTTTCAATTACCTAACTGGGGTTAATGTGATTTTTCCCCCAATATGTACTGATAAGAGTGGTAAGAATGTCACAGATATTTTTTTTTAGAAAAATTTCTGTATATTAACATTTATCTTCTTCCTGCATGTGTTTATGACATTGAGGATACCAGTTCCAAAAATATGAAAAAGAACAAAAATAGATAGTGGAGATTTTTAAGGTGAAACATAATTTTAGTTAAACCCAAATTTATTATAAGATAACTTCTTCCCTCGAGAGTAAGTGTTTGAATATCAGCTCAACAATCAACATTTTATTATCTTTATTAAATGATTCTCAGACTTCAGTATGCCTAAGAATCTTCTGAGAATTATATTTAAAATGCAAATTCCCAAACCCTCCTAATAAAAATCTGATTAGGTAAGTCTGCAGCAGAGCTCCAAGAATCTGCATCTTTTCATGCCCCTCAAATGATCCTGGGATGATGCTTTGAGGAAAGTATCTCTTTGATATTCCAAGTGATCTGCTTAGGACTCAGTTTAGAGTCCTGGAGTGCTCACAAACTTCCAATCCTGGGATACGTAATCAGAAGATGTATTACAATACTGTACAGTACAGTAAATATAGTACTGTACATAGCAAATACTAATGAAGGGCTATACAGAGTGCTATGGGGAAAGAGAAATAAAAATGACTATGTACTCCAGATCATAATTAGACACATCTTTGAGAAACTATTCTCCATAAATTACTTTAAATGACCTGCAGCTTTCTTTCTTATTTCTCTCTTAAAACAACAGACAAACAAACACAACATAAAACGAAAAAAGGTTGCATGGATTTTCTGGTACCTCAATGAATAATTCCTATCAAGTGCATTTTTTTAAAAAACATAAGCCAATCTCCCTTCCAGTAAGTAAGAAGAGGCCTAGGATTTAGGGCATTAACTAAGTATTTGCTAATAGCAGTGGGTACTTTACCTAAATAAGGTAAGAATCTCACATTTTGTCAGCCTAAAGCCATCTCCAAACAGCACCAAGAGTAAGCAATCTAAAATATTATTAACTCCTTAAAAGGTGCCAAGCCTCCCTACTGCAGACAAAGATAAAGCATTTATTATATTTCAATTGCCTATCCATTTCTCTGTACCCCTCAACTATAAATCCCTTGAGGAAAGGCACTGTGTCTTGCCCAATGCCATCACCCCAATGCTTAAAATAGTGCCTAGTATGACAAACAGCTGTGAATGGATTAATGGGAAATAACTTTAGCAGTTTATCCCATATAAAAAATAAATTCCAGGCTCTTTAAGCATAATATCTAAGGCTCTGATTATGTCTAGTCTTCTTACTATTTCCTTGCCTTTTACTTCATCCTAAGCTCCCTCTATACATCATACTCTGAATCCACTATGTGGCTTCACTCCCCCAATTTCTTCTACTTGAAAGTCTATTTTTTCACCTGGCTAATTTCTACACATTCTTCTAGAGTCATTTCCAGTTTCCCTCCTTTATTTCTAATTTAAGAGCTCAAAAAATATAAGGACCCTGGTCCTAGGCTGCTAGAATGTAATAAGTAAATTTCTGTTGGTCTTTGGCCCTTATAAAAGCTCTTTCCTATGGTAAAGCTTTCTCAATAGAGTATTTTCTTCTGAAAGCAGTATCTTTTTTTTCTTCTGTCTTTAAAGTCTCCATGAGAACCACCTTCAAAAAATAATATTCAGGGCACCTGGGTGGCTCAGTTGGTTAAGCGACTGCCTTCGGCTCAGGTCATGATCCTGGAGTCCCTGGATCGAGTCCCGCATCGGGCTCCCTGCTCGGCAGGGAGCCTGCTTCTCCCTCTGACCCTCCTCCCTCTCATGTGCTCTCTGTCTCTCTCATTCTCTCTGTCTCAGATAAATAAATAAAATCTTTAAAAATAATAATAATAATATTCAGTAAACTGGTACTTCAAAAAATTAAAAATAAAAAGATTAAACAAACAAAAATTACTGTTAGAAAGTCTAAGTAGTTCTTTTATCTGGATAGTTTTTGAGATGGGGAATGTTTTAAATCAGCATCTTGGTTTTGAGCTATATCCTTATCCTACTCTTTTTATTAATTTCAATTCTTACTCATTTACCTTTAGAATATATTTACCTAGGTTCACTACTGAATTACATAGCAAATCAATACTGCTGACAAAGTTACACTTTTTATTCAGAAAATACGGTCACTTTCCAAAATTTATGTCATAATATAGTTCTAAAAACAAAGTCATTTTGACACCACGCATGAGTTTTGGTTCTAGATATTTTTTCTGCCCATCTGTTTCTCTGCAGTGAAACCTGAAGGGTCATCTTCCAACCTTGCCAATCCTTCACCATCATCATGGAAGGACTCCCAGACAATAGCAACAACTACCTCATGTACTCAGTCTTCTGCAGTAGACATTCAACAAGGGCCTCTGGTGAGTACAAAACACTGTATTAAGGGCTGTGGTGACAAGATTGAGAAGATATAGAGGCCCCTTTCAGGAAACAAAGAGAACTGTAGAGATATTAAGACATGTAAGTGAATATCTCTAAAAAGAGGCAGAACATGATCAGTGTCATTATAAAGGACTACAGAATTTAAAGAAAGGGACAGACTGCTTCTGTTGGAAAGAGGATTCAGGAAATGTGAAGGACTTAGACTTTATGTCTTGGAGGACAGGGATTTGGTGTGGACAGGAGAAGATGAAAGAAGGGGTATTCTAGACTTCCTGGGAAGATGGCAGAATTGGAGGATCCTAAACTCACTTTGTCCTTTGGATACAACTAGATAACACCCCATATCAGTGTAAATAACCCAGAAAATGACCTGAACACTGGGAGAGGAGACTCTCCACAGCTAAATGTAGAGAAGAGGCCACATCAAAGAGGGTAGAAAGGACAAAGATGCAGTCTAGAGCCAAAGAGACCCAAGAGACTGTCCATGAGAGGAAAGGACCCAGGAGTGAAGAGAGAGGAGAGCAGCAAATCCCACCAGCCACCTCAGGCACAGGGAACCCACATGGGGAAGACAAATACACATATCATTTGGCTTTGAAAACCAAAGAGGCCTAAAAGTCAGTGAGGCTTAACACATGGAACTTTAAAAATCAGTGGGCTCAGCTCTGGGAGAACTGGGAGAGTGGAGTCCCATCCCTTAAAGAGGACAGCACAATAAATAGCCCTACTGAGATACAACATAGAAGCATCAGTTTGAAAAATGCCTGGGGTATATGGGAAGGAGATTTATTTACTAATCTCGGAGTACATGCTGGAGGGGCAAGATTCTTCAGGAGACTCCTCCAAGAACAAAAGAGCTGGCTGGCACCATTTCCCTCCCACACTCCCCAGCATAGAAACACAGAGAGTGGGAACCAGCTCAACATCAACACTCTCCACCAGCTTGTTAACAGTGCACCCCACCCCCATATAGTACTACAGATGTAACCCCTCTAACCCTGCCAGTACTCTACAGGAGTTTTCTCAGATGGCTACAGGTCCCCCTCTCAAAGCAGACCAGCAGGGACTCTGTTGGCACTGTGCATCCATTCCTGGGATCTCCTACAGACAAACTCTCTAATATGCCTTTGGCCAGAGCCCATCCAAAGCAGTGCTACAAGCCAGTCAGAGTCCAAGCAGCCCCTACAGGAGCTAGCACCACTCCAAAGTGACTCCTGCCCTGGGGAGAGGGGAAGATAACCATACATACCAACACAACTGCAGCTCTATCAGTGAGCTAGGGGCCTGACATCTGATCTGACTGCAGGCCCCATCCCACCAATGAAAGCTTCTCAGGGGACAACTCAGGGAAAGCACCCTGTAATTCAGAACTACTGCATCTCTGGCAAATGCCTGGTATGACTTAATTCAAGCCCAAGGAGGCCCCATACTGGCCCACTGGCAACACAAGGACCAAATCCTGCCCACAACTGGCAAAGAGAGCCACTGCATATGACTGAAGGCAAAAATGGCTCAGCCACAACAGCAGGGTACACACAAAACACAGAGAAGACACCTCTGAAGCACCAGGGTCTGGTAAAATGGGACATTACACTGCAAAGCCCTACAGAACCTTTTCTTCATAAGGCCACTACTTTCAACAACAGGGGACATAGCTGAGTTTCCTAACACATAGAAACATAGAATTAGATAAAACGAGGAGACAGAAGAATATGTCCCAAATGAAAGAACAGGAAAATCAGAGGAGAGCTAAACAAAATGTAGATAAATAATATGTCTGATAGAGATCTTAAAGTAATGGTCATAAAGATACTCACTGGATATGAGAAGAGAGTGGAAGAACTCAGTGAGATTCTCAAAAAGAAAAGAAAAGAAAAGAAAAAGAACCAGAGATTAAAAACAACAACAACAATAACTCAGTAACTGAAATTAAAAATTTACTAAGTGAAATAAATAGTAAGCTAGAGGAAAAAAAAAGAACAGATCACTGACCTGGAAGACAGAGTAGTGGAAAGCAAACAACCTGAAAAGGAGAGAGAAAAAAATAGTAATAAAGATGAAAATAAAGGCACCTGGGTGGCTCAGTCTGTTAAGCGTCTGCCTTCGGCTCAGGTCATGATCCCAGGGTCCTGGGATCGACCCCTACATTGGGCTCCTTGCTCAGCAAGGGAGCCTGCTTCTCCCTCTGCCCCTGCTTGTGTGCTCTTTTTCTCACTCACTCTATCTCTCAAATAAATAAATAAAATCTTAAAAAAAAAAAAGGAAATAATAGCTGAAAAATATTCAAATCTGGAGAAGGAAACAGAAATCCAGATCCAGGAGGCACAGACAGCCCCAACAGAATCAACACAAGGAACTCCACACAAAGACATATAGTAATTAAAATGGCAAAAAGTAGTGATAAAGACAGTTTAAAAGCAGTAAAAGAAAAGAAAACTGTTACATATGAGGGAAACCTCATAAGGCTATAAGCTGACTTTTTAGAAGAAATTTTACATGCCAGAAGAGAGTGGCATGACATATTTAAAGTGCTAAAATTAAACAAACAAACAATTACCCTGCAACCAGTAATACTCTATCCAGGAGGGATATTATTTAGAATAAAAGGATACATAGAGTTTCCCAGACAAACATAAGTTAAATGAATTCATGACTGCTAAACCAGCCCTATAAGAAATGTTAAAGGGGATTCTTTGAGTGGAAAGGAAGGACCATAAACAGGAGTAAGGCAAGTAGGAAGCACAAAAGCAATAAAATTAAGTAGTATCTATAAAAATCGGTCAAGGGATTCACAAAATAAAGGAATGTAAAGTATGACTCCATACACCTAAAATGTAGATATTTACTCACATGTCTTAATATCTCTACAGGGAGAGGAGTAAGCATGTGTTCAAACTTAAGTGACCATCAAATTAATATAGACTGCTATATGCATAAGATGTTATATATAAAGTGAATGGTAACAACAAATCAAAAACCAGTAATAGATATGCAAAAAAATAAAGAAAAAAGGAATCCAAGTATATCACCAAAGAAAGCCACCAAACGTTGAGAGAAGGAGGGAACTACAAAAACAATCATAAACAAGTAACAAAATGGCAATAAGCACATACCTATCAATAATTACTTTGAATATAAATGAACTAAATCCTCTACTCAAAAGACAGAGGGTGACAGAATGGCTAAAAGGCAAGACCCACCTATATGCTGGCTCCAAGAGACGCATTTCAGACCTAAACACACAACCAGATTGAAAGTGAAGAGATGAAAAAACATCTATCATGCAAATGGAAGTGAAAAGAAAGCTGGGGTAGCAATACTTATAGTGGACAAAATAGACTTTAAAACAAAGATTGTAGGGGTGCCTGGGTAGTTTGGTTAGTTAAGCATCTGACACATGATTTTAGCCCAGGTCATGATCTCATGTGGGATTAAGCCCCGCGTCAGGCCCCAAACTCAGTGGGGAGTCTGCTTGAGATTCTCTCCCTCTGCCCCTCTCCCCACTCGCACACACTGTCTCTTGTGCTCTCTCTCTCTCCAAAATAAATAATTAAATCTTTAAAAAAATAAAACAAAGACTGTAACAAGAGACAAAGAAGGACACTCTAAAATCATAAGGGATAATCCAAAAAGAAGATATAACAATTGTAAATATGTATGCACCCAATAAGTGAGCATCCAAATACATAAAGCAGTTATTAGCAAACATAAAGGAAGTAATTGATAGTAATACAGTAATAGTAGGGGACTTTAATACTCCAATTATATCAATGGATAGATCACTCAGATAGGAAATCAACAAGGAAACAATGGCTTTGAATGACATACTGGACCAGATGGATATAACAGATATATTCAGAACATTCCATCATAAAACAGCAGAATACACATTCTTTTCAAGTGCACATGGAACATTCTCCAGAATAGATCATATGTTAAGCTGCAAAATAAATCTCAACAAATTAAAAAAAATCAAAGTCATAGCATGCATCTTTTCTGACCACAACACTATGAAACTAGAAATCAACCACAAGAAAAAATCTGGAAAAAACACAAATACATGGAAGTTAATAACATGCTACTAAAGAATGAATGGGTCAACCAAGAAATGAAAGAGGAAATCAAAAAATACATGGAGACAAATGAAAATGAAAACACAACAGTCCAAAATCTTTGGGATGCAACAAAAACTGTCTTAAGAGGAAAATTTATAGCAATAAAGGCCTACCTGAAGAAGCAAGAAAAATCTCAAATAAACAACCTACCCTATATCTAAAGGAGCTAGAAAAAGAACAAACAAAACTCAAAACCATTAGAAGGAAAGAAATAATAAAGATTAGAGCAGAAATAAATGAAATGGAAACTAAATAATATTAATAAAATAAAATAGAACAGATCAATGAAACTGGGAACTAGGTCTTTGACAATTTCAACAAAATTGATAAACCTTTAGCCAGACTCATCATAAAAAGAGAGAGAGAGAACTCAAACACAATCAGAAATGAAAGAAGAGAAATTAACAACCAACATCACAAAAATACAAAGAATTATATGAGAATATTATGAAAAGATACATGCCAACAAACTAGACAACCTAGAAGAAATGGCTAAATTTCTAGAAACATACAACCTTCCAAAACTGAATCAGGAAGAAATAGAAAATTTGAACACACTGATTACCAGCAACAAAATTGAATCAGTCATCAAAAACTCCCAACAAATAAAAGTCCAGGACCAGACAGCTTTGCAGGGGAATTCTACCCAACAGTTAGAAAAGAGTATATACCTAATGTTCCCAAAGTATACCAAAAATAGAAGAGGAAGAAAAGCTCCCAAATTAATTGTATGAGGCCAGCATTATCTTAATACAAATACCAGATAAAGGACTCTACAAACAAGAGAACTATAGGCCAATAACTCTGATGAACATAGATGCAAAAATCCTCAACAAAATATTAGCAAACTGAATCCAACAATACATTAAAAAAAAAAATCACCACAATCAAGTGGGATTTATTTCTGGGATGCAATGTGGTTCAAAATTTGCAATTCAATCAGTGTGATACATCACATCAATAAGGATAAAAACCATACAATCATTTCAACAGACACAGAAAAAGCAGTTGATAAAGTAAAACATCTTTCACAATAAAAACCATTAACAAAGTAGGTTTAAAGGGAACATAACTCAACATAATAAAGCCCATATATCATACTCAATGGTGAAAAATTGAGAGCTTTTCTCCTAAGATTAGGGAGAAGACAAGGATGTCCACCCTCACCACTTTTATTCAACACAGTTTTGAAAGTCGTAGCCATTACAATACAGATAAGAAAAAGAAATAAAAGGCATCCAAATTGGTAAGGAATAAATAAAACTTTCACTATTTGTAGATGACAGTATACTAAGACTCCACCAAAAAACTACTAGAACAGGGCACCTGGGTGGCTCAATCAGTTAAGCATCTGCCTTTAGCTCAGGTCATGATCCCAGGGTCCTAGGATCAAGTCCCATGTAGGGCTCCCTGCTCAGTGGGGAGCTGCTTCTCCCTCTCCCTCTGTCCCTCCCCCCTGCTTATGCTCTCTCTCGCATGCATGCTCTCTCTCTCTCTCTCAAATAAATAAATAAAATCTTTTTAAAAATAAAATAAAATAAAATTTTAAAATAATTAAAAAAATCTAGAACAGATCAATGAATTCAGTAAGGTTGGAGGATACAAAATCAATATACAGAAATCTGTTCTATTTCTATATACTAATAATGAAGTAGCAGAAATAAAAATAAGAAAACAGTCCCATTTACAATTGCACCAAAAATAATACAATACCTAGGAATAAACTTAACCAAGGAGGTGAAAGACCTATGCTCTGAAAACAATAAAACACTGACGAAAGAAATTGAAGACAACACAAACAAATGGAAAGATAGTCCATGCTCAAGGAATGAAAGAACAAATACTTTTACAATGCCCATACTGGGGAGCCTGGGTGGCTCAGTTGTTGGGCGTCTGCCTTAGCTCAGGTCGTGATCCCAGGGTTCTGGGATCAAGCTCTGCATCGGGCTCCCTGCTTAGTGGGAAGCCTGCTGCTCCCTCTTCTGCTCCCCCTACTTGTGTTCCCTCTCTTGCTGTGTCTCTCTCTGTCAAATAAATAAATAAAATCTTTAAAAAATAAAAAATGAAAAATAAAATGCCCATACTACCCAAAGCAATATACAGATTTTAATGCAATCCCTATCAAAAACAGTGCTTTTCACAGAACTAGAACAAATAATCCTAAAATTTGTATGGAACCACTAGACTCCAAATAGCCAAAGCAATCTTGAAAAAGAAGAACAAAACTGGAGGCATCCCACTCACTCATATGTAGAATTTAAGAAACAAAACAAAGGAACATTGGGGAAGAGAGGAAAAAAATAAAACAAGATGAAATCAGAGAGGGAGAAAAACCATAAGAGACTCTTAATCATAGGAAACAAACTGAGGGTTGCTGGAGGGGAGGTGGGGTGGGGAATGGGGTAACTGGGTGATGGACATTAAGGAAGGCACATGATGAAATGAGCACTGGGTATTATATAAGACTAATGAATCACTGACCTCTACCTCTGAAACCAATAATACATTATATGTTAATTAATTGAATTTAAATAAAAATAAATTAAAAAAAAACTGGAGGTATCACAATCCCTGATATCAAGATATCCTATAGAAGCACACTAATCAAAACAGTATGGTCTGACATAAAAATAGACACACAGATCAATAGAACAGAATAGAAAGCCTAGAAATAAACCCATAATTATATGCTCAATGAATCTTCAATAAAGGAGGCAAGAATATGCAATGGGAAAAAAAACATCTCTTTAACAAATGGTGTTAGGAAAGCTGGACAGCTACATGCAAAAGAATGAAATTATACCACTTTCTTATATCATTCACAAAAATAAACTCAAAATGGGTTAAAGACCTAAATGTGAGACCTGAAACCATAAACATCCCATAAGAAAGCATAGGCAGTAATTTCTCTGATATCGGCTATAGCAACATTTTTCTAGATATGTCTCCTGAGGCAATGGAAATAAAGGCAAATAATTTATTGGGACAAATAATTTATTGGAACTACATCAGAATAAAAAGCATCTGCACAGTTAGGGAAACAATCAACAAAACTAAAAGACAATCTACTGAACGGAAAAAGATATTTGCAAATGATATACCCAATAAAAGGTATATCACACCTGTCAGAATGGCTAAAATAAAAAAATACAAGAACAAGTGTTGGTGAGGATATGGAGAAAAAGGAATCCCCATGCACTGTTGGTAGGAATGCAAGCTGGTGCAGCCATTGTAGAAAACAGTATGGAGGTTCCTCAAAATATCAAAAATAGTATTACCATATGATCCAGTAATTCCACTACTGGATATTTACCTAAAGAATAGGAAAACACTAGTTTGAAAAGATAGATGCACCCTTATGTTCACTGCAGCATTGTATACAACAGTCAGATTATGGGAGCAACCCAAATGTCATCAACAGATGAATGGATAAAGAAGGCATAGTGTGTATATATATAATGGAATATTACTCAGTCATAAAAAAGAATGAAATCTTATTATTTGCAACAACATGGATGGATCTAGAGGGTATAATGCGAACTGAAATAAGCCAGTCAGAGAAAGACTATACCTTATGATTTCATTTAAATGTGAAATTAAGAAACAAAACAAATGAACAAAGAAAATATGAGACAAACCAAAAAACACTCAACTATAGAGAACAAACTGATGGTTACCAGAGGGGAGATGGGTGAAGACATGGTGAAGTAGGTGAAGGGTACTAAAAGTACACTTATTGGGGTGCCTGGGTGGCTCAGTTGTTAAGTGTCTGCCTTTGGCTCAGGTCATGATCCCAGGGTCCTGGGATCAAGCCCCACATCAGGCTCCCTATTCCATGGGAAGCCTGCTTCTCCCTCTTCCAGTCCCCCTGCTTGTGTCCCTGCGCTCGCTATCCCTCTCTCTCTCTGTCAAATAAATTTTAAAAATCTTTAAAATAAAAATAAAAAATAAAATAAAAATTCACTTATCATGATAATCACTGAATAATGTATAAAATTGTTGATCACTAGATTGTATACCTAAAACTAATATAACATGTATGTTAATTATACTGGAATTAAAATAAAATTTAAAAAATAAAATAAAACTCAAGAAAGGATATTCTAACAACTGAGGACTGTTCTTGAGCTGAGGATTAATAAATCAGTTCTCTATTTCATTTGTCAATTCATTCATTTGACAAATATTAACCAAATGTTTTCTATGGCACATACTATACTCTGCTTTAAGTATAAAGTGGTGAACAAAAAAGATACAACTCTACCTTAATGGAGCTTAGAGTTTAAAATCCTCTATCTACCTCATTACTGCATTTTGGGTTTTTTTTGCAAGTCTAAGGCAATGTACAATCCCGGAACTCATCAGAGAATAAATTAAAGTTTCCACAGCAGGGCATATAGATTGTTGTTGACTGACTGCACATAAATCATCACTGGAGGGTTGGGGCCAACTTTTCTATTTACATTTGCAAATATAGGGAACAAGAGAAAAGATTGCTATTCCATTTACTTGCCCACAATCCAAATACACTAAGTTAGAACTTTTATTACAACCTGCTAAGCTCTGTGCTAAAGACTTTTTAAAAACTGAGCCAAATAAATTAAATTATTAAAATAATAAAATAATTCTTTTTCTTTTTTGAACTATAAGAAACAACAACAACAACAATTAGGAAGCCTGGAGCCATCTTAGGATAAGCCATTTCATATTTATTATATTTAAATACAAATAATTATATTAAATGTGAATCATCTAAATATGTCAACTAGAAGACAGATATTGACAGACTATGTAAAACATGATCCTATTATATGGTGTCTATAAGAAATGCACTTCAAATATAACAATATAGGCACGTTGAAAGTAAAAGGATAAACAAAGATAATGCATAGACATTAATTAAAAGAAAGCAGGTGTGACTATATTAATATCAGATAAGACTATGGACTTTAGAGCAATGAAAATTATCAGACACTAAAAGGGACATTACAGGTCACCTGGGTGGCTCAGATGGTTAAGCATCTGCCTTCGGCTCAGGTCATGATCCCAGGGTCCTGGGATTGAGCCCCACATCGGGCTCCTGGCTCAGTGGGGAGCCTGCTTCTCCCTCTCCCCCTGCCTCTCCCCCTGCTCATGCTCTCTCTCTCTCTCTGTATCTCTGTGTCTCAAATGAATAAATAAAATCTTTAAAAAATAATAAAAATAAAAAATAAAAAAAATAAAAGGGACATTACATAAACGTAAAAAGGGTCAATCCACCAGGAAGATATACCAATACTAAATGTACTTACACCAAATACAGATCTGTATAATATGTCACACAACTGATAAAATTGAAAGCAGAAGTAGACAAATTTGCATTTATAGTTGAAAACTTTCATCAACCCTCTATCAAAAATGGATAGAGCAACTAGGTAAAATATTAGCAAAGATACAGAAGAATTCAATAGTAGTACCAACCAACAGAACTTAGTTGACATTTGTAGAACAACCTCCAATAACAGTAGAAAACACATTTTCTTTCAAGCATCCACAAAACATATACCCAAACTGGCCATATTATGGGCAGTAGAGTAAGCCTCAACAAATTTAAAAGAATTGAAATCATTTCTGTGTATTTTCTATCCACAATGAATCAAAGCTAGAAATCAATAACAGAAAGATAACAGGAAAATTTCCAAACACTTGGATACTAAACCACATGCTTCTAAATAGTTAGTGGGTCAAAGAAGAAATCTCAAAGGAAATTTAAAAAGTACATTGAGCTGAGTAAAAACACTATAGTAGTGTTGAGAAAGGAATTTAAAGCACTAAACACATATAATCAAAAAGAAGGCTCAAATCAATAATTTAAGCTCTCACTTCATGAACCTAGAATATGAAGAGCAAAATAAACCCAAAGCCAGCAAAAAGATGGAAATAGAAGAGTAGAATAAAAAAAAAATTGAAAACAGGAAAACAACAGAGAGAAAAATCAATGAAATGAAGTGTCTGTTCTTTAAAAATATCAGTAAAATTGACAAACTTCAAGCAAGACTGACAAACTAAGAGAGAAGACACAAATTACCAACATTAGGAACAAAACGGGATATCATCATAGACTCTACAGACAAAAAAGTAATTAGAGTATACTATGAACAACTTTTCATCATAAATTTGACAACTCTTTTAAAGATTTTCTTTTAATTTTATTTTGATTTATTTGAGAGAGAGACAGAGATAGTGAGAGAGAGCACAAGTAGGGAGGAGAGGGAGGAGCAGGCTCCCGCACTGAGCAGGGAGCCCAAAGTGAGGCTCCATGCAGGGCTCTATCCCAGGACCCAGATATCATGACCCGAGCCGAAGGCATGGTTAGAGGCTTAACCCTAAATTTGACGACTTTAATGAAATATACCAATTCCTGGAAAAATACTCCAGGCCCACCCAAATGGTTTCCCTGGAGAATTTTACCAAACCTTGGGACACCTGGGTGGCTCAGTGGGTTAAGTGTCTGCCTTCAGTTCAGGTCATGATTCCAGGCTCCTGGGATCAAGTCCTGCATCAGGCAGACTTGCTCAGAAGCAGTCCTGCTTCTCCCTCTGCCGCTCCCCCTGCTTGTGCGTGCTCTTGCTCTCTCTCTCCAACAAATAAAAAAATAAAATCTTAAAAAAAAAAAAAAGAATTTTACCATATCTTAAAGAAACCATTGTTTTAATTTCCTGTTTTGGGTGGCTTGTTCCATAGTATTCGATAACTAAAACCAATGACATCACAGTCCTCCTCTTTTGTCACTATTAGCATCTCTCTTTTTTTTTTCTTTTTGATACTGTTCTCATAGAAATTCTACTCTGCTTCCTTTAACTGTACCTTTGAAGCCATTTTTAAGAATAAAGAGCTATACTTGGAAAATGCTGGTTTCTATAACTTTCCAGTGGGTACAGTGCCAGCTAACATGACTTTTATTATAATGGAGACAGTCTGTCCCTAAAGTGTTTATAATCAAATTCACCAAACTTGAAATATTCAAATGCTCAGAAGTTTTACTCTTAAGTAGTCACCACAGGAGCAAAGTCCAAATTTAATGTAACCGGTCCCCAATACATGCACCTAAAAAAATCCTTTAGGTCTAAGCTGATCCTTTATACAGTTAACTACATATCTAAATATCACATTTTTTCTAATCACTCTTAATTTC
This sequence comes from Neomonachus schauinslandi, assembly GCF_002201575.2. Lineage (NCBI taxonomy): Eukaryota > Metazoa > Chordata > Mammalia > Carnivora > Phocidae > Neomonachus > Neomonachus schauinslandi. The sequence continues at coordinate 93,450,466 of NC_058411.1, read as the reverse complement.
AGTATTAAGTGCTTTAAAACTATTTAGGGTAGATACATTCATTAAGTCTCTGGCAGCATCATTTTTACTAAATGGCATTTCAAAATAATGTGGCACAAGGAGGTAAATTCTCTATAAGACATCTTAGTGAACACTAAGTATGATCCTTTTCTTCAATGACTCCTGCCATGTTGTAATCTTCATCCCTTTCTTTTGGCTGAAAGTCAATATAAAATCTTCCCAAAGAGAAAATAAAAGGCATGGCCCTTTCCTGAAATTGGTTCTTCCACTGCCATAAATTATCTCTTGTACATCTAGATTACTTATACAATGAGTAAAATAGTAAATGAAACCTCCCAGTACTCTGTGGAAGCAGCAGTGCCTCTGAGAATGTTTCCTAGCCAGCCTCTGGAAAACTCTTTACCATAAATCCCAACTGCAAGAGCCTACAGTGACACTTTCTCCCAACAAAGTAAAAGCACTTATAATCAAGTGTCTTCCCAAGGGAATCTAAACAGATTTTGAATAGTTTTTGAATATTTTGAATATCTCTGTGCTGAAATGCTCAACATGTAGACATGTTTTATCCCTTCTCTCTCTTTTTTTTTTTTTATAAATTATTATTTCTGTAGTTGTCAAACTCTACTTGAGCGGTTACAAATGTCTATGTCAACTAATAGCTGGCAGAATACACTAATATGATTTGGCTTATTCAATCATTCTTGAAGAGATCATGATGGCTGGCTCTCCCTAGAGTTCTATTCCAACCCTTTTTGCTCTTCTCACTTCATGCCAAAAGGGCAAACTTAAATATCTGCATCTCCAAACCAGATCAAATCAGGAAGGATCTGTTTATAATTTCCCTGGGCAATCATGTATATACCTACAGTTTCCAATGATGACTTCTAAATCGCAATTTCAGACCTAGAACTTTCGTTTGAATTCTAGCTCTATATAACCATCTGCCTTCTGTACATGATCACCTGCATATTCCAGCTGTTTCAAAATGCATATGAACAATTACCCTTTTTCTCCCATTCTTAATCCAGTACTTCCTGTCTTGTTAACTTAATTACCACCTACCCCAAAAGTGGAGATCCTTAACTTGTTTATACTCCACAGTCAGCACAGATTAATTACTATCAAGTCTACTTTCAAACACACCCTTTGAACCCATCTATTTCCTCCCTCTTACCTCACTAATACACCATTTCTTGCCTGGACTTTGCACCTATACCCAACTGGTCTCCCTACTTATAGCCCCGCCTCCTCCCCAATCCATTCCCTACCCAGTAGCCAGGGTGATCTTTCTAAAACATGTAACTAATCCTGAGTAGTAGCACAGTGGAGTGGTCAGGAATATGGACTCCAGAGGCTGGGTGGGATCTTTGTTCCATCACGTACTAGCTGTCTCATCTTGGGAATGTTACTTAACCTGTTCATGCCTCACATTCCCCAGAAGTTAAATGGAAGTAAAAACATCTATTTCACCTGACTGTTATGAAGATGAAATGAATGAACATTTATAAAGCTTTTAGAACAGTGCAATATAAGTATTTGTTATATAAATGGATGCCACTTACCTGCTTAAAACCTTTTCCCAAAGGAAAGTCTTATTCTGGGAAAGTGACCTTTTCCATATGTGCCACCTGCTTACCTGTCTAGACTCAGCTCACTCAATTTATCCCACATTAAGAGCAGAATGCCAGGCATAGCAAGTTACTGGCAGGTCCCTGAACTTGCCCTCCTCTGTCATTCCTCCATGCCCTTCTTTCTCGAGTGTCATCTTTTCCACGGCAGAAGAGTAAACTCCTACCAATCCTTGAAGCATCAAAGGATTGAAGGTCTTTTTCCTTTGGAAGATCTTCCAAACTCAGTCAAGCCAAACTACTCACTTCCTTTCATTCTATCCTGGGATCTATTCTATTCTGTCTCTACTATTTCTCCACTATTTCCCTATCTGTAATGAATAACACAATATCTATTATAGAACATAGGATAAAACAAATGTTTATATTTTTTTTCTTAGGCTGTCCCCCTCCTCTTCCAATAGTATTGTTAAAAAGAAAACCATAGGAGTGCCTGGGTGGCTCAGTTGGTTAAGTGACTGCCTTCAGCTCAGGTCATGATCCTGGAGTCCCAGGATCGAGTCCCGCATTGGGGTCCCTGCTCAGCAGGGAGTCTGCTTCTCCCTCTGACCCTCCCCCCTCTCATGCTCTCTCTCTTCCATTCTCTCTCTCTCAAATAAATAAACAAAATCTTAAAAAAAAAAAGAAAACCATAGTACTGGGAAAACTGGAGGCAAAAAAATGAAACTGGACCACTTTCCTACACCACACACAAAAATAAACTCAAAATGGATTAAAGACCTAAATATGAGACCTGAAACCATAAAATTCCTCAAAGAAAACAAACGCAGTAATATCTTAGACATTGCCCTTAGCAATGTTTTAGGTATGTCTCTTCAAGTAAGGGAAACAAAGGCAAAAATAAACTATTGGGACTACATCAAAAAGAAAATCTTTTGCACAGTAAAGGAAACCATCATCAAAACAAAAAGACAACCTACTAAACAGTAGAAGATATTTGCAAATGATTTATCTGGTAGGGGATCCTATCTAAAATATATAGAGAACCTACACAACTCAACACCAAACAAAACAAAACAAAATAAAATAAAAACAATCTGATTAAAAATAGGGAAGGACTGGAATAGACATTTTTCCAAAGACGACACACAGATGGTCAACAGATGCATGAAAAGAAGCTCAACATTACTAATCATCAGGAAAACGCAAATCAAAACCACAATGAGATATTACCTTACACCTGTCACAATGACTAAAATCAAACATAACATAATAAAGTAAAATTTAAAGAAAAAAGACAAGAAATAGCAAGTGTGGGAGAGGATGTGGAGAAAAGGGAACTCTGGTGCATTGTTGGTGGGAATGGAAATTGGTGCAACCACTATGGAAAACCTGTATGGAAGTTACTAAAAAAGTTAAAAATAGAAACACCATGCAATCCGGGGTTAGAGCAAGATGGCGGAGGAGTAGGAGACCTGGATTTTGTCTGGTCCCAGGAATTCAGCTGGATAGGGATCAAACCATTCTGAACACCTATGAACTCAACAGGAGATCGAAGAAAAGAATAGCAGCAACTCTCTGAACAGAAAAGCGACCACTTTCTGGAAGGTAGGACATGCAGAGAAGTGAATCCAAGGTGATATTCGGGAAGATAGACGGCGGGGGAGGGGGTCTCCGTCAGCCGCTACTGGCAAGTGATAGAGCCCTGGAGCACAAAATCGGAACTTTTAGAAGTCAGCTCCGCTGAGGGACGTCACTCCAGTGGCTAAGTGGGGGGTGGAACCCTCGTGGGGCAGTGTGGTCTCAGGACCTTCGGGGTCACAGAAAGACCTGGGGTGCCTGAGTGCGGCAGAGCTCCCAGGTATCAGAGCGGGGAAGCTGGTTGCAGAGACGGAGCCAAGGTGCAGGCTCTCAGCTTGGGGTTGTCATAAACCATGATCCGCAGCCCAGTCAGGCCACTGCTCTTCCAGCAGGGACCCAATAAGCAGCAGATCTGGGGAGACTCCCCTTCCTCCCCTGGGAGGAGTGGCACAGTAGCTCACCACAGGGATCTGCTGGGTTTGGAGACTACACACCCAGTCAGGTGCCAGAGATAGAAACGCTTGGTCACAGGCTGGGTGAGCACGGAGTGCGGCCGGAGACTGGGGAGACAGGAGTGATTGACTGCTTTTCTCTAGGGCTCACTGAGGAACAGAGCCCTGAGTTCTCGGCTCCTCCGGTGCAGAGATTGGGAGGCCACCATTTTCACTCTCGTCCTCCAAAGCTGTACAGAAAGCTTGCAGGGAACAAAAGCTCCTGAGAGCAAACCCGAGCAGATTACTTAACCCAGACCTGGCAAAGGTGGGGCAATTCCGCCTCTGGCAAAGACATTTGGGAACAACAGCAACAGGCCCCTCCCCCAGAAGTTCAGCAAGAACAGCCAGCCAAGGGTGCCTGGGTGGCTCAGTTGGTTAAGCGACTGCCTTCGGCTCAGGTCATGATCCTGGAGTCCCGGGATCGAGTCCCGCATCGGGCTCCCTGCTCAGCAGGGAGTCTGCTTCTCCCTCTGATCCTCCCCCTCTCATGCTCTCTCTCTCATTCTCTCTCTCAAATAAATAAATAAAATCTTTAAAAAAAAAAAAAGAACAGCCAGCCAAGACCAAGTTTACCAATCAATAAGAATGGCAGAACTCCAGTTCTAGGGGACTACTGCACATAGAATTCATGGCTTTTTTACCATGATTCTTTAGTCTTTCAAAGTTAATTTTTTTTAACTGTCTTTTTTTTTTTGAATTTTTCTTTTTCCCTTTTTCAACCAACATCTTATCAATCCCTTTTTTAAAAAACATTTTTATTTTTCATTTTTAGAGTCATATTCTATCCCTTCATAGTAGTTACCCTTATTTTTGACATATATATATAAGTTGTTCTCTCTTTAAAATTTTGAGATAGTTTCTTCTAACAGATCAAAATATACCCTAAATCTCTAGTGTATGGCTTTGTTCTAGTCTCCTGCCTGCTCACATTCTCTCCCTTTTTTTCTCTTTCTTTTTAAAATCCTCTTCTTTCTTTTGTCAAACAACTTCTTATCTTATCAATTCCTTTTATAAAATTTTTTATAATTTTCATCTTTACAGTCACATTCCATTCCTTCTTCATATTAACCCTTATTTTTGTACATATTGAAGTTTTTCTTTCTTTAACATTTTGGGAGGCACTTTCTTCTAACAAACCAAAAGACACCCAAAATCTAGTGTGTGGCACTGATCTATGCATCAGCCTGATCATATTTGATCATATTCTGGGTTTTTTTGTTTTGTTTTGTTCTGTTTTTGTTTGTTTTTATCTTTTTCTTTTTTCTTTCTTTCCCTTTCTTTTCCCCTGGTTTCAGGTCTTTTCTGATTTGTTTAGAGTGTATTTTCTGGGGAGGTTGTTACCCTGTTGGCATTTTGTTCTCTCATTCATCTATTCTCCTCTGGACAAAATGACAAGACGGAAAAAAAATCACCTCAACAAAAAGAACAAGAGGCAGTACCCACTGCCAGGGACTTACTCAATACAGACATTAGTACGATGTCGGAACTAGAGTTCAGAATGATGATTTTAAAAATACTAGCTGGGCTTGAAAAAAGCATGGAAGTTATTAGAGACACCCTTTCTGGAGAAATAAAAAAACTAAAATCTAACCAAGTCGAAATCAAAAAGGCTATTAATAAGGTGCAATCAAAAATGGGGGCTCTAAATGTTGGGTAAATGAGGCAGAAGAGAGAATTAGTGATATAGAAGACCAAATGATGGAAAATAAAGAAGCTGAGAAAAAGAGAGATAAACAACTACTGGATCACGAGGGCAGAAATCGAGAGATAAGCGATACCATAAGACGAAACAACATTAGAATAATTGGGATCCCAGAAGAAGAAGAAAGAGAGAGAGGGGCAGAAGGTATAATGGAGCAAATTATAGCAGAGAACTTCCCTAATTTGGGGAAGGAAACAGGCATCAAAATCCAGGAGGCACAGAGAAACCCTCTCAAAATCAATAAAAATAGGTCAAACCCCAAAAACTAATAGTAAAACTTATGAGTCTCAGAGACAAAGAGAAAATCCTGAAAGCAGCTCAGGAGAAGAGATATGTAACCTACAATGGTAGAAACATTAGATTGGCAACAGACCTATCCACAGAGACCTGGCAGGCCAGAAAGGACTGGCATGATATCTTCAGAGCACTAAATGAGAACAATATGCAGCCAAGAATACTATATCCAGCTAGGCTGTCATTGAAAATAGAAGGAGAGATAAAAAGCTTCCAGGACAAACAAAAACTAAAGGAATTTGCAAACACGAAACCAGCCCTACAAGAAATATTGAAAGGGGTCCTCTGAGCAAAGAGAGAGCGTAAAAGCAACATAGACCAGAAAGGAACACAGACAATATACAGTAACAGTCACCTTACAGGCAATACAATGGCACTAAATTCATATCTTTCAATAGTTACCCTGAATGTAAATGGGCTAAATGCCCCAATCAAAAGACACAGGCTATCAGATTGCATAAAAAAAAACAAGACCCATCAATACGCTGCCTGCAAGAGACTCATTTTAGACCCAAAGACACCCCCCAGATTGAAAGTAAGGGGGTGGAAAATCATTTACCATGCTAATGGACACCAAAAGAAAGCTGGGCTGGCAATCCTTATATCAGACAAATTAGATTTTAAACCAAAGACTGTAATAAGAGATGAGGAAGGACACTATATCCTACTTAAAGGGTCTATCCAACAAGAAGATCTAACAATTGTAAATATCTATGCCCCTAACATGGGAGCAGCCAATTATATAAACCAATTAATATCAAATGCAAAGAAACACATCGACAACAATACAATAATAGTGGGGGACGTTAACACCCCCCTCACTGAAATGGACAGATCATCAGACCAAAAGATCAACAAGGAAATAAAGACTTTAAATGACACACTGGACCAAATGAACTTCACAGATATAGTCAAAACATTCCATCCCAAAGCAACAGAATACACATTCTTCTCTAGTGCCCATGGAACATTCTCCAGAATAGATCACATCCTAGGTCATAAATCAGGTCTCAACCAGTACCAAATGACTGGGATCATTCTCTGCATATTTTCAGACCACAATGCTTTGAAACTGGAACTCAATCACAAGAAGAAAGTTGGAAAGAACTCAAATACATGGAGGCTAAAGAGCATCCTACTAAAGAATGAATGCGTCAACCAGGAAATTAAAGAAGAATTTTTAAAAATCATGGAAACAAATAAAAATGAAAACACAACTGTCCAAAATCTTTGGGATACAGCAAAGGCAGTCCTAAGAGGAAAGTATAGAGCAATACAAGCCTTTCTCAAGAAACAAGAAAGGTCTCAAATACACAACCTAACCCTACACCTAAAGGAGCTGGAGAAAGAACAGTAAATAAAGCCTAAACCCTGCAGGATAAGAGAAATAATAAAGAGCAGAGCAGAAATCAATGAAATAGAAACCAAAAGAACAGTAGAGCAGATCAATGAAACTAGGAGCTGGTTCTTTGAGAGAATTAACAACACTGATAAACCCCTGGCCAGACTTATCAAAAAGAAAAATGACCCAAATCAACAAAATCATGAATGAAAGAGGAGAGATCACAACCAATACTAAAGAAATACAAACAATTATAAGAACATATTATGAGCAACTCTATGCCAGCAAATTAGATAACCTGGAAGAAATGGATGCATTCCTAGAGATGTATCAACTACCAAAACTGAACCAGGAAGAAATAGAAAACCTGAACAGACCTATAACCACTAAGGAAATTGAAGCAGTCATCAAAAATCTCCCAACAAACAAAACCCCAGGGCCAGATGGCTTCCCAGAGGAATTCTACCAAACATTTAAAGAAGAATTAATACCTATTCTTCTGAAACTGTTCCAAAAAATAGAAATGGAAGGAAAATCTCCAAACTCATTCTATGAGGCCACCATTACCTTGGTCCCCAAACCAGACAAAGACCCTATCAAAAAGGAGAATTACACACCAATATCCTTGATGAACATGGATGCAAAAATTCTCACCAAAATACTAGCCAATAGGATCCAACAGTACATTAAAAGGATTATTCACCACGACCAAGTGGGATTTATCCCTGGGCTGCAAGGTTGGTTCAGCATCCTCAAATCAATCAATGTGATACAATACATTAACAAAAGGAAGAACAAGAATCATATGATCCTCTCAATAGATGCAGAAAAAGCATTTGACAAAGTACAGCATCCTTTCTTGATCAAAACTCTTCAGAGTATAGGGATAGAGGGCACATACCTCAATATCATAAAAGCCATCTATGAAAAAGCCACAGCAAATACCATTCTCAATGGGGAATAACTGAGAGCTTTCTCCCTAAGGTCAGGAACACGGCAGGGGTGTCCACTATCACCACTGCTATTCAACATAGTATTGGAAGTCCTAGCCACAGCAATCAGGCAACAAAAAGAAATCAAAGGCATCCAAATTGGCAAGGAAGAAGTCAAACTCTCACTCTTTGCAGATGATATGATACTTTATGTGGAAAACCCCAAAGACTCCACCCCAAAACTGCTAGAACTCATACAGGAATTCGGTAAAGTGGCAGGATATAAAATCAATGCACAGAAGTCAGTGGCATTCCTATACACCAACAACAAGACAGAAGAAAGAGAAATTAAGGAGTCGATCCCATTTATAATTGCACCCAAAACCATAAGATACCTAGGAATAAATCTAACCAAAGAGGCAAAGGATCTGTACTCAGAAAACTATAAACTACTCATGAAAGTAACTGAGGAAGACATGAAGAAATGGAAAAACGTTCCATGCTCATGGATTGGAAGAACAAATATTGTGAAGATGTCAATGCTACCTAGAGCAATCTACACATTCAATGCAATCCCCATCAAAATACCATCCACTTTTTTCAAAGAAATGGAACAAATAATCCTAAAATTTGTATGGAACCAGAAAAGACCCCGCATAGCCAGAGGAAGGTTTAAAAAGAAAAGCAAAGCAGGCGGCATCACAATTCTGGACTTCAAGCTCTATTAAAAGCTGTCATCATCAAGACAGTATGGTACTGGCACAAAAACAGGCACACAGATCAATGGAACAGAATAGAGAGCCCAGAAATGGACCCTCAACTCTATGGTCAACTCATCTTTGACAAAGCAGGAAAGAATGTCCAATGGAAAAAAGACCATCTCTTCAACAAATGGTGCTGGGAAAATTGGACAGCGACATGCAGAAGAATGAAACTGGACCATTTCCTTACACCACACACAAAAATAGACTCCAAATGGTTGAAAGACCTCAATGTGAGACAGGAGTCCATCAAAATCCTAAAGGAGAACACAGGCAGCAACCTCTTCGACCTCAGCTGCAGCAACTTCTTCCTAGAAACATCGCCAAAGGCAAGGGAAGCAAGGGCAAAAATGAACTATTGGGACCTCATTAAGATAAAAAGCTTTTGCACAGCAAAAGAAACAGTCAACAAAACCAAAAGACAACCGACAGAATGGGAGAAGATATTGGCAAATGACATATCAGATAAAGGGCTAGTATCCAAAATCTATAAAGAATTTATCAAACTCAACACCCAAAGAACACATGATCCAATCAAGAAATGGGCAGAAGACATGAACAGACATTTTTCCAAAGAAGACATCCAAATGGCCAACAGACACATGGAAAAGTGCTCAACATCGCTCAGCATCAGGGAAATCCAAATCAAAACCTCAATGAGATACCACCTCACACCAGTCAGAATGGCTAAAATTAACAAGTCAGGAAACGACAGATGTTGGCATGGATGCAGAGAAAGGGGAACCCTCCTACACTGTTGGTGGGAATGCAAGCTGGTGCAGCTGCTCTGGAAAACAGTATGGAGGTTCCTCAAAAAGTTGAAAATAGAGTTACCATATGATCCAGCAATTGCACTACTGCGTATTTACCCCAAGGATACAAATGTAGGGATCCGAAGGGGTATGTGCACCCCGATGTTTATAGCAGATATGTCCACAATAGCCAAACTGTGGAAAGAGCCAAGATGTACATCGACAGATGAATGGATAAAGAAGATGTGTTATATATATACAATGGAATATTATGCAGCCATCAAAAGGAATGAGATCTTGCCATTTACAACACATGGATGGAACTGGAGGGTGTTATGCTGAGTGAAATAAGTCACTCAGAGAAAGACATGTATCATATGACCTCACTGATATGAGGAATTCTTAATCTCAGGAATCAAACTGAGGGTTGCTATAGTGGTGGGGGGTGGGAGGTTTGGGGTGGCTGGGTGATAGACATTTGGGAGGGTATGTGCTATGGTGAGCGCTGTGAATTGTGCAAAACTGTTGAATCACAGATTTGTACCTCTGAAACAAATAATACAATATATGTTAAAAAAAAAAAGAAGAAGATAGCAGGAGGGGAAGAATGAAGGGGGGAAATCGGAGGGGGAGACAAACCATGAGAGACGATGGACTCTGAAAAACAAACTGAGGGTTCTAGAGCAGAGGGGGGTGGGAGGATGGGTTAGCCTGGTGATGGGTATTAAAGAGGGCACGTTCTGCATGGAGCACTGGGTGCTATACACAAACAGTGAATCATGGAACACTACATCAAAAACTAATGATGTAATGTATGGTGATTAACAAAACAATAAACAATTAAAAAAAAAAGAAATACCATGCAATCCATTAATTCCACTACTAGATATTTACCCAAATAAAATCAAAACCCTAATTTGAAAAGTTACATTCATCCCTGTTTACTGCAGTATTATTTTCAATAGTCAAGATATGGAAACAACCTATGTGTCCACTGATAGATGAATGAAATAAAGAAGATATGGCATGCATATGTAATGGAATATTACTCAGCCATAAAAAAGAATGAGATCTTGCCATTTGCAACATAGATCAATTTGGAGGATATTATATGAAGTAAAATAAGTCAGATAGAGAAAGACAAATACCAGGTGACTTCACTTATATGTGGAATCTAGAAAAAACAAAACAAAGAAACAAACTCTTGAATACAAAGAACAAATTGATGGTTGCCAAAGGGGAGGTGGATGGAGGATGGGTGAAATAAATAAAGGGTATTAAGAGATACAAAGTTCCAGTCATGAAATAAATAAGTCAGAGATGAAAAGTGCACCATAGAGAATATAATCAATAATATTCTAATAACAAATGGTGACAGATGACTATACTCATCGTGGTGAGCACCGAGTAATGTATAGAATTGCTGAATCAATATGTTGTATACCTGAAATTAATATAACATTGTATGTTAATTACAACTTAACAAAAAATAAAAATGAAATATAAAAAAATACGTAAAAAAACAAAAGAATGTAGCATCCCTGCTTTGTGCAAGGCTCAGAAAAATATATAAGGTCTAAGATAGAGGAAGAATAGATGGCTTCTGCCCACAGTGTGTTGATAATCTAGACAGATTCATTGCTTCTGAGAATACTTTCCCAATAGAGTATCATCCACATGTATTGAGTTTAGTGAGCATCTGCTATATTTAAGGGTGACTCTGTGGAGTCAGTTTGGTTGATCTAGACAAGAGAAAAAAAAAGGGGAGGAGGAGGAGGAGGAAGAAGAAACCTCAGGCCCAAAATGGAGCCACTTAGGCAGAGTTCCCAAACAGGGGCTTAATATGTAATCTAACTGGGGTTTCAACCTCTCCCAGAAATGTAGTTTTAATAGCGCCAGTGAAGTAATCTGCCATACAGGCCCTCTCCATCCCCCCAAAGAAAAATGAGGTAATCAGCATGATAAGACCCTTTCCCTTCCCCCCTAAGGGAAAGCAGCCTTTTCTTTTCTTAATAAAGTTCTTTCCCCACCCTCCTTCCTATAAAAACCTCCCATTTTGTACAATTCCTGGGCGTTCCCCTCTACTTGCTAGATGGGATGCTGCTCAATCATTTAATAAAGCCAATTAGATCTTTAACTTTACTCAACTGAATTTTGGGTTTAAACAGTATTAATAGCAGTAGTAGCAGTATTAATAATAATAATATCTTACCACTCTAATATTCATGGAACACTTTGAAACACATTATATCATTTTATTTTGATCCAGAGAATAAAACACAAAATATATGCAAATATATATATTTTTATATCCCTACTTTACTACTGATATGCTGATAAAACTGACATCTCAGGAGTTATGTGGATTCCCTGGGATCATGCAGCCATTATTCACCCAGGGTTGCAATTCCAAATCTTATGTTCCCCCCACCCCCCACTACCCCTTACAATCAGTCTCTACCTTCCAGATGATCATTTTGTCCTAGTTACACTGGGAAATTAATGATACCGTCCCCTCTACCTCCTTCACAAAATACCTCTGCTTTAATGTGAGATTCACACACTCCTATCAAAAAGAGACAACTAAACTATCTTATTTTAATCAACAAGAATAGTATTGTTCCTGGTCAAATGCATTCATTTCTCACAAATATGTCTTATAAATTCCCAGATGGGTTTCATTTAAAATACTTTGTGTTCACATGAGGATGATACCAAAATCCATGGTTCTTATCCAAGGGCACCATGTCCTTGAAGCCAGATAAGGAGGCCTGGTCTGCAGTGTCATTTCATATATTACAGACCCAGGCAAGAATGGTCACAAAAACAAAGCATCTGGTCAGGCCTTGGAAATTTTTCATCAGATCTAAACAAGGAAGATCTTCCTTTAAAAAATAGCTTTGGAGACACCTGAAGATTAGGCTCAGAGCCAGTGTCACTGGTAAATAATAGTCTGGTGTTTACATTTTCACTGGGGATTGTTTCTCCTGACACTAAAAATTAAATGAGGCAGCCAGACTCCCAGAGCCTGCAATTTTACCAGGAGAGCTGTATGTTTAAAATCTAAACAAAAGCACTAGCCTATCTTTCCAAGGAGTTTAGGAAACACCAGAATTTAAATTGCAAAAACCCTTCTGTCCTGCTTGCCTAAGGAGCTTTATACTAAAGCTCTAACATGACTTTTTTCCTCACCTCAGAAGTTCTTCCAATTTAGCCACAGAGAAAGCAAGCCTCTCCCCTGGGGAGGAGAGAGCCTGTATTGCCATACACAGACCCTTTGGGGTTTGAAATCTTGACAGGCCCCAAACAAAAGTATCTTGTTTTTGTCTCCTCTTCATAAATTTACAGTGTTTTTATGTTACAAAAAAATTAAAGATATAATATGATGTAGTTTATGTTATTTTTTTAGAAAAAATTCTACCCTTTGAGACTATCTGAAATAAGAATCTAATGTAATTGCTATAAAAGTCCATGAATACCCAGTCGAATCACTGAGTGACATTTATACCCTCCATTGAAAAAAGCAGAATAATGCAAACAAATTCTCTTTGTTCTGGGACATTCTCCATGAAACGAAGTGCTACTTTCTCTTTATAAAAACCATTGACTGAAACAGTACTCTGATTCAATATTTGGCCTAGAACAGCTGTGAAAGCACAATTTTCTCCTGATAGCTAATTCCCATCTCACCTTGGGATTCTTGGTGATAAGCAGGCTTGCAAACACAGATAGCCATAGACCAACAACACAGTTTATAAACATTCCATCTTCAAGGGGAAACGTTAATTTTTGAAATCAACAGAGTTTATTTGTGCTTAAGGACACCATATGTAGATTGTGGTATACTCAGATGATTCAGTGTTCAAAAGCCTATGATTTAGTCAAAAGAAACAAAGATTTTCTTTGGGATTAGGAAAGGAGATCTTTTGCTTTTTAATTTTCCGACTAAAAACCTGTATGCATGGCACACCAAGTCTTCTAAATTTGCACAAGATCATAAACCAGTGTGATTGCCCAAATTATTCCAAGCTAAAATTTCCCCCTAACCACAAGCTAATAATATAGTGCAGTCTGTCATTATTTTCTTAATTGATGAAAGTAAAATATAAACCAAAGAGGTAAATAATAACATCTTACATTTCCCAAACATTTATTTTCTAAATTGAGACTCACAACACTTCTATGAAAGAGCAGGAAAAGGATCATTAATTCCTTTGACAAATGAGAAGCTGAGTCTCAGATGACATGGCTTCTGCAAGGTCATCCAGCTGGTAAATGGCAGACTTGGAAACAAATCCAGTCTATTGGCACTGAATTACACATTGCTACCTCTCCCGAATAAACTTTACTGTTACCTGGAATAATCCATTCAGCAGCCAAACTACAATTGGTTGCCAGTTTGCTGTAAATTAACTCTAGCGCTAGTTCTACAAATCTGGCAGCCTTGGCTGGAGTGTTCCTGACAAGTAGCTGGTGGAGCACTTACAAACTAAGAGAAGAATTTCAGAGTGATATTTCCACTCCAAGGAAGAACCACACTCTCCTTCAGTATGCCTCAGGCTTTTTGTGTGCTCATCTCTTTCCAACCACATCCTATTCTCTGCAGCTCCACCTTTTAATAGTTTGTACCAGAAAACAAATAAACAATGTGAGCTCTGTAAGGACAGCTGATACTGAAGGAAGATGTGACACATAGGGTTGCACAGTCACTTCTGAGTATCAATCAAGGGTCACAGGGGAAGTTGCTGCAAGTCCTCAGGGCTGTTGGATACTTGATTTGTCACAACCCTCTTCATTGTTGTTTTTACCATAAACACCACATAGTATCAAATATGCAATGAAAAGAATCCTAGAATAATCTAAAACTTGTTCTGTTTAGTACACTCAATGACGGACACATGGAGACTTATTAAATTTTTTCAGAATCTTCTATCATCTGGTAAATAATTATTGAGCATCTATCATGTGCCAGCTCTACTATAGATTCTGAAAATACATGAGTCTTACATAGGAGACAGACATACAAACAAATGATCACACTGCTTCCTGATGGATGTTATAACTATGTGCTTTGAGTGTGATTGTTTCCACTTGGGTGAATGGGAAGGCATCACAAAAATTTTGTCATTTGATCTGGTTCTTGGTTAAGTAGTAGTTCAGTAAACAAGGAATAGAAAAGGTACTGTTTTATTCCTGCTGTGGTTCACAAACATATATAAATACAAAATGAATACATCAAGTCCCAGGGGAAGTCCTTACCAACTTAGTGTTGAAATATTTTAATAGAAGAAACCTCTAGTACAATGTATATAATGGCTTAGGAAATACTACAGAAATGCACCTCAAGCATTTCACTGCTGATAACTGCTCTGATAAGTAATGGGCACTTTAATTATTACTTCTGTGCATGGACTCTCAAAATATTTGAAAAAGGCAGAAAAGTTCATAGCTATATCCCAGTCCAATATCATTTTTTTTTGATAAGGCATAGAAAGGTTGTCTTATTTAAAAATCATACAGCTAGTCACTACAATCTCCAGCTTAATTTCTTTCTGCAATATTGCATTATCTACCATTGTAAGTCATTAGTTTATGGTCTGAGATGTCTTTTCTAAGATGTAACGGTGCTAGTTTGAGGTCAGAGGGTCATGTTAATAAAACCCATCCATGTTGCTATTTATCTTCTGCCTAATATGAAAAGGAATAAATCCCCAAAGAGGACAACATAAGGCAGGGAAAGAAATTCCAAAGGTGAAGGAGAATGGAGGTAAATATGATAGACCAAGAGTCAGGAGACGTGCATTTCATTGTGATTCATTCTTTTTTTTTTTTTTTAAAGATTTTATTTATTTATTCATGAGAGACAGAGAGAGAGAGAGAGAGAAGCAGAGGGAGGAACAGGCTCCCAAGGAGCAGGGAGCCCGATGTGGGACTCGATCCCAGGACCCTGGGATCATGACCTGAGCCGAAGGCAGACGCTTAACCATCTGAGCCACCCAGGCGCCATCATTGTGATTCATTCTTGATAAGTCATCTTGAATAAGCAGCTTGTCCCCATCTGATTCCATTTCATCACCTGTAAAACTGAGCCAGTAGTACTTGGCTGGGAACTGTATCCTAATATGTTTGCCTATATTAGTTTGTGTGTGACCATGTGCTGTATTGCTAAAAGTATTCATATAGGTTAAACATCTCCTGGGAACCTTTCTCATTTATGACCTCAATTATCGCCCAAGCCAGTCTTGCACATTTGGTACTAGTTAACCCCAGTGTAGAAATGAGGTGCCTGTGTGACAGAGTTTACGTGACTTGCCCAAAGCCACTTAGCTGGTAGATCACAGAGCTCCAATTTGAACACAGTTCTCTAAGCCCATTGCTTTTTGTTAAAAACACCTTTAAACTAAAGCTTAAAGTCCATTCCAGTTCTAAAACTGGATTTTTAATACAGTAAGAGATATTAAAATGCTTTAGAAAATGTAAAGTGCCATGAAGATGGAAGGTGGCCATAGCGCACCATTATGCATATCTATCTATCTGTATGGACCCAAAGCACAACAAATTCCACCCATTGCTGCCTACATGCCAGAGTGAAAGTGCAGGCATTTTGAGTCTGTTATAGCCCAGAGAAAGATTAAGTCATAAATAGCCATAATTTGTCCTGACATTTAGAAAGTTGATTCACCACTGAAGAAGTTATTAGATTGGAGAGCTATGAGAATAATAAATAGATATTTAAGCCATTTGACTTCCTTTCATATGCAATATATAATCTCTACAGAGATTCGTCTAACTTTGATGTCAACCAGAATATTTATATTTGCTTTGCTTGGCTCAGAAGTCAACTTGAAATGAAATTCTTTTTATTAACATAAAGTCACAGATGTAAATTTCCTTTCTTAAAAGGAGCTATATAAATGATATGACAACTTTTTTCTTATAGATTATAAGTGGGATATTATTTTTAATAAGCATATAGAGACCACCAAGCAATTTTGAAGGCTTTTACCAATATTAGAATCAGTTTTTACAGCAGCAATGAAAGGTTTGCAGAATAAAAAAGTAATAAAAGCAATCAATCCATTCCCCCATTCTCACTCAGAGTAAATATTCTAGAGCAATGCAGCTTCTTGTTCCAGAAAACAGAGGACACTTTAGTATCTGTGCTCCAGCTACCCTGGTATAGCATTTCCTATCTCCAATGATCCTTTTCCCTCCTGCCACAGCATTCTGTGGTCAAATGCTCTACCCACTACCCAGAAAACACCCTGGCCCCCTAATTTAATTTCTATTCATCTTTCACAACAAAGCTCAAATATTACTTCTTCAGAAAATTACCCTTAGTCCTTGCCATAATAAAACCCTCAAAACATACACTCATTTTATTGTTGCAGCTATTGTTAGCAGTGTGATTTGTTATCTATTTATGCAATTATTTAATTAAAGATGACTCCCTCACTAGATTCAGTCTCTAAGAGGACAAAGACCATGTCTTTTTGCTCATAATATCCTCAGGGCCTAAGAGTGCCTGGAATATGTAAAATACTTTTTTTTTTTTTTTGAGAGACAACAAATGGCTCTCCTGGAGAAGACTTCATCCACACTCAGTCTCCATGCTTAATATCCTCCTTCAACTCAATGTCTGGAGTCTATTCTGAAAGGGCCTTATACATGAAGAAGCTAAAAGCTTATAAGAATAAGACAATCTAGATAATAACCATGCATATGTTATTATTTTATAAATTGATGGCTAGAGAAAAAAAATCCCAGAGAAAAGGAAGGAGGTTATGCACAAATATGCTAGAGGGTTATGTTAACAATAATACAAAAATAACCTTAGTACTCCAAAAGAAGATAATGGTAAAACACAATACACTTATCCAGCAGAATGCTATCTATCTATACATTAAAATGAATAATTATAAGGATTTTGTTATAAAAGGAAAAAATGCTCAACAGGGCTAAATGGGTAAGAATGAAATACAAAATTATACATTATAGTCTAATATACAAAGCATATGTATATGTATAAAGATTAAAAAAGAACATGGAAAAGAAAAGCAATGTGATATGGGAGTGTCATATAATCCTATAACCATATAATAAGATAAAGGTGGTAAGAATATAATGAATAATTTTTTTTTTGCAATATTATTTGTATGAAGATAATCATTTTAAAGTATACATATAGTAATATTCAGAGGCTGGCTGTAGACTATTTTTCACCAAAACTTTAGATACTTGAGAACACTGTATCATGTTATATGTGGCATCTTTTCCAGTATAAAGGACAACTGGGTTATGCCTTTGAATAAAGATTGAGTACCCACAGACATCTAGTCTTACTCTTGGAAACTCTGGGATTTACAGTTATTGAGTATACTCAGCTAGAATCTGAAATTAACACTGTTTCTACAGAAGATCGTGTCAGCTTCTTGGAATATTACAGTGTGCCTCAATCACATGGTGGTATTGGAGATGGACACGGGCTGGCCTGGAATGTAAATGAGCACATTTACATTTTGTTTAGAAATCAGCACCTAAGCAGCTACAAGGATCCATCCTTTGAGAATCCTTCTCTGATTCCAATCAGGGAGTTAAGTCATTATCCAACCTGGGAAGCTGTACCCTAAAGAGCACTGATTCACTGAGGCATGCACCCGTCTCCTAGGAAAACAGGCTCTTCTGATAGGCATGCCAGTATGTTTGTTTGTGATGCACCAGACCGGTCTCTGAGGATGCCAAACATTCTACTCCATTTTATCCTCACAACTCCGCGGATCAGGCATAATTATTAACCCCCCCACTTTTTAACAAAAGGAACTGAGACACCATAAAGCTTACATAAACTATGCAAGTTCACAGAGCCAGTAAGTGTCTAAGCCAGGAACTGAACCCAGAGCCCACGCGTTTAACCATTACACTATGCTACCATGAAAATGAGAGAATTGCAAAACTTTAGGGGAAAACGTATCAAGTTAGAAAATGCCTGCTTCAATTCTATATTATTAAATTCACATGAATCATAGAGCTGCTTATACCTCCACATATGATAGGAAACAAACCAAGGTTGGAGAAGAAAAGACATCCCATTGTTCACCTCTCTCTCCTGCAAAGTCAGGGAAGCACATATATTGTGACTGTAGAAAAGTCCCTAGTGTCCCCATCTTTCTAAAAAGTTCTCTAAAGCATTACATAATGCCCCGAATTCACAAGAGCATACCAGATAAATTCCATGGTATGTGGGCTAGAGGCTCTCCGATGACAGGCACTTGCAGGAAGAAGCATCTGGCTGACGATCCTTACTTTACTACTAGTCTTTGGTTTGGAAAACAGGCAGTTTTCGAGTCCCTGTGGGTCCAGCCGTCACCAGGCAATGGGAGTGTGCCATCTCCAGAAGCCCCAGACAGCCTGTAATATCAGCTGTGAGGACTGGGACAGTCCCTATGCTCAGCATTGACGTGGCTGTCACAGCAGGGAACCGACACTGAAAAGGCTCACTAGACGGGGACAAAAATATCAATGTCACAGACTGATGCTCCTCTGAGGGAGAGGGAAGATCATTTACAAGCTATGAAAAGTTGAAGGTTGAGAGGATATTTTCACCTTGGCCTTCACCAAAAAGACTGTTAATTAGTGCGACTTAAGACAACAGGGCAAGAAAATAAAATCAGCTTAGGAGAGAAGAAAACAGTTGCTGACAACAGAAGGAAAGCAACTGGGCCTGAGGCCAAATACCTGCTCCTTCCTTGCAGTTGCAGCCTGAGGGCCAAGGAGGGAGGGGAGAACAAACAGGGCCTCAATACACCACGGATTTGAGTCCCTATTGCTTCTGCAATTGAGTGGCTTTGTTAAGCAAAAACAAACAAAAAACAAGCATAAAAACAATGAATTAGGATTGAAAGTAGATAATCAATCAACCTTATTAAAACAGAATTTAAAAACCACCCAAGTTTTCAGCAAATAAAATTCTGGTAGGAGCCTCTTGCTGGAGGCAGAGGGAGCATTTCTTATAAAAAGCATCTGCAACTTTTTCTCCTCATCTCACTTCCCTTTCTGGGTTCTCTTCTTTTGATCCTGCTGCAACCAGCACGCCCAAGCCCCTCAAAGGTCTTACTTCCCTGGAACATGTGAAACTAAACGATATTTTAGGAAAACACCGCCATTCCTTCTATTCCCTCTAAGACAGATGACTGTATTTTAAGTTACTAAAAATTTAGGAAGGACCAAATAGGAAATAGTAATCAAAGACTAAAACAGAACAAAACTACTTCTCAAGCAAAATCAATGAAAGTAGCTAACAAATAATTTAAAAATAAAATTTCTCAAACAAAATCAGTGAAAGTAGTATCGCTTCTCGGCCTTTTGGCTAAGATCAAGTGTAGTATCTGTTCTTACCAGTTTAACAAAATCAGTGAAAGTAGCCAAAAAGTTTACATAGTCCCACATCCTATTGTCTTAAGCCAAAAAGGCTGGTTCCACTTTGTATCTACTTTGTATCTGCTTTCCTGTCTTCTAGAGAAAGAATAACAGAACTAAAATGTGAATGAACTTGCATGTGTGTTGAGGAGTGCAGGAAAGAGGCCTACCCACCGCCTCCCCTCCCCATGTCACATTTCCGTCCACAGTCTGAATTACCACTTTGTTACATTTCTTTAAATCCAAAGTTTTCCCTGTGAGAGTCTTGGGATGCGGGTTGCCCTGAATCTCCATCACCAGCAAGCCTGCCTTCAAACAAATGACAATCAAGGTCCACTTATAGCTAAGAACTGATATACTCACTTGTACAAGTTCCCTCCGGAGATGTGAGAGAACTCAACTTTCTTTTTTCTTTCTTCTTTTCCTTCCTCTGTGTATTTATTGAACTCTGGGAGCCTAGTATCTTCCCACTTTACTCTAATTTCCAGTCTTACAGGCATAGCCAGATGGAAGGGGGGTGTTTGACACCTCGTCTTACTCAGGCATTAGCTGCAGCCACCAGTGAAAGAGTTCTGGGAGGCTCAATTGGGTGAAATTACTTCTCACATTCAAGAAGTGAGCTCACAAAAGTCACTCCTTTGCATGTTCACAACCTACATGATAACCAGTAAGGATGGTGCGGGAATAGGAAAGGACAAGATTCTCTCACAAAGTTTTCATATTGTGTTTATTTAAATATTGAATTCACCAGGACTAGAATATCAAACGAGCAAACAAAGAAGGAATTGGATGCCATTCTGATGCTGTGCTTAGGATCTATCTAATCAGAGTCAGGTCATGTGCTTCTTTTTTTTCTGCCAATTTTTAACTTTATTCAAACAACCTATAACATCGTTTCCCTAAATCCAATATGTGAACCACCTGCCTCAAAGCCCCAAGATGCTTGCTAAAAATGCAGATACCTTGACAGTCCCCCAGGCACAGTGCCTCAGTTTCCTGATGATTCTTAAATATGCTGATATTTGAAGGGTTCTCAGACTTTAAAGTACATGAGAATCATGTTGAGAATATGCATAAAATGCATATCTTTGGACTGGGATTCAGTGGTTCTGGATGAGGCTCCCAATCTGCTTTTTTTTTTTTTTAACTTATTTAGATTCTTTTTTCCTTTTTTTTTTCTGTTTCTTGAGTATAGTTGACACACAAATGTTACATTAGTTTCAGGTGTATAATATAGTGATTCAACAACTCTATACCTTATGCTGTGCTCACCACAATGGAGCTACCATCTGTCACCATACAATGCCATTACAATACCATTGACTATATTCCCTGTGCTGTACCTTTTATTCCTGTGACTTATTCATTCCATAACTGCAAGCTTGTATCTCCCACTCCTCTTCACCTATACCCAACCACCCATCCCCCTCCCCTCTGGCAATCATCAGTTTGCTCTGTGTATTTATAGGTCTGATTCTGCTTTTCTGTTTGTTCATTCATTTGTTTTGTTTTTTAGAATCCACATATAAGCAAAATCATATAGCATGGTTTTTGTCTAACTTATTTCACTTAGCGTAACCCTCTCCAGGTCTACCCATGTTGACGCAAATGGCAAGATCTCATTATATATATATACACACATATATATGTATATGGCTTCAAAGTAAAAAAATATATATATTAGACACAGATTACCAGCTCTTCTTTATCATATATACCACCTCTTCTTTATCCATTCATCTATAGATGGACATTTGGTTTCCTTCCCTGTCTTGGTTATTGTAAATAATGCTACAATAAACAGAGGGGTGCATATATATTTTCTAAATAGCATTTTTGTTTTCTTTGGGTAAATACCCAGTAGTGGAATGACTGGATCATATGGCATTTCAATTTTAATTTTTTGAGGAACCTCCATACTGTTTTCCACAGTGGCTATACCAACAGAGCATGAGGGTTCCTTTTTCTCCACACTTATATGGTCAATCAATCTGTGACAAAGGAGACAAGAATATACAATGGGGAAAAGACAGTCTCTTCAATAAATGGTGCTGGGAAAACTGGACAGCAACATGCAAAAGAATGAAACTAGACCACTTTCTTACACCATACACAGAAATAAACCCAAAATGGATTAAGACCTACATGTGAGACCTAAAACCATAAAACTCCGTTTAAAGAAATGTTAACACAGGCAGTAATTTCTTTGACATCAGCCATAGCAACATTTTTCTAGATATGTTTCCTGAGGCAAGGGAAACACAAGCAAAAATAAACTATTGGGACCACAACAATCTGCATTTTTAGAAAGCCACTCCAGTAATTCTGAAATAGGAGCACACTGTTCACAACACTGCATAGTTTCTGAGTATTGTGCAATGCAGGCAGCTCTACTCCCCAGCTCTTTGACTACTGATAGGCCTCAGTTTTATCTTACAAGTCTTGGTCTTTTCTGTTCTCTCTGTGGTGCCTTCCCCAGTGCTAATTTACCCCCATGCTTCCATTACTGTACAGCCTACTCTTTAGATTCAAGTGCAGAAAGAAACTTCACTGGGGATGCAGAATATTTCATGGAAAATGCAGCTATGGAGGAGATAAATCACAACTAGGAATCTCATTGCTCAGGATGTCCTTCTCAGATAAATCACGTTGTACCACCCTCAACTGACCTGAACACACCTTGCCACCAGCCCTGACTTGGGTCACATTCTTACAGCTAGGTCCCCCTAGCCTGCGCTCCAAACCCAGGCATGGCTAATGCCTTAAGTTGTATTGGTGGTCCCTGCCCTGGACTGCCAGCTCTTCTATTACCATCCCCTGAACTGTGACTCGCCCTGATCTCAGACTTCCCTGCTACACTGCCCCCTCTTTTATAATAATCTATGTTTAATATAAGTGGCTTTTGTTTTATTTACTTTGAAGACTTATTTTACAGATTTGCATTTCAAAAGTGTAAGCAATACCGTAACAGAAATTTGGGGAAAAGAGAAAACTTGGAAAAATAAATTAAATAATGAAAGAATATTGAAAGTAATACAGTTCTTTTTCTCCATTTTACAAATTAGAAAACTGGGATAAAGAACAATGAGCAGCATTCCAACTGTATTTTTCCATATATGTACCTTTAGTCACATGAATAGATGGGTTAGCCTGGTGATGGGTATTAAAGAGGGCACGTATTGAATGGAGCACTGGGTGTTATACGCAAACAATGAGTCATGGAACACCACATCAAAAACTAATGATGTAATGTATGGTGATTAACATAACATAACAAAAAAAAAATAAAAAAATAAAACAACTTGTATCTTGGGGCACCTGGGTGGCTCAGTCGTTAAGTGTCTGCCTTCGGCTCAGGTCATGATCCCAGGGTCCTGGGATCGAGCCCCACACCCAGCTTCCTACTCAGTGGGAAGCCTGCTTCTCCCTCTCCCACTCCCCCTGCTTGTGTTCCCTCTCTCACCGTGTCTCTCTCTGTCAAAAAAAATAAATAAATAAATCTTAAAAAAAACTAACTTGTATCTTATATTTCCCCCAATATTCACCAATTTATCTCTTTATATATTCATTAACAAATATTTAATATACTAGTGTCACACTGCTGGTTTATATTCTTTTAAAACTTTTGCTGATACAATAAGCAAAATGTGATACAACTTTTTGATTTAATTTTTATTATTTTGATTGCTAGTGAAGTTGAACATAATTTTCAAATAGTTGTCTATTAATTGTACTCCATTATTTATTAAATATCCACTTAAATCCTTTCCCCATTTGTCTTTTGAGGACTTTGTGACTTTTTGTTTAAAAACACTTTATATATAAAAATTGTCAGGGCACTTGGGTGGTTCAGTCGGTTAAGCGTCTGCCTTCAGCTCAGGTCAGGATCCTGGAGTCCCGGGATTGAGCCCTGTATCAGGCTTCCTGCTCGGCGGGGAGTCTACTTCTCCCTCTCCCTCTGCCCCTACCCCTGCTCCTTCTCTTTCTCTCTCCCTCATTTTCCTCTCTCAAATAAATAAAATCTTAAAAAAAATAAAATAAAAATGGTTAATTCTTTGTTGATCATAATTGCTACATTATTTTCTCAGTCTGTAGTCTGTATTTTTATTTTGGTGGTTTAAAATTTTTCATGTTTGTTCTCTCTCCCTCTCTCTCAAATAAGTAAATAAAATCTTTAAAAAATAAAAAAAAAATTTTTTAAAAAGGGCGCCTGGGTGGCTTAGTAGGTTAAGTGTCTGCCTTCGGCTCAGGTCATAATCCCGGGGTACTGGGATTGAGTCCACATCAGGGGTCCCTGCTCAGGGGGAAGTCCTGCTTCTCCCTTTGCCTCTGCCCCTCCCCCCTGCTCATGCACTCTCTCTCTCTCAAATAAATAAATAAAATCTTTAAAAAATAAAATTTTTCATATATTGAAATATTTTAAAAATCATGTTAAGTAGTTCCATTTGTAAATGTCTTCATTTATGATCTGCTTTTTTCTTTTACTTGACATAAAAAATTATTTCCTCTCCAGATGTTTGATAAATATACAGTTGTTTTTCCCTAATTTTCATTTAATCTACTGGAATTTGGAATAGGATTTGCATTTGTCTCACAGTTTCTCCTTAGGCCTTTACAATATCCAAGACACTGTCTTCTCTACACATGGTTATTGTATTCCTTTTTTAAAACCTAGTAGGATTAAGCAAGCATTAAAGGGTGTCCTCTGTATTATAGCTAATCATTCATGGGTTGGACTCCCTGCTTGAGTATGAGCTCCTTGGGGTAGAAACTCTATTATATTAATCACTCACTCTGCCAGCCACCCTGTCTGCCCTAATTTCAGCACAGAGACTGATGCCAAGAATGTGTTCAAAATTATATTTACAGAATAAATTGAAAGTCAGGATCCTTTGGCTTTATTAAATATTTTCAATGTTTTAAATTCTAACTCTGATAAACTGTAGTACTAACGGTGTAGTTCTAACGGAAAGATGGTATAACTCTAAATTCACAGTTGTATGTAAATTTAAGTGGTGTTTTGCTAAAGATACTCAGAAAAGTCCCCATCGAGAAGGGTGCCTGTTTTGTGGGATGCAGATAGTTGGGGCTTTCAGACAGAACTTATGACATGGGTCATGGGTGAGTTGATTTGGCCTAGGAGGAAAGCAAGGTATTAAAACACACACACACACACACACTCCCCAGTATGTTTGAAAAAGCAATATCCCCACAGATTTTTCAGCTTGTAAAATATCTTATCTAATTAGGTAGTGTTTGTGTGAAAAGTGCCCTGGGAGCACTGATTGGTGAAGTGAGCTGACCCGGGCCCCAGGACTCAGGCCCAGACCTGAACAACCTTTAGAGGAGTTGGCCTGGACTCTCGGCAGTCTCTAATGCTGCTCCCTTGAACCCACCCTGGTCTGAGGCTGGCACACGGGGGAACAACCATGAAGTGGGGCTAGAGAAGAGGGAGAAGGAATCCCTCCCCTTTGTACTGGACAGCAGAATGATAGTAACTGCAGCAGCAACTCATTTTACTCAGGTCCGAGAACCATGGCAAAATTCCAGAGGGCTCTAAATTTATGCTCTAGGTTTTTATCCATAACTAAGTCAGAAATACATGCTGCTCCAGGAGGTCCTGGTTGATCTCTTGGCAAGAGAAGAATGGGACATCTTGACTGACTAGTTCATCTATATGCCAAGGAGAAGGGAGGAGGTCATTACTAGAAGAATAGAGAATACTTGCCAGAAGAATCATCAGATGCCACCTAGACAGATGTTGTTAAAGTGAATATTGAAATCAGAATTTTGTGGGAAATTCAGATGCAGCAAGGTAAATAGTCTGGGTCAGACTGACAGCCCTGGAACTGTAATAGGGCTATCTATATAAATCCATTACAGAGACTTTCAGTGGTCTCCCAGGACTCTCTCAGCCTCTAAACATTTAATTCTAGCAAGAGCTTAGGACAGTGGATACTTACATGTGTTAGAATATTTGCAGTTTCAATCTGCTTAATGTGTCAAGGGTAGCAGCATGCCCTCTATTTTTATTTTTAAAATCTCTACCCTGAAGCAGGGAGTTCCATGTGCCATACATTCATTGTCCAACAAATATGAATTATTTCTCTTATGATTTCCACTCGGCATACCTCAGTTCTTGGGATATCTATTTCCCTTACAGAGATTTTTTATAAGAATATTTAACTCTTACTATGTAAGTTACTGTTTTAATGTTTTCCTGATTTCATTAATCCTCACAGCAACACTTATAGGTTGGAAGCACTATTATAAAACTACCTGAACAAAATGAAACATCATAAAGGTTAAGTAATGTGCCCAAGGTATCATAACTAGTAAGTAGTAGAACTAGGGTATAAACCTGATTATAAACTGACTCCAAAGTTGCTGTTCATAACCATGAAAACATAGGGTCTTTTCTCAATGATCTGATCTAAAGTAGGTGAGAAGAACATTTGCTTTAAGAATAAGAACCTGAGAAAACACTTTGAGGAGGTTCCAAGCTGGCAGAGTAGTAGAGGGACCCTGGACTTGCCTTGTCCTTTGAGTACAACTAGATCAACCTTCAACTATTTTGAACAAGTAGGAAAAGGATCAGAGGAGTATAGAAACAATCCACACATTTGGAGTGAGTGAATTTGGCAGAAGCAAGGTTCAGAGCCCTGAACTGGGGGACTGGGTTGGGGGGGCACAGGGCTAGGAAGGGGGGGAAGCCCAGTTCAGGGAGCAAAGTCAGGAAGAGGGAGAAAGTCAGAAAGATTGCAGACCCCTCAATAAGCTGTGGTGAGTGGACATCAAAAGAAAGCAGAGGTAGCAATCCTTAAATCAGACAGATTAGATTTTAAAGCAAAGACTGTAATAAGAGATGAAGAGGGACACTATATCATACTTAAAGGGTCTATCCAACAAGAAGATCTAACAATCATAAATGTTTATGCCCCTACCTTGGGAGCAGCCAATTATATAAACCAATTAATAACAAAATTAAAGAAATACATTGACAAGAATATAATAATAGTAGGGGACTTTAACACCCACTCACAACAATGGACAGATCACCTAAGCAGAAGACCAACAAGGAAACAAGAAGTTTGAATGACACACTGGGCTAGATGGACTTCACAGATATACTAGAGCATTCCATCCTAAAGCAACAGAATGCACATGGAATATTCTCCAGAATAGATCACATACTGAGTCATAAATCAGGTCTCAACAGATTCCAAAAGATTGGGATCATTCCCTACATATTTTCAGATCACAATGCTTTGAAATTTGAATTCAATCATGAGAGGAAATTTGGAAAGAACTCAAACAATTGGAAGTTAAAGAGCATCCTAATAAAGAATGAAAGGGCCAACCAGAAAATTAAAGATTTTAAAAAATACATGGAAACTAATGAAAATGAAAACACATCTGTTCAAAACCTTTGGGATACAACAAAGGCAGTCCTAAGAGGGAAGTACAGTACAATATAAGCCTCTCTCAAAAAATTAGAAAAATCTCAAATACACAAGCTAACCTTACACCTAAAAGAGCTGGAGAAAGAACAACAAATAAAGCCTAAACCAAGCAGTAGAAGAGAAATAATAAAGATTAGGGCAGAATTCAGTGAAATTGAAACCAGAAAAACAGTAGGACAGTTCAATGAAACTAGAAGCTGGTTCTTTGAAAGAATTAGTAAGATAGATAAAACTCTAGCCAGACTTATCCAAAAGAAAAGAGAAAGGGCCCAAATTAATAAAATCATGAATGAAAGGGGAGAGATCACGACCAACACCCAAGAAATAGAGACAATTTTAAGAACTTATTATGAGCAACTATATGCCAACAAATTAGGCAATCTGGAAGAAATGGATGCATTCCTGGAAACTTAGAAACTACCAAAACTGAACAGGAAGAAACAGAAAACCTGAACAGACCAATAGACAGCAAGGAAATTAAAGCAGTAATCAAAAAAAAAAAACCTTCCATAAAACAAGAGTCCTGGGCCAGATGGCTTCGCAGGGGAATTCTACCGAACATTTAAACAAGAAATAATACCTATTCTACTAAAGCTATTTCAAAAAATAGAAATGGGAGGAAAACTTCCAAACTCATTCTGTGAGTTACCTTGATCCCAAAACCAGAAAAAGACCCCATCAAAAAGGAGAATTACAGACCAGTATCCCTGATGAACATGGATGTCAAAATACCCAGATAGTAGCCAATAGAATCCAACAGTACATTAAAAGGATTATTCACCATGACCAAGTGGGATTTATTCCTGGGATGCAATGGTGGTTCAACATTCGCAAATCAATCAACGTGATAGATCACATTAATAAAAGAAAGGACAAGAACCATATGATCCTCTCAATTGATGCAGAAAAAGCATTTGACAAAATATAGCATCCTTTCTTGATTAAAACTCTCCACAGTATGGGGATAGAGGGAACATACCTCAATACCATAAAAGCCATCTACAAAAAGCCCACAGTGAATATCATTCTCAATGGCGAAAAACTGAGAGCTTTACCCTTAAAGTCAGGAACACAACAGGGATGCCCAATCTCAACCGCTGTTGTTCAACATAGTACTAGAAGTCCTAGCCTCAGCAATCAGACAGCAAAAATAGCCTCAGCAATCAGACAGCAAAAAGAAATAAAAGGCATTCAAATTGGCAACAAAGAAGTCAAACTCTCACTCCTGGCAGATGACATGATACTCTGTATGGAAAACCCAAAAGACTTCACTTCAAACTTGCTAGAACTCATACAGCAATTCAGCAATATGGCTGGTTACAAAATCAATGCACAGAAATCAGTTGCATTTCTATACACTAACAATCAGACAGAAGAAAGAGAAATTAAAGAATTGATCCCATTTACAATTGCACCCAAAACCATAGGATACCTAGGAATAAACCTAACCAAAGAGGTAAAGGATCTGTACTCTAAAAGCTACAGAACACTTATGAAAGAAATTGAGGAAGACACAAAGAGATGGAAAAACATTCCATGCTCATGGATTGGAAGAATAAAATTGTTAAAATGTCTATGCTACCCACAGCAACCTACACATTTAATGCAATCCTTATCAAAATATGATCAACATTTTTCACAGAGCTGGAACAAACAATCCTAAAATATGTATGGAACCAGAAAAGACCCCGAATAGCCAGGGGAATGCTGAGAAAGAAAACCAAAGCTGGGAGAATCACAATGCCTGACTTCAAGTTATATTACAAAGCTGTGATCATCAAGACAGCATGGTACTGGTATAAAACCAGACACATAAATCAATGAACAGAATAGAGAGCCCAGAAAGGGACCCTCAACTCTATGGTCAACTAGTCTTTGACAAAGCAGGAAAGAATAACCAATGGAAAAAAGACAGTCTCTTCAATGAATGGTGCTAGGAAAATTGGACAGCTACATGCACAAGAATGGGACTGGACCACTCTCTTACACCATACACAATGATAAACTCAAAATGGATGAAAGGCCTAAATATGAGATAGGAATCCATCAAAACCTTAGAGGAGAATGCAGACAACAACCACTTTCACCTCGGACACAGAAACTTCTTGCTAGACATGTCTCCAAAGGCAAGAAAAACAAAAGCAAAAATGAACTTTTGGGACTTCATCAAGATAAAAAGCATCTTCACAGCAAAGGAAACAGTCAACAAAAATAAAAGGCAACCTATGGAATGGGAAAAGATATTTGCAAATGACATATCAGGTATGTCAGATACTTGGCTGGTATCCAAGATCTATAAAGAAGTTATCAAACTCAACACCCAAAAAAACCAAAAAATCTAGTCAAGAAATGAGCAGAAGACATGAACAGACATTTCTCCAAAGAAGACATACAGTTGGCCACAGACACATGAAAAAAGGCTCCACATCACTTGGCATCAGGGAAATACAAATCAAAACTACAATGAGACACCACCTCACACAAGTCAGAATGGCTAAAATGAACAAGTCAGGAAGCAACAAATGTTGGTAAGGATGTGGAGTAAGGGGAACCCTTTTACACTGTTGGTGGGAATGCAAGCTGGTACAGCCACTCTGGAAAACAGTATGGAGAATCCTCAAAAAGTTGAAAATAGAACTACCCTATGACCCAGCAATTGCACTACTGGATATTTACCCCAAAGATACAAATGTAGTGACCCAAAGGGTCACCTGTAACCCAATGTTTATAGCAGCAATGTCCACAATAGCCAAACTATGGAAAGAGCCCAGATGTCCATCAACAGATGAATGGATAAAGAAGATGTGGTTCATATATACAATGGAATATTACTCAGCCATCAAAAAAGGATGAAATCTTATAATCTACATCAACATGGATGGAACTGGAGGGAATTATGCTGAGCGAAATAAATCAATCATAGAAGGGCAATTATCATTGATCACTCATATGTAGAATTTAAGAAACAAAACAGAGGATCACAGGGGAAGGGTGGGAAAAATTAAGTCAAAATCAGGGAGGGAGACAAACCATAAAAGACTCTTAACTATAGAAAACAAACAGGATTGTTGGAGAGGTGGTGGAGGGGGATGTGGTAACTTAGTGATGGGCATTAAAGAGGGCACATGATGTAATGAGCACTGGGTATTATATGCAACTGATGAATTACTAAACTCTACATCTGAAACTAATGATGTACTATGTGTTAACTAATTGCATTTAAATAAAATAAGTAAAAAAAGTAAAAAATAAAAAAATAATAAGAAATAAGAACCTGTGATTTCAAAAATTTTAAGATTCTCCTATAAAGTTCAGAGTAACCTATTGTCTGAATACATTTTCAATTCTGCAAAATAGAATGTTATTTTGTGAAAGTAATGAGGCAATGTCCCTAATGACCTGAAGGCAAATAAAATAATTTAGAGTTATTAGAGTTAATCCAGCAAACACTGAAAGGATGGTTTTATTCATTTTTATTGAAAATATTTACATGAAGATATATTCTTGCGTTTATATTTTATAAGATGACAATTCATATGGATAAAAATTAAAATGAGATTTTTCATTATATTTGTATTCCAAATTATTATGCTTTACAATGTGCATTTATTTGTATAAGTTCTTTTGGATATATTAAATGTTTCTTCATTTATAAAGAAGAAAAGTGAAGATCCCAAAATTCCTCAAATGATGCCTAAAAGTGTTATTTGATAAATATGGCACTATTTCAAACTGGAAACAGAACCAAGCATGGTCTACCATTTCAGCAGGAAAAGTTCAGTTTGCCCCAGACAAAGGTCTTCCTATTGAACCTTCAAGATTTAAAATAATTCTAAGGCTTGAATTTGGCCAAGCAAACCAATCAATCAGTTAGCCAATCAATTAAAAGTTATTAGGTATGTGGATATTCATGTTAAAGACCCACTGAGTTTCAAGGGTTTTTCTGACCTTTTTTATCACTGTACAAGGTCATCTCTACTTCATATTATCCTTCCTTATGTGCTTCCAAGGTCTAAATACTAACCATTCCCTATCTCAGATTGAAACTTCATTATCTAACTTTTTTCACTACCCCACAACCACCAAAGCAGCTCTCAGAGAGGTCTTCAGTCACTAAATCCCTTCTCATTCACAGATAATTAGGCTGCTCATATGACTTCCTGCCTGCCCTAGACTTCAACATAGCCCCTCAACTTCCAGTTTCCCAATACCAGATCATGCCTACTGCCTGCTTCCCTAAGCCTGCTCTCAGGCTACAGAACAAAGTCACCAGACAGCAGTGTACCTGGTCTGATCATTGTGGATAGCCTGGAGATTGGTGGGAACTGCCACTCTATTGATATAGCTGGGGGCGATGGGATTGAAGAAGGCAAAATTATCTGGTCAGCCTTGCAGCCATTCAGTTCCATATGGAGATATCATTACAATCTCATATTAATGAAGAAGACTCTGATCGGATTTGACTTGCTCTGGCTGAATTTCAAATTCAGGAAACTTAATTAGAATGGAAATTATTTTCTCTTGAGAGATTATACTCTGAAATATTTCAAGTGACATTTGATGGATATGCTTTTGATTTATTTCGATAGGCTCTATCAAGAAACCTTGTGCTATAGAACAATATGTTGGACTCTTATTTACACTATAATATTCTAATGTGTTACATCTGTTGGGGTCAAAGAAATCTTGAAATCTGAGATAATGTCATGTCATGCAATCTGCATTAGCTTTACAGCTCCAAAATGGAAAATAATATCTATCAACATAACTTATTTGATTATTTTATGAAGACTTTATCCCCTGTATTAAGAGAATACTTTTAAAGCAAACAAATGATTGTATCTGCATTATCTTATCTTTATTTCTAACAGAATAAAACTTCAGATTGACTATTGATTTCCACTGGCATTTTCCAAAGGAACTTTTATTGGAATAAATGTCTCAGCATTCCAGCCTATCACTACCACCTTTGAAATGTCCACTGCTTCTGTTTTTCCCTCTATCTTTCCTATAATCCCTTATTTCCTTTAACATCATTCTTTCCTTCCTCCATACCTTATATTATTCCATAATGAGTTTCAGTTCCCTTCTCTGTTGCTGATGATACTGGGATTCATTTATGCCCCAGTCACTATGCAGTGACTAAGTCCCCTGAAGACCCTTGACCAAACTGTTTCTGCAGTTCAAACAGCTTCTATAACTACAAATTTCTTGCTTCTGCTGATATTGACAATGAATTATCTACCCCTTGAAGCACTATATTCCCTGTGCTTAGCATGTATTAAGTGTTTAATATGAGTTAATTAAATAAATGAGTAGATAAATCAGACTTTTTAATCTCAGCTATCTCCTTGTCCCCTATCTGTCACTGCAGTGGTCTCTTCTCTCCCTAATTAGTCTTTCTGCTACTATGTTAGGTTTCTGCTGCCCCAAACTACTCATGTTAGGTCCTTGTGTTTTACAGTCACTACCTGATAACATTATTACTTTCTTCAGTGCACTTTCTAACCATATCAGTCTTCTTTCTCCCCCATTTCTTCTAATCCTTGGACACAACTGGCCATCCTGTTGAGGTCAAAATTCAGCTCCAACTTCCTTCAATCTGTCTCTTAGCTCTAGAAAAGTACACCTAGATGGGATTTACATATAGTAGATCACTGGTGATCTGAACAAGACTTGTTCCAGAAAAGTAAGGACGTTGTGCTCAGGAAAATCTTAGAAGTGGAGAAATTAAAGGTAGGGAGTTAAGACCATGCAAAGAAAGTTGGCTGTAAAGGAAAGAAGAGAAATAAGAGTGCAACTGGAAGTAGAAACAAGGATGAAGAAAGACTTTTTAAATAAAACAAATTCAAGTATTGTTATAAGTTATGAGGAAAGAACCCAAGAGAGGAAGATATTGAAAACACTGAAGGTAGAGGTATGGCTGTGAAAGTCTGGTCTTGGAGGACATAGGAAGAAATGAGTGATAAGGCACAAGTGGAAGTATTAGCCAAAACAAAAAGAATTTCTTTTATTGAGGCAAGTGGAAAGGAATAAGAATGAGTATGGGTAACTGTAGGTAGAGGGATAAGAACAGTCAATTTTCTTTTTCAATAGGAATAAAGGTTATCTCCTGAAATAAGTCAGTAGCAAAAGAGAAGACCTGAGGAGAGGGTAGAGACATAGAATCATCAATTACCTTAAGATTTTTTTTAATGAGATTATCCAAATGTTCTGGATGCAGTAAAATATACACTCTCAAACTGCTGGCAGCATTGGCAAAATGTTTTTGGAAATCTATCTGACCTAAAAATATTCATATATTTGAATCTATTAACTTTGTTTCCAATAAAATAATTCAAAATATAGTTTATGTACCAAAGTGTTCACTGCAAAACTAGAAACAACCTAATTGTCCAATGATAGAGATGTGGCTCTATAAGTAAACCAATTAGTTATAATTAACTAATTATAAATATATCAAATTAATTATTAATTAAATTAATTAATCATGGTATGTCCAAGCAATATGAATCTATGTAGACATTTAAATAATGTCTACCAAGAATTTTTAATTTCATGGAGAATTTCTTTTATGAAAAATAAATCCAATGACTTTATTATGTTAATTAAATATGTCATAGACTATAAAAAGAAAATGAATAAAATGATAGCAATATACAGAATTATTCTTACATTTTTGTAAATATTTTTCAGTATTTTCCAAGTTTTCTACAGAGATGTATATATTATTTTCATCATCAGAAAGTACATATCAAGTATTTTTTAAAAATCCCTGGTAAATGTTAAGACTAGTATTGGAGAGGAGGAAAAAAAGAATGGTTTCTAAGTGAAAATAAAAATGAAGACAAAGTGGGTAAAATAAAGTACAGACTCCTGGAGCTCAGTTAATTAACAATATTGGACATTTTCTGAGTCGGCATTGCAAAAGTACAGAATAAAGATTGCAGATTTGGGCCTCAGATATGTTGAACATTTAAAAATTGCATGATTTAACATAAAAGATATGCATTTCTGGTTCTTCTTGAAAAAAAGTAAAACAGAAGTTCAATGAACACTGGGACTCCATTTTAATACAGTAATAGGCCCCTGGACATGCGGTATGGCTGCCCTCCTCAGGTGAATTATGTGACTGCAGTTATCCATAATCCTCACCACCATATTCCCTTGTTTTACTGACAATGAGATTAAATGTCAGTTGCCTTTTGTTCATCCCCCTTTCTTTCATATGCATATATGAAAGAAAGGGGGTTATCTTGGGGCAACTGGGTGGCTCAGTCAGTTGAGCATCCTACTCTTGGTTTTGGCTTGGGTCATGATCTCATGAGAGGATTGCTTTGAGGACAAACGTATGTCTACTTCAGCATCCAAAGTACTATTGTAATAATAATAATATTGAATATTGCAAAACAATATTCATACTGGTATCCAGCATTAAGAGTAAAATACTGATTCATATAAATGTGTATCAATAAGTGATACCTTTGAGGGCGCCTCGGTGGCTCAGTTGGTTAAGCGACTGCCTTCAGCTCAGGTCATGATCTCAGGGTCCTGGGATCGAGCCCTACATCGGGCTCCCTGCTCGGCAGGAAGCCTGCTTCTCCCTCTCCCACTCCCCCTGCTTGTGTTCCCTCTCTCGCTGTCTCTCTGTCAAGTAAATAAATAAAATCTTAAAAAAAAAATAAGTGATACCTTTGAAAAACAAACAATCCGTGAAAGATCAGAGAAATCTACTAAACTGATCCAGAAGAGCAAAGTAGCAACCAACTGAAGAGTGTTAAAACTACAATGAAAGATTAAAACACAATTCACTAGTAGATCTAGACTGTCACTTAATTAGGTTTGGCACATACGGGTTCTAGTGGTATATTTCTCACTTTTATCACAAGTAAGTTAAAAATCAAACACAAAATGAAACAATGATAACGTGTTCTTCAATCTACAACTTTATAAGATATTCCAATATATTCCTGTAGATGAATGGGGTGTTGTTCATGGAACTCCACAAAAGTATATTACATTGGCAGCTCACATTAACTTGATGGTCACTAATGTGTCACATGTGACATTAACATATTTAGATTCATGTGGTGCTTTTATTTACTTATTATCATTTTAATTTGTTTCAGTTTTTTTTTTAAGATTTTATTTATTTTTTGACAGAGAGAGACACAGTGAGAGAAGGAACACAAACAGGGGGAGTGGGAGAGGGAGAAAGCAGGCTTCCCACAGACCAGGGAGCCTAATGCATGGCTTGATCCCAGGACCCTGGGATCATGACCTAAGCCGAAGGCAGTGCCTAATAACTGAGCCACCCAGGCACCCCTTCAGATGTATTTTTAAGTAAAAATCAAATATTTGCAGAAGATATCTGCAAGAACCTCTGAGAAATGCTAAGAGTTGAAAAACACTGAACTAAATGGCCTCAACCTCACCTTCAGACTCAGATATTCTTAATGTCTTTGCATCTTACAAGAATCCTATCTTTGTTAAAGACATTAAGATTAAACAGTAGAATAACATAAGTTTTAGTTTATGCTTTCAATTCTCATCAAAGAACATTGATTTCTCAAACCTTTTAGGATTTTGGAGTAGACATAATAAAACTAGTGGAAATATTAATAATAAAATGAATCCAGAGATGAGTAAATCCTTCTCATCTGTAACTCCTAAGAAACTCCTAAAAAAACACAAAGAGCAGTATTCATTCTTCATTTGTACACATTCTAATCTCATAGACAGCTGGAGAATTCAAACTCATCTACTAAGGATTATATGTATTACTAGTTAGATATTCAGTTTACTTAGGCTGGGATTATTTTGACTATGTTTACAGAAGCATTCTAAAATATATTTTACAGAAAATGTTTTTATTTTGTCCATTTATGAATATTCAATTACTTCATCCAAGACTTAAATGGTATCATATCAAGCCTAAACCTTCTACAACCTATCTTTCAAAAGACAAAGACTATTACCTATTGACTTGATCATTTCATTTCTAAGAAAATACCTTAAAGAAATAATCCTAATAACAGAATAAAGCTTTGGGGTGCCTGGGTGGCTCAGTCAGTTAAGCATCCAACTCTTGGTTTCAGCTCAGGTCACGATCTCAGGGTCCTGAGATTGAGCCCTGTGACAGCCCATGTTGGGTGTGGAGCCTGCGTAAGATTCTCTCTCTCCCACCCCCCTTCTCTTTCTTTCTCTAAAAAAAACCAAAACAAAACAAAAAACAAAAAGAGAGAGAGAAAAAAAAGCTTTATTCATGAAAAGGTTCACTGGATAATTATATATATTTAATTTGGAAGCATTATTATTAATATAATGCTGTGCAGAAGAGAGTGAAAAATAAACATTAAATAATAAAGAATTATAAGGATGTAGATAATATTGGACATTTTTAATGTAGTCAAGTTTTAAATAAACTTTTTTAGAACAGTTTTAGAATTTAGAAAATTGAGAAGATAGTACAGAGTTCCCATACTGTAATTTGTCTCATGTTTTTCTCATGATTAGACTAGAGTTATGGGTTTAAGGAGGAAAATCTGAGGTACAGTGTCAATTTCATCACATCATAGCAAGGGTACATACTATCAACCTGATATATGACTGGTGATGTTGACCTTGATCATCTGGCTCAAACAGTGTTTATTAGTTTTCTCCACTGTAAGGTCACTCCCCTTCACTTTTTGTTTTGTTTTGTTTTTTTGTTTGTTTATTTTATTATGTTATGTTAATCACCATACATTACATCATTAGTTTTTGATGTAGTGTTCCATGATGCATTGTTTGCGTATAACATCCAGTGCTCCATTCAGTACGTGCCCTCTTTAATACCCATCACCAGGCTAACCCATCCCCCCAACCCCCTCCCTTCTAGAACCCTCAGTTTGTTTCTCAGAGTCCATAGTCTCTCATGGTTCATCTCCCCCTCTGATTTCCCCCCCTTCATTTTTCCCTTCCTATGATCTTCTTTTTTTTTTTTAACATATAATGTATTATTTGTTTCAGAGGTTCAGGTCTGTGATTAAACAGTCTTACACAATTCATAGTGCTCACCATAGCACATACCCTCCCCAATGTCTTTAAGATACTGTATTTTTTGAGAGAATGTGACTACTATGCACAGCCATACTTAAGGAATAGAGAATTACACTGCCTCTCCTTTAGAATGGAGTATCTTCATAAATTATTTATAAAATTTCTGCATGAGAGATTTGTCTCCCCCCCTCCCATTTATTAACTTATTTATTTACTTATAGCAGTATGAACTCATAGATACTTGCTTTATACTTCAGGTTATAATCAAATATTACTTTATTTTGTTGTCAGTTTTTTCTAGCTTTGGCAATTAGGAGCTCTTTCAGTTGGCTCCTCTGCCCCTTTGCCATACCCTTATCAGTGTGGGTTTGGGTTTGTTATTTTCTGTTTGTGTGTGTGTTTGAGCACTCCCTAACTTTCTAAAACTACAAAGATGAGCTCCAAGTTCATCTTGAATATGTGTTTCCCTTAGAAATAGCTATTTCTCCAAGGAGTTTTGGTATTAGAAAATATCAAGTATTTCTATCTGAATGGTATTAGAAATGAAGATTGGGTGTTAGATGTACTAATTAGTACTAGGGTGTCATTTCTGTTTTTAGACCCTCTCTGCTGACAGCAAGGAGATAAATGTATATACACAGATGTAGAACTACTTCCACACATAACCATCTAAACATGAATTCTTACTAATGTCTCCAACTTTTATCCATTGCCATATGGATCATTCTAGCCTCCTCTCTTTAATTATCTATAAATTGCCAACCCAACAGTGAGAAATTTGCCTCCCCCCACCCATCATTCATTCACATAATCATTCAATTCCAATATACAGGTAGAACAGTATCATATTTGTTAACCTGCATTTGATGGGAAAAACCTTATTGATGAGACTACAGTTCTTATGTGTTTTTCCTTGTGTCTTTGGTGTTAGACTCCACTAATTTCCAAATTTACTTGTATCAGCACCTTTCCCCCGATCCCCATTAGAGATATGGTTTCATGTTTATGGCATATTTCTATTCTTTTGTCACTGTCTACATTGCTTCTTGAAATCCCATAACCTTCTAAATTAAAATTTTAATAAAAATAATTTGCCTAGGGCACCTGGGTGGCTCAGTTGGTTATGCGACTGCCTTCGGCTCAGGTCATGATCCTGGAGTCCCGGGATCGAGTCCCGCATCGGGATCCCTGCTCGTTGGGGAGTCTGCTTCTCCCTCTGACCTTACCCCCTCTCATGTACGCTCTCTCTCTCTCTCTCGAAGAAATAAATAAATAAAATCTTTAAAAAAAATAAAAGAATAATAATTTGCCTATATATTAAGGTGCACTCTTTGTGTTATAAAGGTCTATGGGTTTGACAGATGCATAATCTCATGACTCCACTATTACAGCATCACACATAAATAGTTTTATGGTTTAAAAAAAAAACCTAACTTCATCTATTCATCCCTCTCTCTCTCTTCCTGAACTCTTGGCGGCCACCCATCTTTTTCTCTATAGTTTTTTTCCCTTTCAGAATGTCATATAATTGGAATCTTATATAGCCTTTTAAAATTAGCTTATTTCACTTAGAATTGCATTAATTGTATAATTATTATTATACATATCTTTCCATGGCTTGACCATGGCTTCCATCAGTTTTTATTGCTAAATAATATTTTATTGTACAGATATAGCAGAATTTCTTTATCCATTCACTTAATTGAAGGATATCTTTATTATTTCCAATTTTTGGTGATTATTAATAAACATTTGCCTTTAGGTGTTTGTGTGTATATAACTTTTCAACTCAGTTGGATAAGTACTTAGGAGCACAATTACTGGGTCACATGGCATGATTATGTTTAGCTTTGTAAGAAACTGCTTGTCTTCTAAAGAAGCTGTAGCATTTTTGCATTCCTACTGGCAATGAATGAGAGTTCCTGTTTGTCTCCATCCTTGCTAGCATAAGTTTTGGGAATTTAGCCATTCTAATGGCGCTTAGTGATACCTCGTTGTTTTAATTTACATTCCTGAATGACAAATGATGTTGATAGTCTTTTTGTATGCTTATTTCTTACCTGTGTATCTTCCTTGGTGAGGTGTCTATTGAGATCTTTTTAGATCTTTCTTCAGGTGTGTGGGTTGTTTTTTTTTTTAATTATTATTTTGAGTTTTAGAAATTCTTTATATATTTTGGACACAACTTCTTCATAAGATATATGTATTACACATATTTTATCCTAGTCCGTCTGTAACATTATTTCAGTTTGTTAATAGTATCTTTAATTAAGTTTTTAATTTTAATAATGTTCAACTTATTAATATTTTTCTTTCATGGATTGTGCTTTTGGTGTTGTATCTAAAAACTCATCAGTTTGAGTGACCAAACTCAAGGTCACCTAAATTTTCTCATATATTGTCCCTTATTGATCTTTGTGTCTATTGTTTTCTCAATACTATACTGTCTTGATTACTGCACTTCTATAGTAAGTCTTGATCACTAAGGTAATTGATCAGTCTTCCCACATCATTCTTCCTCAGTCATTTGTTGGCTATTTTGGGCCTTTCATCTTTTCATAAAAATTTAATATCAGTTTGTCAATATCCACAAAACAGCTTGTTGGGGATTTTGATTGGGATCGTGCTGAATCTATAGATCAAGTTGGGAAGAAGTGACATCTGAACAACATTGAGTCTTCCAATATCTGAAAATGAAAAATCTATCCATTTACTTGGATCTTCTTTGATTTCTTTCATCAGAACTTTGAGTTTTTTCCACATATGGATCCTTTTACATATTTTATTAGATTTATAGCTAACTATGTCAATTTTTTTGGTGCTTAGATAAATGGTATATTTTTAACTTGCAATTATTCATTGCTGGCATATAGAAAAGCAATTGGCTTTTGTATATCAACCTTATATCCTGTGATATTGTGATACTTGCTATTTAGTTCAAGAAAGCTTTGTTTTTGTTAGTTGTGTGAGTTTCTTCATAGACAATCTTGTCATCTGCAAACAAAAACAGTTTTATTTCTTCCTCCTCAGTCTGTATATTTTTCATGATATTGTGATTTATATATTTTGGTCTTTGTCCATTTTTTATGGCTCACAGCTCCCAAAACCTTCAGAGTTTCCTAAGCCGTAAGAGCAATGGGAATATCATTTGTTATATTTGGTTTCTTGTCCTCAGTTCTTGGATGTTCTGTTCTGGGCTTTTCTTTTCTCTTTACATTTTGGTTCTGTAGGTTTCTATTCACATACCTTCAAGCTCACTGATTTTCTCCTTGACCTTGTCCAATCTACCGATGAGCTCATCAAAGACATTTGAATTTCCTTTACAGTTTTTAATTTCTAGCATTTCCTTTTGGTTCTTTCTTAGAGTTCCCATTTCTCTGCTTACATTACTTAATTGTTCTTGCATATTGTTTATTTTTTCCATTAGAAGCTTTGACATATTAATCATAATTATTTCAAATTCCCTATTTGATAATTCCAAAATCTGTGTCATATCTGAGTTTGGTTTTGATACTTGCTTTGTCTCTTCAGTCTGTGAGGTTTCTTGCCTTTTAGCATGCCTTGACGTTTTTTGTTGAATGTAATGCATTGGGTAACAGAATATAATATAAATGTGCTTTTATCATGACTGCTAGGTACTAAATTGTGACCCCCGAAATTTAGATGTTAAAACTCTAACCTCCAATCTGACTGTATTTGGGAATAGGGGTTTTAGGGAGGTAATTAATGTTAAATGAGGTCATAGGGTAAGGTCTTAATCTGATAGGAATGAGGATTGGTGTCCTTGCAAGATGAGATCTCTCTCTCTCTCTCTCTCCCCCTCTCCCTCTTGCCTTCCTTCTCTCTCTCTTCCCCTACCCCCACCTCTATGCACACACAGAGGAAAGGTCATATGAGAGTATAGCAATAAGGCAGCGCTCTACAGGCCAAGAAAAGAACTCTCACCAGAAACCAACCATGGACCATGCGGGCACTCTGATCTTAACTTCCCAGCCTCCAGAACTGTGAGGAAATCAATTTTTTGTTGTTTAAGTCACTCAGTTTAAGGTATTTTGTTATGGTAGCCCAAGAAGACTAAGACAGTGATGTTTCATGTTAATCTGGATAGGAGTTGGTCTGTGTTTAATGTTGCTATAGGTGCCAGAGGCTTCTGTTCCCTCTGGTGACTTTTTGTCTCTTCTGTTGATTTTGTTTCCCTAAGAACTCCTTTTTAAACAGCATCTGCACCTTGCAGCTCTCAGTTGTAATTCACCACTATTATATTGGAGCCCTACTGATGCAGTGGTAAGGTGCTGGGGAGGAAAGGTTTTCTATAATCTTATAATTCAATCTCAGACTTCTAATGGCCCTGTGTCCTTGGGCTGTGACCTTCACAAGTGTTCCTTACCTCTGGGAATATTTCAAAATGGTTACTTTTCCCCTCATTCTGCCAGAAACAAGAGAGCATTTTTCTGGGATGTTCACCAGGAGAAATTGGCAAGATACAAGTTTACGGTTCTAGCGTCTTCTGCTCCAGATAAGCTGGTTGCTTCTGTGATTTTCTGTTTTCAGCTGTACCTACATATTTGAGTGTGGTTTGCCTTGTAAACCAAATTATCTGATGGATCCAAAAATAGTCATTTATTTTCACTGTGTTCTACTTAGGAGTTCTACATAGGAGTGATGACTTCCAAGCTTTTTATATGTCAAAGTTACAACCAAAAGTTGATCATTCACTTACGATAGAGGGCATTGTTCCATCTGAGCATTACCAAATTTCATTATTTTTTTTTTCAACACAATTCCTAAAGGGGGTTCTTAAACCTCATTTGGGATACGTTTAAATCAACATGCCAACTTTTTTGTTGTTTGTTGTAATTTTAAAATATTGGCATGTATGGCATACACTTAAATAAGATTAGTGCTTATATTTTCACTTTTCTCAAAAATCATTAGATCCTCACAGTTTCTTAAAGCCTACAAAATACCAACTCTTCTAAAAATAAGAAAATGTAGAATTAGATGTGTTTACTGACAAATTTTTTTATAAGTTCAAAATTTGTTTACCAAGTATTTTAGTCACTGGTGATATTCTTAACTTAGGTATAGAAATCTTGCTCAAACCTAAGAGAAATTGTTTTATAACAAACAAACAAACAAAACCTTTTAGGCTGTAAATGAAAATTTTTAATAAAAAATGAATTTGTTTACCTTAATTGGAAGATATACTAATAATTAAAACATAGTTATTATGAACAAATTGTTGGTCAATACTATAAAAACTTTTTAAGCAATGCATTTCTGCATATTACTCACATTGTTCTTAAGGAATACTAACTTCATAAATTAAGAAACCCAATGTTCCAGGTGAAGTACTGCAAGCATAGGCAAAAATAAACATATAGTTTTACATTGGCCATCAGAGAAGCCAAGATGTTCTACAGTTCCTTTTAAAAAACAAAATTACTTATTGCTATGAAAAGTCATCTCAAAAAATTTAGAAAATCTTTCACAAATTTTTCTAAGTGGTGTTATA
The DNA here is from genome assembly GCF_002201575.2 of Neomonachus schauinslandi. Taxonomy (NCBI): domain Eukaryota; kingdom Metazoa; phylum Chordata; class Mammalia; order Carnivora; family Phocidae; genus Neomonachus; species Neomonachus schauinslandi. The sequence continues at coordinate 93,407,605 of NC_058411.1, read as the reverse complement.
ATTTGTGATCAAAATAAAGGTCTTACCATTCAGGCAATTTGCCAATACTATCATGTTTATGAATGAATTACAAAAATCAAAGCCTGTAGCTATGCACTTATCTAACAATATATCTTTTTCACTCACCACTAAATTTAAATTAGGCAGATGGCATCCTGGAGACAACTGTAAATAAATCCATCCTTATAAATCTCTGATTTGATCATGGGCAACTATGCCAAATCATTTCATAGAATTAGAAAAGCCCTCCTACATTGGTCAATTCTCCAACAATATGCTTGTCCATAATTCGAATAATTAAGATACTTATGCTGTTCCAAATCGTATTTATCTCCAAAATATACCATGGAAATTCTCCCAAGCTCACATTACCAAATAGAAAAAAAAGAGAAAAAAGATACTTGAAAGAGGAAACGAACTTGTGTATTGGTGGATGCTATGAGATATAACTTAAACAAAAGAATAATGGTAGGGGTGCCTGGGTGGCTCAGTCATTAAGCGTCTGCCTTCAGCTCAGGTCATGATCCCAGGGTCCTGGGATGGAGCCCCACATCGGGCTCCCTGCTCCGCAGGAAGCCTGCTTCTCCCTCTCTGACTCCCCCTGCTTGTGTTCCTGCTCTCGCTGTCTCTCTCTGTGTCAAATAAATAAATAAAATCTTAAAAAAAAAAAAAGAAGAATGGTAATCCCAAATTCTAAATCTTATCATAATAGCACCAAATGTGAGCTAACTTCAGTTCAATTTAATTCAATAAATATTTATTGAGCATTATGAGCATTGCACTTGTTTGGATTTTTGCTCTTAATGCAAGAGTGCCTGGCATGTTCAAGTGACAGCAAGAAGGTTAAGTGGCTGAGTCAGTGAGGTGATGGGGCAGGACTGGGGTGGTGTTAGGGGGAGGAGGCAGATCATGTAGAGCCTCGTAGATCATCACAAGGACTCTAGCTTTCTCTCTGAGTGAAATGGAGAACCACAGTAAGGTTTTGAGCAGACGAGTAAGATAATCTGACTTACGTTTTAGAAGTGTTACTTTGACTAATTTTTGAGAATAGAAAATGAAAGAAAAAGAATAGAAGCAAGGAGAGGTTTTTGGAGGTCATTGTAGTAGTGCAGATAAGAAGTAACAGTGTCTGAATCACGGTGGGAGAAGTGGAAGTGAAGGTAGACTCAAAAGGGAATTTCTGATTAATTGGATGTGGAGTATGAAAATGAGGGGACCTAGTGGTGATCCCATGCTTTTTGGCCTGTTCAGTTAGAATGATGAAGTTGCCATTAGTCGACATGAGGAAGGTTTTGGGGAGGAGCAGGTCACCAGTTCAGTTTTTGATATATGAATCTTAAGTTTGTTAACATGGATTGCATGTTGAACTGGATAGGCACAAAAACCCGATACTCATATAATTTTTCCCAAATAAGTCTCTATTGTAGGCAAAAAAAAGGGGGGGGGGAACCCATAACTGAATGATAACAAATCCATTCTTCTTAAATACATTTTCTAAACAATAAAAATAGGAGTTCACATAAAATTCCATTCTATTCACATAAAATTCCAAATGCTTCTGAAATTTTGAGAATTATCTTAATCACTATAAAGAGATAGAGCTTGTTTGAAAAAAAAAAAGCTAAAGGAAAAAAAGGGAGAGTATTCAGATAGAGTGGTTTGAATCCTTACAAATTAGATTCCACATGATAAAAACCTCCTTGGAATCTGAAAAATTAATGGTTGCTATCTGAGTGCCCGAAAGTTATACCAATGCCTGTGAAACATTTGAAAATATATTAGTAATATAAACTGAAGTATATGAAATTGTCAATATTTTCAACTTTTGTCAAGTTTGAACTACAAAATAGCAATTTAATATGGTTCAATCTAACACATTATGAAGTTGAAAAGAAACAATCACACATTAGACAAAGGGCATGCTTTGGTCATTCTTTTCTGAACAATAAATATTAACTCAATAATTCATTTCAGCTAATGTTTGTTAAGTAGCCACTCTCAGCAGGATCCCTGATAGATGCTGCTGGGTAAATAAAGATGAGGGAATATAGAGCTTGAAAAGCTTACAATATAATGAAGATGAATAAGGTAACTACCAAAGTAATTGTACCAGAAGTTAGAATGAGTGTAATTCCAAAAAGGAAATTTCCAAATTTCCAAGTTCAAGAATGTTTTTATGCAAGAAGTGACATCCAGCTGGAGGGGTGAAGGAGCTGTAATAATTCCAATGAGACATAAAGAAATCTGAGGGAAAATAACACTGAGCCTTAAAGCTGTATTTAAGGGTCTTTTAGTAGAAAAAGAAAGGTCTTATGGAAGAGGAGACTCTAGGATGTGCTTTGACCTAAAGTGGTCGTAAAAAGAACTAAGAGGAATAACCTATCAGGGATGAGAAATGTTTCCTTAGCTATGCTAAAGAATCCCTGATGCTTTATTTATTTGTTTCATCTCATTCATTAATTGTTCTGTGTTTTTGCAATCACTGTGGGGACCTAAAAGTCACGAGTCAACATTTCCACTCCAATTTCTTTTGGAACAAATACCAATTTGTGAGGATAAGCCCACATAATACACAAAAACACTAAATAATAAGTATCTCATTAAAACTTGGAGGAGTAAAATCCTAAAATGAGTTTCTTTGAGCAAAGAATGATATATTACCCATTACTACTAATTTAAGATATATAAACTATTATTGACTTTCTCTTTATTTAATAGGCTGCCTTTACTGTGTTATTTTAATGAGCATAAAATATATTAATAATATATTAATAAATACTTTCATAATTCATAAGTAACCTCAATTATCTAATCCCATTTTTTCCATAACTTATCGAATTCCTTAAACACAAAGTGGAGGTTTTAAAATTCTAATCCTCATGAGTAGGACATGGATACTCTTGAAAACAATGTATAAGATACAGAACCCAGTAGATAAGTATATTATTTCTCCCTTTTGGAAGCTTTTAAGTAACATGTCATATATATTTTTTCTTATCAAGATTCTTATAAATATAGAAAAAAAGCTTATTTTTTTAAATCTTTTTTTTATTTGAATATTGAGAAAAATACAGAAGTCTTTCAAAAAGGGACTCCAGGTTTTTCTTTCTATGCAACTTGTTCCCTGGTGAGGTTGTATCCTTAGAATGGAAACATAGCAACCATCATAGGCTTGCACATGATTGACACTAGAGAAACATTTGTTGAATTGAATATGGTCTGATGAAATCTGTAACAAGTATGGACAGGACCTGTCTTAGTTGGGGAGTCAGAGGAAATTCGAGGACAGAAACCCCTGCCTTTGGTAAGCCCCCCAGGTGGAGGCAGAGAGAACTAGTGGTGACTGAGAAACAAATAAGAAAACTGTAGAGAGAATGGGATGTCGTGGGGAGGAGGTGGAAAGAAGGAGGCTCTGTGCTAATAGAACCTGAGAGAAATGGCAACAAATCTCTGCCTCACAGTGATGGACAGAGGAAGTCACCTGTGGCTGGGGAGGCCCACTGCTAAAACCTTATTCAGGATAAATTAAAAAATGCTCATTAAGATTCATTCATTTTAACAGATTATCAAACATATTGAATCTTAATATATTTCCAGATTAATCTCCTTGTTTTTCAGAAAAAAAGAAATTCAAGTTTAGGAAGGTGACCTGAATTACAAAAATAAAATAAAAATAAATAATCTATCTTTAGCTTCACAGGAAGGAATGTCTTTTAAAAAGAAGAGTCAGTGCATACTGGCCATGTGTGGGGCTAAGGTGTTGTTGAGTTGGGTAGAGCTAGCCGGAGGAGATAAAGCAGGAGAGACAAGGAGGGAGTGAGAAAGAAAGAGCACGCAAATGAGTGTACTATGGTTAGGAATGGATTCACTTTCTTTTCAAGTTTAGGTTTGCAGTTATCAATCCAGAAAAAGCATTAGTCAGCTACTCGAGTCAGCTGGATTTTTCCCCATTAGGGAGTCAACACATAGATAAAACAAATATTACCTTGGTTTTTCGTCAAACCACCAGGTGGAAGGATGTGCTGGATCTTTGCCAAGGCCAAAATATGTCACCCTCCCATACCTACCAGGGGCACACTGCAACAAGGAGTATTATTCTTTACCAAAAACTGTCTAGTCACTGAGTGGGGTAGGGAAAATGAAAACTATAGATTTATAATTTAGTCTCTGTGTAAGCATGTAAATCACCATTCTTTGATAAATGGAGATAAAAATTTCAAAGATTAGTGAAGATTCTTGTTAGCATTTCTGAAGCCTGGGTCCCTGTCTAACCCACATAGGGTGAGAGTAATAGTAGATAGGATGATGGAGGCCTGGGCCCCCAGGCTTCTGGACTATTAGGGGTAGCCTGGTAATATACATAAAGTCAGTCTCACCTAGATTCAAATGCCAATAGTATCCATTTCTAATATTGTGATCTCAAGTAAGCCATTTAATGTCTCTTTAAAATGAGAAAAAAATTCCATACTTCAAACACTTATTGTGGGGATCAATTGAGGTAATACATATGAAAATTTCTAACATATTTTTATGCACATAATAAGCACTCAATGAATATTTTCCCCTCCTTTCCATTCCTGCAGTTATATATCCTGCCAGGAAATACTGAATGTAAGGCTGTCACATGAGGGATTTTCACTATCTTTAAATCCAAGTAGCTGCAACAAGGCAGGGCAAACTAGGTAAATTCAACTTGCTAAGGCAGCTGATGTCCTTTGGCAGCTGTTGGAATCAATCCTGCTACAGAGCCTTTCTGACCATGATGCCTTCATGATAGTGAATGTGAAATGGTTAAAAAAAGGAATTTGTCCCTTAAACGGCAGAAGTGGGAGGTAGGAAAGCAGGTGGAAATGTTCAATAGTGTTACATCGAACATATCAGGGCATTCTATGATCTTACCATGTGGAAGGTCTGTTTTCAGCTGGAGTTTCAATCAGGAAGTTACTGTTTCAGCCAAGAGTGACATTAAACCATTCCCACTCCCACATCCAGAACATAAAACAAGGCAGAATATGGAAAACAGCTCTAAGAGCAGAAAGCTGGGAAGTCCTACCATCATACAAGCCTGCATAGAGAAGGCTCCTGAGTTAGTACACAGTTAAAGATGTTTTACAGAGCAGATTAATGGGCGCCAGAGTCCCCCAAGCAGGGCAACTTTACAATTTGTTACTCAAAATCTGAGCTTTAAGCATTTCAGACTGGAACTGAGAGGTGTCATGGAAAGAGAATGGGATTTGGACACTCCTGGGTTTTAATCTCAGTCTGCACTTACCGCTCTAAGATGAAGGGGACGTGACTTGATTCCTGAGCTTTGATTCCTCAACTGCAAGGTGATCAAATACCCACCTTAAGGAGCCATTGTGTGGAGGACATGAACTTGTTTTGTGATGTGCCAAGCACAATGCCCGACAGAAAGCAGTACCTGAATAAGCTGTGTGGTATCGGGTAGCAGCAGCAGGGGCAGTAAAGGCCAGCAGGTGGAGAAGGAGTCCTTCCCAGGGTCTCCAGGAACTAAAGCCTCTGGACAAGTAAGTCCAAGTCCCAACCACTGAGAGAATGCCAAGATTCCTAGTGGGGAAATCTTAGTCAATCAGTACAGCCAGAGGGCAGGATTGAAGCTAAAATAGCAGTCAGGTCAAGATCAGGAGCCAGTTGGAACGAACTGGAGCAGAACAAATCAAGAGTGAAGTCAAAAAGGATCCTGGGAAATTACTGAGAAAAATCTCTAAATGGAGAGTCAGTCTGTCTGGATCACTAGCTGATCAGATGATGTTGACAGGTCCCTTCATCTCCCTGTGCCTCAGTTTCCCATTTGAAAAACGACAGGATTATATAGTTGATTTGGACAATCCTCTCCAGTCTGAAGCACTCTGCGCATCTCTTGTGTTAACCACTGTAACAACAATGAGGATCCCAGATGGTCTCGTGCACACCTAGATAGACTCGGCTGTGCACAGGACCTGAAGCATTTCCCCCAGACCTCGGCATCGAGGCAACTTGGAAAACTGAAAACAGCAGAGAGAAGATGAAAAAAGCCTATCCTCAGACTTTCCCTAGGAATTTTTGCCCAGAATTATGAAAAAAGATAAATACCAATACCCTGAAATATTTTATATGCTGATTTCAAACACTATAATGCTCTGTGAAGTCTGAGGTTTTCAAAGCCAAAACAAAACCTATTTTGAAAGAAAAAAACTTTACTCTTCAGGTTTATGTACTTCTTAAAAGTAAAATGGAGCTGGAAATTTTTCCTCTGAGAGTTCACCAACAGCCAAAAACAAATACAACTTCTTTGACAAATAACAGTTCTGTATTATGACTAAAAAAAAAAAAAAAAAAAGTCATAAAATCTAATCTTGGGGAAATATACTCTGTCTGCATGAAATAGCAATAACAGAACCAATATCTATCATTTCTGTCATTTATGCATTTAATTGCTCTACCAACAGCTCTATGAAAGGGCATATGATAGAGTCGAACTGGCATTTGCCTCTCTCTTTTTGGTTTAAGAAAATTAAACTCTTGAATCTCATGGAAAAAAAGACAGTTATCTTTTAAGAGTTTTGCTTGACTCCATCCCAAAAACTGAGAAATATGCTCTACTTGTCAGCCCTTGCAGACTATGACTGATACCAAGGGGAAATATTTCAAAGCAAACAGTGACGATATTTGATGTCAGAAGTGAAAAGAAACATATCTCTCATTTTTGAGTCTCCCAAAGCTACAGCCTGCAACCCAGATCCACCAGCATCTGCCTTGCCCTTTTCTAAGGCTGGCATTCACCTACGGTAAGATAATAAACTTGCATCACTTTAAGTTTAAAACAAGTCAATTGCTAGTTCTCCATTACATCTCTTCCTATAATACAGGTTTTCTAAGATACTATAGATACATAGCTCTTCACAGATTCTCTGGGTAATGAAAAAAGAGAACCAGAGCCCAGAACTGTATACTAAAAAAAAAAAAAAAAAAACCAAAAATTTATAATAAAAAAAAAAAAAAAAAAAGGTCAATATCATCATCAGTAGAGAATAGAGAATAGGTTGTCCAAACTATTTAATGCTTAATAGCCTTTGTAAAGATCATACCAATACACAAATCAGGACCTTAGGAATGTTACACTCACCTCTCCACCAAAACTGTTTCTTGGACATACTGATTAGACAAACTTTTAGGAAAAGAGTGGCCCACCATCACCAAATCCACTTTCAACAAATATAAATTATGCCCCAATTAACTCTGTTATATTAGCAAATGGTGGAAAAGTGTAGAAATGTGAAAAAAGTGTTGACGTGTCTTTTCTCAAAGGGCAATACAAATCATCAAGTCTTGTCAATATGAATAATTCTGATTCCCTGTCATGAGACATATAATAGATCTGACATATTATAAAATTAATTGTACATAAACACATGAACACAGGCAGAAGTAATGACTCTGGGTCACAGGAATAATGAATTACAATATGATAACCTTACGTATATACAAAACTACTATAAACAAAAGTACTATAGAAAAAAATAATTTCCAGACTTGCAAATCTGAAATATAATACCATATTTTTACATAGAACTGCATAATAAAGATAAAATAGCTATGTGACAATGAAAGATTTTGAAGTAGTTCATAAGTAAAAAACATATTCGATTACATTAAATATTTTAGTATTTTATTATAATAGTAATAGCTGACATTTGCTGACCATAAAATAAGAACTAGGCACCATATTCAGTACCTTAAAATGCATTATCCCAATTTATCTTCATATAACCCTTAGCGCTAAGTACTATTTATACCCTTTTTTAGAGGTTAACTTCCCACCATTATGCATATTCTGGGTATCTTTACACCGAAGCTGTCTCATCCCTACCTCCTATGATGTTTGTTTCTGGCCTTTCTTTCCCTTTGAAATTGACCTGTGCTAATTCTTCTATCAAGACTCGAAGAGGTTGCTGAGTAGATATCAGAAAGATCATACGTGTTAAAGAGATCACAGAGGTTAGAGGCTTGATGTACAGTCCTTCTCAATAATATTCATATCTTGGGCACCTGAGTGGCTCAGTTGGTTAAGCAACTGCCTTCAGCTCAGGTCATGATCCCAGGGTCCCGGGATCAAATCCCACATCTGACTCCCTGCTCAGCAGGGAGCCTGCTTCTCCCTCTCCCTCTGCCTGCCACTCCCCCTGCTTGTGTCCTCTCTCAATGTCAAATAAATAAATAAAATCTTTAAAAAAATAAAATAAAATAATATTCATATCTTAACAGGGTCTTTTATGATTTTATGTAATGAATATAGGAATAATAATCTACTTATTAGAAGCTACTGAAAGATTTTTGAGAACATACGCCTTCTGAATACTCTCTAAGCAAATGAATGTGCTGATCAGAACTCCGAATACAAGTGAAAAAATCAACTTTCAAACCTCACGATTTCCATGACCAGAAAAAACTGACTACAGAAGTTCTAGTCAGGTGGTTAAAAGCTCCATTTGGTGGCTTGAGTCAGATGCCCACTGCTGGATAATTAAACTGGGACCAGGGAAGAGGACAAAGAAGTTGGCAGCCCCTTGATACTCTACAAGGACATGCTACATTATTTCCCCTTCGTGCTAATCTGGCTTAAAGTGGCTGAAAGTGATGGATGACTGAGCAAAACTTCTTCATAATTTACAAAGATTTCATTTCAAATGTTTCAAATCAGAAATTATGATCCCAGTATAAGAGGAAACTTTTTAATTTTCAGATATGTAAAATGATCACTTTGACAATGGGGTAGGGATGGGACATATTGGCACAGACTTGGACACGATTTTTAATTCTAACATTCCCTAACCATACAAACTTGGGTAAGCAGCAATCTCTCCAACTGGCCTGACTACTTTGAGGCTCAAAAGAACAGAAGTACTTAATAAGTATCACTTCTTCCCCTTCACAGAGCAAAACAAACAAAACCAATTAGTTGTGAATTTGCCCGCACATACACACAAACACATACACACACAACGTCTCCAACTGGCTAAGAGAAGTTAATGCAGCCCTTAAAGGATGAGCTTATTCCTTGCTTTGCCTCAAATTCTGCTAAAGCGTGACTTAAGAGCTGTGATGTATCTGACAGGGCCAACATTACTCGGGGCTATACAGAAGAAAGATTGCTTCTTTCATATTCCGCTTCCAATTCAGCCCCAAGTTTCTTTTCTCTCTTGATATATTTCTTTATTACCTTCCAAATTCAGACTCTCACTCACAGGCTCCTTGTTTTATTCATGAACATTAAACCTAAGCCATTGTTATCCTAAAACACACTGGAGTAATCTCTAAGGGGAGTAAGAAGCATTGGTGTTGGGAGGGGACAGTGAGCAATTGCCTATATCTTATTTTGTCTATTGTCTGCTGCAATGTCATAAGCAGAAAATTCTCAACCCCCCCCCTTTTTTTTGTGATGATTTCAGTAAAGGAAGGATGACAAAGCAGCTTGCTTTTAAAGAGAGGAAGCAGCTGCTATGGTTAATTCCCGTTAGAAATCTCATTTCAGGAGCAGAGTGGGTTATCCTAATCATAGATCAGGATTTAGTCCCAGGAGAGCCCCCAGCTGACCTCATGGAAGCTCATGCTGTCACCAAAATGCTGACCTGCAGGTGTACTCTAAAGCACTGCCCACAATTCTCTCTGAAAACCAAACATGCAGTTTTAGCTTTATTAGGCTATTTCTTCAGTTCTTCAGAAAACAGTTCCAAAGGTGCTGCTGTAACACAAATTAACTTCTTTGAAATTTAAGTAATTGGTCAATAAAGTTCACTCTGAATGAATATTGATTTGCCATCATTCAGCCAGCTTTCTAATTCTCAAATCTGAGTAAAACTGCTGTTCATCCAGAGCTCTCATTATGACATTTACAAACTCTTTTTGTTCTTGGCTTTGCTCCTGGTTATTTTCTTGGGTGGCTGTACCAAAACTGAAAAAGACAAAAAAAAAAAAAAAAAAAAAGTGTAGCAGGGAAAACACTGGAAAATTTCTCAAAGGGGGGTGAATTTTCATTCCAGCCTCACCTCTTTCTAGCAATTCAATATTGAAAGGTTACCTTCCCATCTGTAAAATGGGCACAGTATTTGTCCTGTTTACCTCATAGAGTTTTGTAGAGTAACTACATGGTTTGAGCAAAAATGCCAGTCATCCTTGTTAAAATGTGTTGTCTAAAAGCAAATGTAGAATAAAAATTACACATGCACATGTAGCATAAGAAATTTAAAATTTTTGTCATACTTTATACATTAGGTTAGATGACCTGAATATATCTTTTTTATTTAAAAAAAAAAACACGGGCGCCTGGGTGGCTCAGTTGGTTAAGTGACTGCCTTCGGCTCAGGTCATGATCCCGGAGTCCTGGGATCGAGTCCCACATTGGGCTCCCGGCTCAGCGGGGAGCCTGCTTCTCCCTCAGACCCTCTCCCCTCTCATGCTGTTTCTCTCTCTCTCTCTCAAATAAATAAATAAATAAAATCTTTAAAAAAAAAAAAAAAAACAGGATTTACTTCAAAAAAGTCATAGGTATACTTAAAAGAGCTACAAGAACAAAGTTCCTGATTTACTCAGAGAGTCTGTAAATCACCATTAACATAAATGCTATTTCCACACATTCTTTTAATAAAAATTAATCCAATTAAAAATGGGCAGAGGAGATACTTAAAGAGGCGGGGAGCAAGATGGCAGAGGAGTAGGAGACCTGGATTTCATCTGGTCTCAGGAATTCAGCTGGATAGGGATCAAACCATTCTGAACACCTATGAACTCAACAGGAGATCGAAGAAAAGAATAGCAACAACTCTCTGAACAGAAAAGCGACCACTTTCTGGAAGGTAGGACATGCAGAGAAGTGAATCTGAGGTGATATTTGGGAGGATAGATGGCGGGGGAGGGGCCTCTGTCGGCCGCTTCTGGCAAGTGATAGAGCCCCGGAGCACAAAATTGGAACTTTTAGAAGTCAGCTCCACTGAGGGACGTCACTCCGGTGGCTAAGCAGGGAGTGGAAACCTCATGGGACAGTGTGGTCTCAGGACCCTCGGGGTCACAGAAAGACTGGGGGTGCCTGAGTGCGGCCGAGCTCCCAGGTATCGGAGTGGGGAAGCCAGCTGCAGAGACGGAGCCGAGGCACGGGCTCTCAGCTCGGGGTTGCCATAAACCGTGATCTGTGGCACAGTCGGGCCACTGCTCCTCCAACAGGGACCCAACAAGCAGCATATCCGGGGAGACTCACCTTCTTCCCCTGGGGGGAGAGGTGCCGGAGCGCACCGCAGGGATCTGCTGGGTTTGGAGACTCCACACGGGGTTGGGTGCCAGAGATAGAAATGCGTGGTCACAGGCTGCGTGAGCACGGAGTGAGGCCAGAGACCGGGGAGACGGGAGTGACTGACGGCTTTTCTCTGGGGGCGCACTGAGGAGCGGAGCCCCGAGTTCTCGGCTCCTCCAGGGCGGAAATCGGGAGGCTGCCATTTTCACTCTGGGCCTCCAAAGCTGTACAGAAAGCTTGCAAGGAACAAAAGCTCCCAAGAGCAAACCCGATTGGATTACTTAGCCCGGACCAGGCAAGGGCAGGGCAATTCCGCCTCCAGCAAAGACATTTGGGAACCACGGCAAAAGGCCCCTCCCCCAGAAGATCAGCGAGAACAGTCAGCCAAGACCAAGTTCACCCATCAAGGAGAACAGCAGAACTCCAGTGCTAGGAGAATACCACACATAGAATCCATGGCTTTTTTACCATGATTCTGTAGTCTTTCAAAGTTAATTTTTTTAACTGTCTTTTTTTTTTCTTTTGAATTTTTCTTTTTCCCTTTTTCAACCAACATCTTATCAATCCCTTTTTTTAAAAAAACTTTTATTTTTCATTTTTAGAGTCATATTCCATCCCTTCATAGTAGTTACCCGTGTTTTTGGCATATATATATAAGTTGTTCTCTCTTTATAATTTTGAGATAGTTTCTTCTAACAGATCAAAATATACCCTAAATCTCTAGTGTATGGTCTTTTTCTACTCCCCTGCCTGATCACATTCTCCCCTTTTTCTTTTTTTTTTTAAATCCTCTTCTTTCTTTTTTCAAACAACTTCTTATCAATTCCTTTTATAAAATTTTTTATAATTTCCATCTTTACAGTCATATTCCATCCCTTCATCATATCAACCATTTTGTACAAAAATCAATTATTTTTGTACATATATAAGTTTTTCTTTAAAATTTTGGGAGGCACTTTCTTCTAACAGACCAAAATACACCAAAATCTAGTGTGTGGCACTGATCTATAAACCAGCATGATCATATTTGATCATATTCTGGGTTTTTTTTTGTTTTGTTCTGTTTTTGTGTGTTTTTATCTTTATCTTTTTCTTTCTTTTTTTTTTTTCCTTTTTTCTCTATTTCCCTTTCTTTTCCTACTGCTTCAGGTCTTTTCTGATTTGTTTAGAGTATATTTTCTGGGGACGTTTTTACCCTGTTAGCATTTTGTTCTCTCATTAATCTATTCTCCTCTGGACAAAATGACAAGATGGAAAAAATCACCACAACAAAAAGAACAAGAGGTAGTACCGACTGCCAGGGACCTACTCAATACAAACATTAGTACGATGTCGGATCTAGAGTTCAGAATCATCACATTAAAGATACTAGCTGGGCTTGAAAAAAACATGGAAGTTATTAGAGAAACCCTTTCTGGAGAAGTAAAAGAACTAAAATCTAACCAGGTCAAAATCAAAAAGGCTATTAATGAGGTGCAATCAAATATGGGGGCACTAACTGCTAGGATAAATGAGGCAGAAGAGAGAATCAGTGATATAGAGGACCAAATGATGGAAAATAAAGAAGCTGAGAAAAAGAGAGATAAACAACTACCGGATCACGAGGGCAGAATTCGAGAGATAAGCGATACCATAAGACGAAACAACATTAGAATAATTGGGATCCCAGAAGAAGAAGAAAGAGAGAGAGGGGCAGAAGGTATAATGGAGCAAATTATAGCAGAGAACTTCCCTAATTTGGGGAAGGAAACAGGCATCAAAATCCAGGAAGCACAGAGAACCCCTTTCATAATCAATAAAAAAACGTCAACACCCCGACATCTACTAGTAATACTTACGAGTCTCAGAGACAAAGAAAAAATCCTGAAAGCAGCTCGGGAGAAGAGATCTGTAACCTACAATGGTAGAAACATTAGATTGGCAACAGACCTATCCACAGAGACCTGGCAGGCCAGAAAGGACTGGCAGGATATCTTCAGAGCACTAAATGAGAACAATATGCAGCCAAGAATACTATATCCAGCTAGGCTGTCATTGAAAATAGAAGGAGAGATAAAAAGCTTCCAGGACAAACAAAAACTAAAGGCATTGCAAACACGAAACCAGCCCTACAAGAAATATTGAAAGGGGTCCTCTAAGCAAAGAGAGAGCCTAAAAGCAACATAGACCAGAAAGGAAGACAGACAATATACAGTAACAGTCACCTTACAGGCAATACAATGGCACTAAATTCATATCTTTCAATAGTTACCCTGAATGAAAATGGGCTAAATGCCCCAATCAAAAGACACAGGCTATCAGATTGGATTAAAAAACAAGACCCATCGATATGCTGTCTGCAAGAGACTCATTTTAGAACCAAAGACACCCCCAGATTGAAAGTAAGGGGGTGGAAAACCATTTACCATGCTAATGGACACCAAAAGAAAGCTGGGCTGGCAATCCTTATATCAGACAAATTAGATTTTAAACCAAAGACTGTAATAAGAGATGAGGAAGGACACTATATCCTACTTAAAGGGTCTCTCCAACAAGAAGATCTAACAATTGTAAATATCAATGCCCCTAACATGGGAGCAGCCAATTATATAAGCCAATTAATAACAAAAGCAAAGAAACACATTGACAACAATACAATAATAGTGGGGGACTTTAACACCCCCCTCACTGAAATGGACAGATCGTCTAAGCAAAAGATCAACAAGGAAATAAAGGCTTTAAATGACACACTGGACCAAATGGACTTCACAGACGTATTCAGAACATTCCACCCCAAAGCAACGGAATACACATTCTTCTCTAGTGCCCATGGAACATTCTCCAGAATCAATCACATCCTAGGTCATAAATCAGGTCTCAACCGGTACCAAAAGATTGGGATCAGTCCCTGCCTATTTTCAGACCACAATGCTTTGAAACTAGAACTCAATCACAAGAGGAAAGTCGGAAAGAACTCAAATACATGGAGGCTAAAGAGCATCCTACTAAAGAACGAATGGGTCAACCAGGAAATTAAAGAAGAATTTAAAAAATTCATGGAAACCAATGAAAATGAAAACACAACTGTCCAAAATCTTTGGGATGCAGCAAAGGCAGTCCTAAGAGGAAAGTATAGAGCAATACAAGCCTTTCTCAAGAAACAAGAAAGGTCTCAAATACACAACCTAACCCTACACCTAAAGGAGCTGGAGAAAGAACAGCAAATAAAGCCTAAACCCAGCAGAAGAAGAGAAATAATAAAGATCAGAGCAGAAATCAATGAAATAGAAACCAAAAGAACAGTAGAACAGATCAACGAAACTAGGAGCTGGTTCTTTGAAAGAATTAACAAGATTGATAAACCCCTGGCCAGACTTATCAAAAAGAAAAGAGAAGTGACCCAAATCAACAAAATCATGAATGAAAGAGGAGAGATCACAACCAACACCAAAGAAATACAAACAATTCTAAGAACATATTATGAGCAACTCTATGCCAGCAAATTAGATAACCTGGAAGAAATGGATGCATTCCTAGAGATGTATCCACTACCAAAACTGAACCAGGAAGAAAGAGAAAACCTGAACAGACCTATAACCACTAAGGAAATTGAAGCAGTCATCAAAAATCTCCCAAAAAACAAAAGCCCAGGGCCAGATGGCTTCCCAGGGGAATTCTACCAAACATTTAAAGAAGAATTAATACCTATGCTTCTGAAACTGTTCCAAAAAATAGAAATGGAAGGAAAACTTCCAAACTCATTTTATGAGGCCACCATTACCTTGGTCCCCAAACCAGACAAAGACCCCATCAAAAAGGAGAATTACAGACCAATATCCCTGATGAACATGGATGCAAAAATTCTCATCAAAATACTAGCCAATAGGATCCAACAGTACATTAAAAGGATTATTCACCACGACCAAGCGGGATTTATCCCTGGGCTGCAAGTTTGGTTCAACATCCGCAAATCAATCAACGTGATACAATACATTAACAAAAGAAAGAACAAGAATCATATGATCCTCTCAATAGATGCAGAAAAAGCATTTGACAAAGTACAGCATCCTTTCTTGATCAAAACTCTTCAGAGTATAGGCATAGAGGGTACATACCTCAATATCATAAAAGCCATCTATGAAAAACCTACAGCGAATACAATTCTCAATGGGGAAAAACTGAGAGCTCCTAAGGTCAGGAATGCGGCAGGGATGTCCGCTATCACCACTGCTATTCAACATAGTATTGGAAGTCCTAGCCACAGCAATCAGGCAACAAAAAGAAATCAAAGGCATCCAAATCGGCAAAGAAGAAGTCAAACTCTTACTCTTTGCAGATGATAGGATACTTTATGTGGAAAACCCAAAAGACTCCACCCCAAAACTGCTAGAACTCATACAGGAATTCGGTAAAGTGGCAGGATATAAAATCAATGCACAGAAGTCAGTGGCATTCCTATACACCAACAACAAGACAGAAGAAAGAGAAATTAAGAAGTCGATCCCATTTACAATTGCACCCAAAACCATAAGATACCTAGGAATAAATCTAACCAAAGAGGCAAAGGATCTGTACTCAGAAAACTATAAAATACTCATGAAAGAAATTGAGGAAGACACAAAGAAATGGAAAAACGTTCCATGCTCATGGATTGGAAGAACAAATATTGTGAAGATGTCAATGCTACCTAGAGCAATCTACACATTCAATGCAATCCCCATCAAAATACCATCCACTTTTTTCAAAGAAATGGAACAAATAATCCTAAAATTTGTATGGAACCAGAAAAGACCCTGAATAGCCAGAGGAAGGTTGAAAAAGAAAAGCAAAGCTGGTGGCATCACAATTCCGGACTTCCAGCTCTATTACAAAGCTGTCATCATCAAGACAGTATGGTACTGGCACAAAAACAGGCACATAGATCAATGGAACAGAATAGAGAGCCCAGAAATGGACCCTCAACTCTATGGTCAACTAATCTTTGACAAAGCAGGAAAGAATGTCCAATGGAAAAAAGACAGTCTCTTCAACAAATGGTGTTGGGAAAACTGGATAGCCACATGCAGAAGAATGAAACTGGACCATTTCCTTACACCACACACAAAAATAGACTCCAAATGGTTGAAAGACCTCAATGTGAGACAGGAGTTTATCAAAATCCTAAAGGAGAACACAGGCAGCAACCTCAGGGAAATCCAAATCAAAACCTCAATGAGATACCACCTCACACCAGTCAGAATGGCTAAAATTAACAAGTCAGGAAATGACAGATGTTGGCGGGGATGCGGAGAAAGGGGAACCCTCCTACACTATTGGCAGGAATGCAAGCTGGTGCAGCCACTCTGGAAAACAGTATGGAAGTTCCTCAAAAAGTTGAAAATAGAGCTACCATACGATCCAGCAATTGCACTACTGGGTATTTACCCCAAAGATACAAAAGTAGGGTACGTGCACCCCGATGTTTATAGCAGCAATGTCCACATTAACCAAATGTGGAAAGAGCCAAGATGTCCATCAACAGATGAATGGATAAAGAAGATGTGGTATATATATATACAATGGAATGTTATGCAGCCATCAAAAGGAATGAGATCTTGCCATTTGCAACGACGTGGATGGAACTGGAGGGTATTATGCTGAGCGAAATAAGTCAATCAGAGAAAGACATGTATCATATGACCTCATTGATATGAGGAATCCTTTATCTCAGGAAACAAACTGAGGATTGCTGAAGTGGGAGGTGGGGTGGGAGGGATGGGCTGCCTGGGTGATAGACACTGGGGAGGGTATGTGCTCTGGTAAGCGCTGGGAATTGTGCAAGACTGTTGAATCACAGATCTGTACCTATGAAACAAATAATGCAATATATGTTAAGGAAAAAAAAAAGAAGATAGCAGGAGGGGAAGAATGAAGGGGGGGGAAATCGGAGGGGTAGACGAACCATGAGAGATGATGGACTCTGAAAAACAAACTGAGGGTTCTAGAGGGGAGGGGGGAGAGGATGGGTTAGCCTTGTGATGGATATTAAAGAGGGCACGTTCTGCATGGAGCACTGGGTGTTATGCACAAACAATGAATCATGGAACACTACATCTAAAACTAATGATGTAATGTATGGGGATTAACATAACAATAAAAAAAATGGGCAGAAGACATGGAACAGACATTTCTCCAAAGAAGAAATACAAATGGCTAATAGACACATGAAAAGATGCTCAACATCACTCATCATCAGGGAAATGCAAGTCAAAACGAGATATCATCTCACCCATGTCAGAAAAACTATGATCAAAAACACAAGAAACAACAAGTGTTGGCGAGGATGTGGAAAAAAAGGAACACTTGTGCACTCTTGGTGGGAATGCAAACTGGTGCAGCCACTGTGGAAAACAGTATGAAGTTTCCTCAAAACATTAAAAATAGAGCTACCCTATAATCAAGTAATTCCATTACTGGGTATTTACCCAAAGAAAGTGAAAACTCTAATTCAGAAAGATATATGCACCACTATATTTATTGCAGCATTATTTGCAATAGCCAAGACATGGAAGCAACTCAAGTGTCCATCCATAGATGAATGGATAAAGAAGAAGTAGTATAGATTTATACAAAAGAATATTACTCAGCCATAAAAAAGAATGAAATCTTGCCATTTGCAACAACATGGATGGATCTGATGCTAAGTGCAATAACTCAGAGAAAGGCAAATACCATAGGATTTCACTCATATGTGGAATTTAAGAAAAAAACAAAGAAAAAAGAGACAAAAAAACACATTCTTAAATATGAGAACAAACATGGTTACTAAACGGGAGGTGGGTGGGGGGATGCGTGAAATAGGTGAAGGGGATTAGGAGCACACTCCTCGTGATGAGTCCTGAGTAATGTACAGAATTGTTGAATCACTATACTGTACACCTGAAACTAACACTGTGTGTTAATTATACTAGAATTAAAAAATAAATAAAAATTTTTAAAAATGAGAAAAATGAAACCTATTTAAAATCATGGAGGAATATTTTCTTTTCTATTTTTCTTTTCTTTTTTTACTTTTCAATATACTTTTATAAGGCAATCAAAATGTACAAGGCATGTCTTCTTTATAGAGTTTGGAGGTGACGCTTTTCAATGAGAACCATCTCCAGGTTTGATTTAATTGTTCAAAAGCAAAAATTACTTTTAAAAGCGGGGGGAGGGCGCCTGGTTGGCTCAGTCGTTAAGCATCTGCCTTCGGGTCAGGTCATGATCCCAGGGTCCTGGGATTGAGCCCCACATCGGGCTTCCTGCTCAGTGGGAAGCCTGCTTCTCCCTCTCCCACTCCCCCTGCTTGTGTTCCTTCTCTTGCTTTGTCTCTCTCTGTCAAATAAATAAATCTTAAAAAAAAAAAGCAAATATTATTTTAAAATGAAAGTCAAAGAGCACATAATATTACAAATTTTCAAAAGAATATCACTGCTCCGGATAGCAAATGGTTTGCATAAGTACATTAATTGCTCCAGAGGTTCATTATTTATTGGCTGATTCCATGAATAAAATAGTAGTTTTTCAGCAATGCAACAGGGCCCCACTTACATTTTTTATTTAACTGATTTCAGAACTACACTGGATGGAAGGGATTGATGGCACAGGACACACTGGTAAGAGTAAGGTAAAAGGAGAACAGGAGTCTCTTCTAGCTCTGCTACAAACTACCTGTGGACCACCGAAACATTTGCATGATTCATCTAATCAAGTTGGATAATTATCTTAAAATGACTTTTCTAAGCTGGACTTTCGGCATGTTACTATGTTATCCCAGAGGGATCTTACCTTTACAACTTCCTAAATTACCCAGGAAAACCACTTCCAGAATCTCTAGGATCCAGTAAGTTATCCACCAGTAACTCAGCCACTGATTTAAATTGTAGCGTAGAAGAGTTTAACAGATGGAGGGTTTTTTTGTGTTTTGTCTTTTTTTTGCATGAGAGAGAGAATGAGAGCTCACGCGCAAGAGCGGAGAAGGGGGGAAGGGGCAGAGGAAGACAGTGAAGCCGACTTCCCACTGAGCAGGGAGCCCGATGTGGAACTCGATCCCAGGACCCCGGGAACATGACCTGACCTGAAGGCAGACACTTAACCAACTGAGCCACCCAGGCGCCCCCCCCCCCCGCCACCCCCCAGTCATGGAGTTAAGAAACATCCACCATGGAATCTGTTGGACCTTAGAGCAAGATAAAATCCAAATAGGAAATAAATTGCCTCAATGATTCCTAAAGAATATGCCAAAGTTGGACTTACAGAAACACCATTATTTACTCTTGCTTTTAAGTACCAAGAATCCCACTTATCTAGCTGCCTATCTTATTTGACATCAAAAAGCGAAACAGTTGGCAGTGTTTGTCTCTGGGGACAGGAATCATAGAAAGCCTACTCTATCCCATTCACGTCTGTGGTTTTGTTTTTACAATTAGCATATTGTTTCTATAATCACAAAAATGTCTACAGATACAATAAAAAATACTTCTAGGATGAAACAGAGGAGAACAGGAAGTTATAACTTGTTGCCCATTATTTTGTGAAAAACATAAACTTGGAGAGACTTGTCCAAAGATAGTGTTATAAAAACTGGAACAAAAACCTCTGGCCCCAACAGTAGTTCCTGCCCTTCTTACTTGGTTTCCAAGACTAGGTGCTGTGTAAGCACTATGAAACTTGAGGCTTTTTATGGAAGAAACCAATCCACGTCTATTGCATTTTCTTAATATCATCACATTCTAGTTTTATGGTGTGGTAGATAATTCGGGACAGCTGCACTGTGAGTCCTGTCCAGTTTTCCAACAAAGATCAACATACCACTGAGTTAGTTCTTCGAGCTTTTATTCTTAATTACAATACTGAAATAGGAAGGTTTGATTTTGAGAAGGACTCAAGGGAGAAGGTGCCTGCCTAAGACTCAATAGAAGTTTTTGGACTTGAGGTTATAGGTTTTAACTTTCCACTGAATTAGGGAAAGACTCCAATGTATTAATGAGTGAGTTTAGCACCACATTATGTCAAAATGTCTCTGCTTATTAGACTTCAAAATGCAACATGAGCCAAAACAATCATGAATAATTCAGATCATATCACATATGTCAGACTCAAAAAAGAAAGATATTTTATCTTGAACAGGAAAGATTATTTAGTATAAAAGGTCATTATGTGGGACTGGAACAAACAAAAACATTTTAGAACACACACCCTGTGCTCAGGTATTTGAGAGAACTTCTTTAATAATTTAAATTGATACAGCATATCAATTAATGTCCCTCCCTCATTACTGTTGTTGTCTCCAGAGAGGTAATACTGAATCTCCAAACAACTGTCCATGGACTGCCTGTGCTGGGCCAGCATGGTGTGACACACAAAAATACAAGACACAACCCCAGATCTCCAGTGCTTGAGTAAAGAATGCTGCAACAGAAAACATTAGGGAACACAGGACAGGGCCAAACTGTGACACAGACCACAAGAACTGTTGGAGAGGTAGAACTCCTTGTGCCACAGGCTGCAAGGGAACACAGGGAATGTTGATTTTTTTGAACGCCACTTCTTTCTGCTCAATCATACATACCACTGCCAGATCCACCATCTCAAAGTGCAGCTTCAATCACATTACTCTTTCTTTCCAAAACTCTAGTCTTCCCCAATGACTTGTTTGAAAATCTCTACCCTGACATAACATTGGCCCTCCAGCCATCTTACCAGCATCCTCCTGCCACCTCCTCACTCAAAAGCCTTCAGGGGCTAGACAGGCCTGTTAGAAAACCATAGAGAGTAAGAGTAGGCATGACCCACCTAAAGACATTCAGATTATAATTGGAAAAGAAATATTGTACTGGCCAAACAAAGTAAGTCTGTAGTCCATAGTCAACCTGCTGGGTCTCCACAGAGCAAAGGAGGCCAAAGTGAGACTTTTCCCTGAAAACCATTTCTTTCCCTTTGCTTTTCCTTGGCCTTCAATGCTCATAAACCCATCTTCACCTTCAAGGCTGATCTTTAATCTGCTTCCTCTACGAAACCTCCCAAATCCTCTCAAACCAGATATAATCTGTCCTTTCAAGTTTCATAGCTTTGGCATTTATATTACTTGTTCTTTTAAAAATAATAATGTGTGCACTTAAATTATGTTCCTTACAAAGCAGAAAGTTGTTTAAGATTAGAGAATTTCTTACTCATCTCCAGGTACATGGTGTTAACCTTGTTAGGTGCTCAACACATTTTCAACAAACTGAATTGAAACTGCAACCTGAGAGAATATTTTCTAAAACACTGCTCACAGTATTTAAAATCTATACGAGGGAGAAAGTCATATGCACATGAAATGATTTTTAAAATTAGTCACATCGGAATTAAAGAAACACCAAGACAGTCTGTGTGGAAGTACCAAATAAGTGGTACCAGCAGAACGTGGTATAAGTTTCAGAGGAACGTGAGAACACTGAGGACTGGGCTGGACAGGAAAGGCTTTGGGAGGTGGGGTGAAGTGGGATTTGAGCTAGGTATTGAAGGCTATATAGGGTTTGGGTATATGGGATAGTAAAGGAAGTATTTCAGGAGAGAAAGTTCTGATGTGTGACCTTGACAAAGTCATCTATCCTCTCTAGGTGAAGGTTCTTATCTGCATAATGGAAATATCTAATTGGATAATCTCTAAAGTCTAATTTCAACAATATGGATAAAGGCATAGTGCATGGTATATTTGGAGACAATATGTCACAGAGGTTAAGAGTGTGGGCAAAGAAATCAGACAGACCTGGGCTTGTCCTGGTACTGCCACCTCTTGCATGTATGACCATAGAAAAGTTGTATAACTTATTTAGACTTCAAGTGCTTCATCTATAAAATGAGAATGATACTAATAATGCATTCTTCATTAGGCTGTCAGAGGATTAAGTGAGATAACACAGCAAAGTATTTTGTACAATGCCTAGCCTTTTAAATGCACAGTAAAATCTAGCTACTATTTTTATTATAAGAAATATGCCTATTTAGGAATCTATAAGAACAGTCAGTCACACTTTTCCTAGTTTCCCAGAACTTAAAGCCAAGGACCAACAGTTGACAACAAGCACATTCTGAAAACCCTTGAAAGGTCAGACACCACTTTAAGGCTTTTTAGTGGCAACTAAGCTACCTTATCTACCCTAAAACTATCACCCCATGACAACTCTCCTATCCAATCTACACAAGCAGAGGAATGTACAATGGTGGGGGTAAGGGGAGTGGAGGAAATGTCAAAAATGTGAGTCATCTGCCAGGGCAGGAGTTTCATATTATCATCCCCACTCTTTTTCATGAAAGGGGGAGGGGGAGTTCAGTCCTTCCCCAAAGCCAAGTGAGGTGGCCTCCAAGAGATTTACTTAGCACATAAAGGTAACTGATCTTTTATCTTGTTATTAGAAGTATATTGGTACATACTACTAAGTGATTTGCCTTCTGAACCTCTTTGAGCTGGGAAAAGGACAAAGTGGGTGTGGGGATAAGAAAGGGATGTCATTGTAGAGCAGCTCAGAAGCCCACAATTTGGTAAGGAAAACACAAAAAGCTCTGACAATAAGTTGACAGTAGAGAAACAAGGACAAGCCCAGAAAGAAGATTACAATGGCCACAAAGATAAAGGGACTTCCCCCTGTCTTTCTTCTTCCTCCTTAACACACCAAAGGATCTAGAACCAGGCAAGGAAGAGAAAGAGGAGGGCAATAGCAAGCCTACTATCCTGAAGATCTCTGGGATACAGAGGAAGCCTATTAAATGGAATGGAGGAGATAAAACTAGAATTTAAAAATTGTACTAGAGGAGGCTTTTAAAGAACTAGACTGACCAAAAAGCCATGGAACCTGATGAACTTGTCATTTAAAGAGCTTTAGCTTGCTGAAGAGAGTGACTAGAGAAAATAGTATGATTTCTCCTCCACAAGGTGTGTGTGCCCCCAACAAGGTCAGTTATAGGTATAATCAGCCTAGAGGAACAATGAGATGTTATATTGCAAATGTAAACTGAGGCCAGATTGTGAGAATCTTGAATTATTAGCACTTGAAATTTATCCTGAAGATAAACTGGTCATAGAGAACATTCAAGATTTGGGACCAGTCAGTACAGACCTTCATGAGGATTAATTGAGCTGTAGTGCATATGGTAGATTAAAGATGCAGAGCCTAGAGACATGGAGCCTGGAGAAAAAGCTGTTAAAATAATTCTGATGACTCATAGTCACTGGGACTTACACCCTTGTGATGATTACTGAAATGGAAATATAAGGGATCGACAGCAATGGTATTTAACATGCAGAATTTAAAGATGTTGGCAACCATCTCTAGGGAGTAACAATAAAGGATAACTAACTTGATTTGAAGTTCTTGAACTTAGATCATGATTACCATTGTCCATTACTACCACCCCCCCACCATCTTGTATTGGAAGGAAGGAAGGAAGGAAAGAAAGAAAGAAAGAAAGAAAGAAAGAAAGAAAGAAAGAAAGGAAGGAAGGAAGGAAGGAAGGAAGGAAGGAAGGAAGGAAGGAAGGAAGGAAGGAAGGAAGGAAGGAAGGAAGAAAGAAAGAAAGAAAGAAAGAAAGAAAGAAAGAAAGAAAGAAAAAGAAAGAAAGAAAGAAAGAAAGAAAGAAAGAAAGAAAGAAAGAAAGAAAGAAAGAAAGAAAACTATGAATGGTAGTCATTTTAAGAAAAAATATGAAGAGATCAATGTGGTCTAGAGTCATTTCTCCTTTCCAACTCATAAAATCTTCACTCCCTACCCCACAAATTCCTCCCAAAGATCCAAAGATGCTGTTATCATCACCACTAGTTCTCCCTGCTCTGAGAATGAAGCTGGTGTAGTATGGTGGAATGTACTGAATATTGATGCAGAAATATAGAAGACACATGGCTCTCTAGGACATTTGACTATGAGTCCAGAAACATGAACAATGAGCCAGATTTCCTGAAGCTTAGATCAGAGATCATTGTAACACATCATAATAGTTGCTCTGTGGGTTCTCTTGAAGATTTTTGGCTTCATCCACTTCACACACCCACTGTGTGGACATTTCCAACACCTCCAGCTCCAGAAACCAGTAGCAGAGGAATATTTCCCTTCATATATTTTTTTGGGGGTAAAGGGATGCATAATTACAAGTTGAGGAGTTAAAGCATAAGTACTCACCTTCATAATAATCACTCTCCTAACAGGTTGATGTTGGAATAGGCCATTTTAAGTGCTGGGTTTAATCAAGATGCTAGGTGAAGAGGAAACCACACAAAATCAATGTTTTCAATTTCCAGAATTCATAATTTCAAACCTGAACCAAGGCCACAGGCTCAGACCTAGGGAGACTCATGGACATCTGCTGCCACCTCCCAATTTCAACCATTTATTCAGTCATTCAGAGTATATTTATTAAAGGCCCACTTTGTGTGAGGTCCTGTGATCTCAACTGGATATAGCAATAAACAAAATCGATCTGCCCTCAAGGAGATCACAGACCTGTCAGGAATATATCAAAGACATAAAGCAGAATGTTACATCTGATACAAATGACCAGAGGTTGTTATGGAAGTGATTAGTGATTAGTTATGGAAGACTCAGAGAATGCTTTCCAAAATTCAAACGTAAGCTGAACCTGAGGGAGAAGAAGGAGTCAGTCAGGGGAAATCAAGAATTAATATTCCAGGCACATGCAAAAACTCCAAGGCAAGAATAAACATGGCTGAACATGGCATGAGCATGTTAAGTCAATTAGTATTAGTAGGGACTAGAGAAAGGAGGGGGTGGGGGTTGGCAGAGGAAGTGGGGCAAAAATAAGGAGGTCAAAAAAGACATTCCAGGAATATTACTCAGCCATCAAAAAGAATGAAATCTTGCCACTTGTAATGATATGGATGGAGCTAGAATGTACTATGCTAAGTGAAAGAAGTCAATCAGAGAAAAACAAATAGCATATGATTTCACTCATATGTGGAATTTAAGAAACAAAACAGATGAACATATTGGAAGTGGGGGGAGGGGGATGGAGAGAGGCAAACAAACCACAAGAGAATCTTAACAATAGAGAACAAACTGGGGGTTGATGGAGGGAGGTGGGTGGGGGATGGGTTAAATGTCTGATGGGTATTAAGGAGGACACTTGTTTTGATGAGCACTGGGTTGTTATATGCAAGTGATGAATCACTGAATTCTACTCCTGAAACCAATATTGTGCTGTATGTTAACTAACTAAAATTTAAATAAAAATTTAAAAAAGACATAGTAATAAAAAAAAGAAAGAAAAAGAAAAAAAAAAAGACATTCCAGGACCCATAACATAAATGAAGGCCTTTGTAAAAGGATTTGACAGGGAATTCAAGCAATCAAATCTATCTTGGGGGCAGATAACTTTAGAGGTTAAATGAGAACAAATTAAGGAGAAAATGACTGGCAACTGGGGAACCACCTGGGAAGAACAGGAATGGCTTGTGGTAGTAGAGCTGGGAAGAAAGGAATAGATTTCAACACTAGTGTCAAGAGTGACTAGCGGGACTTGGTCTTAATTAGATGTGAGAAATGAGGGAAGGGATGGAGTCATCCTTGAGTAGATGTATGGCCGGGTGGTTCAGAGCAGAGGCTTTAGTTTTCCCACCTATTAGCTGTATGACTTTGGCCAAACCTCTTAAGTCCCTATCCCTTGATGTACTCATTTGTAAAATGGCAATAACGATAAGAACTGCCTTACAGAGTGGTTATGAGGATTAAATATGATAATGCACACAATGTGCTCCACTATCACCTGGCACATATTAGATGCTTGTATTAGTTAGGATATAGGTTCACTTGCTATAAGAGAGGCCCCCAAACCACAGTGGCTTAAATAAGATAGAGTGCATTTTCTTAGATCCAGGTGTAAGCAGTCCTAGGAAAGCAAGCTGGATGGTCAAGGTTCTTCAATCTTGTTGCTCTGCCATCAGTGAGATTATGTGCTTATGCACATGGCCCATGACATTTCCATTCCAGCTAGTCGGAAAAAAAGAAGAAAGAAGGGTGAAAAGGAACAGCATGTACAGTACAGCTAAAATGCAAGAGTTGTGTCACAATAGAAAAGGGAGAATGCACATCAGGGGACAGTTAGCAGCCAACAATATTCAATGTATGTCAATGTTGTAAAGATAGAAAATAACTGTTTGAATGAGGAGGAAAGTAGGAAAAAATAATTTCTAGTGGGTGAGACTTGGTGAACTTAAGACATAAAATATCTCCAATGTTTTATTGAAGGAGAAGGATTTGGATAAAACTGTATTATATAAGGATAATGAGGAACCCAAAAGATTTGATCTCCATGTAACAAGGATACTGAGGGAATTAGTTAACATATTTGGAACAAAGCTACAGGAACCCCCAAATATGCTTAATGAACTGTTTTCAGGAGGGAGGGGAAATATATCCTAATATTGAGATAAAAATGAGTAAGCTCACAACAGTCTTTATGGATTCGACTTTTTATAAAGCAATGCATGACATGGAAGAAAATATTAATGATTTTCTTCTACTCATGAAATATCCTCACAAGAAAACAAAATCATGCATGTTTATACCAGTGTATGAACAATTGCTTTTTGGTAGCTCGTGATGTATGTGGTCACAACCTAGAAAGAAGTGGATCTGGCCACTTCATGATTGCAAAGGCTTGCCGCCCCCGTGTGGTGGTCCTCTGTGACTGCAGGAACCATTGGTCATCCCGGGCCCTAAATATTTATACTTTTCAAACCCCAAACTCTGAGCCAAGATCTCTATCTCTGATCCATTTTGTTGGGCTATCAGTTAGTTTTCTCTCCTTATTATTCTTGTTGTTAAATCTGGGTCTCAGTAAAGTCTCTATAGAAAACATCACTTTTTCTACATCCCTGAGTAATGGAATTGAATCTATAACTTAGAATTTATCTTATTTTCATCCCTCCGGACTATATGGGTCATTTTTAGTTCTTTATGGTTTGGCCAAAAGAAAAAATCAACAATCCTAACTGCCTGTGGTTTCAACAACAAAGGATATATGACTTTTTGTGGACAGAGCACTTTCCCAAGCAAGAATAACTTGTACATTAGGCAGAGGGAAGGACCCTGCTGGGGCAGGCTGCACAAGCTATAAGGTCTCCCTGAGCATCCTTCTTCTGACCCCTGCAGCACAATTAACAAGACAAGCCCAGCATTCAGCCTCCAGATCCAGGAAAGATAACTCAGAGGCTTAGATGAATCACTGCACCTCCTCTCTTCATTTATTTTTTTTTTTAAGATTTTATTTATTTATTTTGACAGAGAGAAAGAGTGAGCACTTGTAGGGGGAGTGGAAGGCAGAGGGAGAAGCAGACTCACCACAGAGCAGGAAGCCCTAGGTGGGGCTCAATCCCAGGACCCTGGGTCAGGAGCGGAAGGCAGCCACTAACTCACTGAGCCACTCAGGCATCCCATCCTCTTTTCATTTAAATTAGTCCTTTTGTTATTAAGAACTGTAGATGAGCAGTCCAAATGGTCTCTGGCTGCATTTTTTTTGTTGATCAGTGCAATCATGTAATACAATTTTTTTCTCAATTGCTAGTGAGGTGAGAATGCATTGAAATATCCTCCACCCTTCCCTGCCTGCTGCAAATCCAGTCAGGTGATCAATGGAGATTTCTGGGGATTAGAGAGCAGCAAGTTGGCCATTTTCTATTCATAGATAGATTAATGTGATAAAGATTTATAATATAACTTGAACAAGGAAGAAAAGACTGCACCTTAGCAAAATAATGTAAGGGTTATTATTTTACAGGAAATAGAATTCAAGTCATGTTAATGGGCAGGAAGGAAATCAATCCTTACAATAGCAAGGTGTATTTATTCTTAGACAATTTAGAAAAAAAACCACCACCATCCACAGGACCAAAGCTCTCCCTCTACTACATCCCACACCTCCCTCAACTACTCAGATCTCTCCTGTCTGCAGTTTTTTTCAGAAGAGAAAAGTCATTGACTTTCAGTGGATGCCTTGAGGTTTTGGAATTAGTGAAGAATAGTTGTAAAGTGATTTTCATTAATCCACAGATAAGTGGGGGCATTAAGAAAGGCACATAAGAAGGGCTTATATAATGAGAGCAATTGTATCAAAATCAAGCATTGTTTTATCCGATAAGTAAAAATCATATTTTATTGTAGTTTTAGTTTTCATTCCTATTATTACTACAGATGAGCATGTCTTCTCATGTTTATTGTTTATTGTTCATTTGTATGTCCTTCTGTAACTGCCCCTTTGTTTGTATCCTTTGATCTCCAGCCTGATGTTAAATAATAGTAATGAGTGGGCATCTTTGTCTTTTTCCTAAATTTATAGAAATTCCTCTGTTTCTCAATGAGTATGATTTCTGCTATTTAACTCCTGATTAAAAAAAAAACTTAAAATTAAGCATATTTTCTTTGATTTACAAGTTACTAAAGAAGTTGCTCAGAAATGGATGTTAAACTTCATCAAATGGCCTTTCTAGCATCAATCATATACTCTCGGGTGCCTGGGTGGCTCAGTCACTTAAGCGTCTGCCTTCAGCTCAGGTCATGATCTCAGGGTCCTGGGATCGAGTCCTGCATCGGGCTCCCTGCTCAGCGGGGAGTCTGCTTCTCCCTCTGACCCTCCCCCCTCTCATTCTCTCTCTCTCTCTCTCATTCTCTCTCTCTCAAATAAATAAATAAAAGTCTTTTAAAAAAATCATATACTCTCTCTCTTAATTATTGATGTTGTGAATCAAATAGATTTCCAAATGCTGAGCCATCTTTGTATTTCTGAAATATGGCACAGTGTTGTTCTAATAGTGTGCTAGACTATATTAGATGGCTATTTTTAATACTTTTTTTCTATGTTCACATATGGGATAAGTCTGTAAATTTATTTTTTGGTGTTATCCTCCAACATTTTTGGAACTAGTAACATACCATTTTCATAGTATGAATTACTAATTTGTATATCTTTATGCTTGCAATAGCTTTAGTATCTCAATTTTTTATGCCTTAAAAGCTGAATTGGACTTTGCACAAACATTTGGATCTGATACCTATGGGCTGGGGGTGAAGAGGGGAGAGAGCTCTGATTTATAGTTTCTAACTATTCTTTGTAGTCCCTTTAGTTATAGTTTCCAACTATTCTTGAGTCCAAATTGCTAATTTTTTTTCAGGAAAGTTATTCATTTGATCTATATTTTTAAATTTGTTGATATAAATGTATAGTTAGTATTCATTTTAAATGGTTAAATTTCTTCATTAGCTGAGAAAATACCTCTTCATAATTGATGTTTTATATTTGGGTTGTCTAGATGGTCTTTTAAAAGAAATAGTTTCAGAAATAGTTTCAGAAATAGTTCTGAAAAAAAAAAAGAAAAAAGAAATAGCTCTGAAGACAAATATTTTCCTTTCCATTTGATTAATTTATGCTCTTACAGTCATTAATTCTTTTATTCTTATTTCTTGAGTATTGCAACTTATCTGCCTTCTGAAGTGGAATGTATAACATACATTTTGAAATTTTTTTGTTTTCAAAAAATACAAAGTTCTAATGTTTTATTTTTTACTATTTATTTATAAACATTAATTTATTTAATAACATCATAACATTTACTAACATAATTTCAGAGTACTCAAGAAGAATAATTGAAAAGTTTTCATTAGTACCCCTGTCTACCACATAGTTTTTTTACTTGCCTCTTTAACCCAAGTTTTTAGAAGAGTTTCTTTTTAAAAATGATTTCAGGGCACCTGCGTGGCTCAATTGGTTAAGCATCCAACTCTTGATTTCAGCTCAGGTTATGATGTAGGGTCATGCGATGGAACCCAGCATTAGACTCTGCACTCAGCGTAGTCTGCTTGTCCCTCTCCCCCACTCTCTCTCTCAAATAAACACATAAATAAAATCTTAAAAAAAAAAATATTTCTTTGCTGTTACTTTACTGTCTTCCTTTACTTTGTCAGTTTTGTTTTTACCATATCTTAGTCACTGATTTCTTGTTCTATTGCTGTAGTTTCAGGATTTCCAGTTTGGGGGATTTGTTGACAATTTTCTTTTGCCTTAATATGTAATCAATTTTTTTGTATGTGAATGTTTCATAATGAACTTACGTGGAGCCAATTTTTAGCAATTTTCTATATTTATCAAAATAAAAGAAATAGATAAATAGAAATATAATTTTAGAAACAGATTTTCAAAGCTGTATCAAGAAAAATATAGCTTGAGATTCAAAATAGATTTATGGAGTTTAGTGGTCCCAAAATCTGAGCTTTCATCATTCTTCCACCTTCCTACCCACATGACTGTTACAGACCTAATAGTGCCCCCCAAAATTCATGAGTTGAAGTCCCAACTGTTAGTACCTCAGAATGTAGCCCTACTTGCAGATAAGGCCTTTGGAGAGATGATTAAGTTAAAATGAGCCTCTTAGAGTAGGGCCCTAATCCAATAGGACTGGTATCCTTATAAGAAGAAGAGAAACCAGGAGTGTATGTACAAAGAAAAGGCCATGAAAGGACACAGTGAGAAGGTGGTCATCTGTAACACCAGGAGAGCAGCCTCAGGAGAAACCACACCTGCAGAAGCCTTGATCTTGGACTTCCAGTCTGCAGTATTGGAAGAAAAGAGTTTCTGTTGTTTAAGCCACCCATTCTGTGATATTTTATTATGGTAGCCCTAGCAAACTAATACAATTACCCACAGACCACACTTCCCATACACCTTTTATAGCTGAGGCCAAGTGCATTTACTATTCATCAATCACACCTGCAACCATTGCTTTTCTTAGGGTAAAGAAATATTTCTTAGTACTCATGTCTTTATCAAACATAAAAAAAAAAGGTCCAAATTAGATCACTTTACTTATGTAACTTGTCTGTTCCCGATAGAAATTAACTCATTCCTTCAATTTGCTCATTGTTTTCTCTCTGCTTGAAGTTTATCAAATCCACAGCTGAACAAACAGGTTACTAGCTGGTCTAAGGCTATGAATTCAGGTCTCTTAACTCTTGGTTCAATGTCCATTACCACTCATTACACTACTCATTTCAAAGACTCAAAGATTTGTCTAAAGAATTTATTTTTCTCTCTAACCCTACAAATAGAATTGTATGATAAGCATAACTGTCCTTTAAGCTTTTTTGAAAATGAACACGTCTGAAATCTTGAGGTCTGATACCTTTTCATCTAAAAGGAATCAGTATTATTTTAAAATAACACAATCTAGGGAGAGGGTATTTTTCAGGCATATCTATACCTGCAATTCTGAAAATACTATTCACTTATCCAGGTCAATCTTCTTCTGGTGAAAAAAAGAATTTCTTAGCTCTGAAATATTTAAAGATGTGGCCAAGGCAGAGAGAATACTGAAAGTTTAAAATTGAAATTCACTTGCTACAGGAACTGCTTGAGGCCTGTTAGTTTAATATTCCTTTTACTAAAAGCCATTATATAATTACACAATAAGTCCTTGCACTATAAATCAATGGAACTCATATTAAGTAGCTTTCCTTTGAAGGGACTGAAATGAGAATGGGATTGAGAAAGAGTGAACAAGAGAAAAAGCATTTGTTGTTTTTTCCTGTTTAAAATAACTTTTATTACTTTTTACTTCTTCCACGTTCATTAAAGATCATGTAACTAGGTAAAAAGGAAGAAAATGTCCATCTATAATCTCACCAACCCCACTATTAACCAATATTGCTAATTCAATGTACATATTTCCAGTCAGTTTTATATTTAATATATATACATATATACATATACATATTATTTTTAATTGAAATTGTTTGAATTGGTGTTTTAGGTTGAATGTCCCTAGAAGACCTTGAGACAATGATTTAAGTGTTAATTGTTCACTTGAGAGATGACATCAGGAAACATGGGTAGGAGAGTAGAAAAGTGAGACAGGGAAGAGAAAGCAGCCAATAGAGGGTACATGACCTGGGAAGGCATCACTGTGGATCCCTGAAGCTGAACCCAGTGAGGAACTTTGCAGTATGTAGCACTGTTCTCTAAGTCATCTCAACAAAGGAGTGAATGATCTGGGCTGTTCACACATGAACTCTATCAATTACTATCATTCAGGAGCATTATTCTTTAGCACTCCTGGCCTGCTAAGCACACGAACAAAAAGAAAAAAAAAAAAAACTCAGGCAAACAGAAGTAGATACTGCCAACTGGAAGTATAGCAAGCATACACTGAAATAGTGAGGGTGAAGGTACATGGCTATGGCACCCACAGCATCTACAATTCACATGTTTGGTAACCTGCTTCATTTATTTATTATACCTTGGATTTCTTATATGACATGAAATGGTCTGAATATGATGTTGTCATTTCTCTGCATATTAGGCTATTGAGAAACTATATGTTGACATTTGGGGTTTCTACATGTTTCATTATAATATGCAAATTGTGGGGGTGTCTAGGTGGCTCAGTCAGTTGAGCAACGAACTCTTGGTTTCGGCTCAGGTCATGATTTCCTCGTCATGGGATAGAGCTCCTCTTTTGGTTCCATGCTCAGCAGGGACTCTGCTTGAGATTCTCTCTCCCTCTCCCTGCCCACCCCCCCCACAGCTCGCATGTACGCACACACTCGCTCTCTCAAATAAATAAATAAATACATAATAAAATATTTTTTTAAATAATATATGAATTGTGATAAACATTCTTGTACTGAAATATTTTGTGCAAGTATCGAAATATTATTATTATAAATAGCTAAACTTGGGGCGGGGTACCTAGGTGGCTCAGTTGTTAAGCGTCTGCCTTCGGCTCAGGTCATGATCCCAGGGTCCTGGGATCGAGCCCCGCATCAGGCTCCCTGCTCAGCGGGAAGCCTGCTTCTCCCTCTCCCGCTCCCCTGCTTGTGTTCCCTCTCTCACTGTGTCTCTCTCTGTCAAATAAGTAAATAAAATCTTTAAAAATAAATAATAAATAAATAGCTAAACTTGGAATCACTGCTCCAAAAGATATGCAAAGTTTTTTATGGCTTTTAATTTGCATCACAAAGTTGCTCTCTAGAAAGATTATATTAACTTACATGATTACAATGCATTTTATTTCTATTGTTTCCTGCCTAATATTGACCAAAAGGGACAGGGCTGCCCCAAAGGGTCATGGGGGTGATGGTGTGGTAGGTATGCGGCCACCCTCATGGATGTAAAGGGCAGAGCATCAAACCAGAGGATTTTCCCCTACCTGAAGATCTAATGTAATTTGCCTTGCTAGGTTTGGTGGGGTTTTTTAAATTTATTTATTTGACAGAGAGAGGGCGCAAGAGAGCACGAGCAAGGGGAGTGGCAGAGGGAGAAGGAGAAGCAGGCTCCTCGCTGAGCAGGGAGCCCAATGCCGGGCTCAATCCCAGGATCCTGAGCCAAAGGCAGATGCTTAACCAACTAAGCCACCCAGGCGCCCCTGCCTCGCTAGGTTTTAGACTTGCTTGGGAACTGTCACCCCTTTCTTCCTTCCCATTTCTACCTTTTGGAATGGGAATACCATTGTATTTTGAAAGCACATCACTGGTCTGGTTTCACAGGTTCACAGAGAAGAATTTTGCCTCAGGATGAATCTTGAATTTCACCCATATCTGCTTTAAATGATGTTTAGATAAGACTCTGGACTTCAGACTTTAGACTTGATGATAGGATGGGGTGGCTGGGTGAGAGACATTGGGGAGGGTATGTGCTATGGTGAGCGCTGTGAATTGTGTAAGACTGCTGAATCACAGACCTGTCCCTCTGAAACAAATAATACATTATATGTTAAAAAAAAAAAAAAAAAGAAGATAGCAGGAAGGGAAAAATGAAGGGGTGGGGGGAAAGTATTGGGGCTGGGTGCCTGGGTGGCTCAGTCAGTTAAGCATCTGCCTTCGGCTCAGGTCATGATCCCGGGGTCCTGGGATTGAGCCCCACAAAGGGCTCCCTGCTCAGTGGAGAGTCTGCTTCTCCCTCTCCCTTCGCCCCTCCCCCAACTCGTGTTTTCTCTCGCTCACTCTGCTCTCTCCTTCTCTCAAAATAAACAAATACAAAATCTTAATAAAATAAAATTTAAAAATGTATTGGGGCTGTTCGGATGGACTGAACATATTTTTCATGTGAGAAGGACATGAATTTTAGGTGGTGGATGCTATAGACTGAATTGTGTCCCATCAAAATCCATATATTGAAACACTGAGGGTGGGATCTATCAAAGAGCTTTCTGTCTGTCTCTCTCCCTCTGCCATGTGAGGACACAGCAAGAAGGTAGCTAGCTATCTGTATGCCAGCAAGAGAGCTTTCACCAGAACTTGACCACGTTGGCACTCTGATCTTGGACTTCCCAGACTCCAACAAAACTATGAGAAATCAGTTGTTTAGGCCACCTAGACTATGGTATTTTGTTATGGCAACCTGAGCAGACTAATACATCCAGCTTAATTTCAGGTTTGAGATTTGATGCCCCCTAACCACGTATGGGCAGGCACAGATATACCAGGTGAGAATGAAGCCGGAAGGACAAGACAACTGAGCTGGTGGGATGTGGGGAGTTAGTGTGGGTGAACCTTGACTCATGCAAAGCAGGAGACAGCACAGAGCGAAGCAGATATATTTCCCCCTTTTTAACTCTCTTTCGTGGACTAATCTGAGGTGGGATTCCTCCTTAATCTTCTGGGAAGTGCTGAATATTAAGCAAACATGCCCACTGAGCAACCTACTGTCTCTGTTCCTCTCACTCTGTTCCAGTATTTCCTTGCCTCCCTTCTTCTATTTCCTTTATCTTACCACACATGTGCCTGTACCACACTTTAATTGCTACCTCAGGCTCTCCTTTCTTTTTTTTTTTCTTTTAAGATTTTACTTATTTATTTGAGAAAGAGAGAATGAGAAACAGAGAGCACGAGAAGGAAGAGGATCAGAGGGAGAAGCAGACCCCCCGCCGAGCAGGGAGCCCGACACGGGACTCGATCCGGGGACTCCAGGATCATGACCTGAGCCGAAGGCAGTCGTTTAACCAACTGAGCCACCCAGGCGCCCCTCAGGCTCTCCTTTCTGAAGGATCAATGCTCACAAACACATTTCTTAGAAAGACTCTGTATTTTTTTTTTTTAAGATTTATTTATTTACAGAGAGGATGAGAGAGAGTGCAGGGGGTGGGGTGGTAGAGGGGGAGAGAATCTTAAGCAGACTCCCCACTGAGCACGGAGCCCTATGTGGGGCTCGATCTCATGACCCTGAGATCACAACCTGAGCCAAAACCAAGAGTCAGCCGCTTAACCGACTACCACACCCAGGTGCCCCTATATTTTTACTTTAATAGAAAAAAAAGTCCAATGAACTCCAAGAGAACAAAACTAGTATGTGCAAAACTATTAAGTTTGAGATGGCTATTCAGATACTATTATCCTTTAGAAAGTAAGCAATAAAGTTTCCAATTAATTTCCAATTATGTCCTTGAATAAAACATGGGCTGAATGATAAAATATATTTAATTGGATTCATGGCTTTTAGAAAATTATATCCAAATAATGTGAATTAATGACAGAGTATAAACTTGATGAGAAGTCTCAAAAATACAGTCCTTGAGCAGATTCACCTTGTTGTTTATCACTGACACAGATTTATTTTTAAAAAAAGCTGAGCTGAATGTGAAAATAAGAGGAAATGGAGAAATACATATATTATAAATAATAAAATAAGATTTAATGTGATCTTTCTTTAAATAATGTAAAGTATTTCCATCTTACAGTGTGTGCTAAAATGTATTGGCAATGTTAATTTTAACAAAGTCTGAAGCCCTACATTTTGGTTCGGAAATTCAAACAAAAGAAAGAACCTATTTCAGCAGCAAAGATGAAATCTTGGGATTTTTTTTTTATTACAAAATTCATGTGAACACTTTTGAAGATCTAACCCAGTCTCACACTGTATTAATAGGAATACTTTCGTCCAACTGATCCAAAAGAAATAGTCAACAATGCTCTGTTTTCTGATTTTTTCAGGAACATGGTGACCAGCTCTAGGAGCTGACATGAATCCAAACACTTTGAAAATGGTGAATTTATTTAGGAAAATTCAGTTTAAAAGATTAAGGTCCCAAAAACATATATAAAAAGTGAATGGTTGAAAGGACTAAGAATATTTAACCTGGAGAAGCAAAGACTCCCAAAGGGAATTGATAGCTATCTCCAAATAGCTGAAGGGCTATTATTAGAAAAAAGATACAGAGGTGCAGATTTCAGGTCATTTTCAGAGAGAAATTTCCAGTGATGGTGCTCAACAATGGAATGAGATAACTTATATGGCAATGACCTCTTCCTGACTCGAAGTGTCCAAATACAGGTTGGATGACCACTTAATTCAAACATCGTTACACTGCATTATGGGTGGAACATGACTGCTATGGTTCCCTTCACCTCTAAGCTACCTGCTGGAGGATCCTCAAAACACCCTTCTTTATTTTGAAATTTTGAAAATTTCAGGTCATACAAACAACCTTTAAAATATCATTTAAGGGGTCCCTGGGGGCTCAGTCAGTTAAGTGTCTACTTCGGCTCAGGTCATGATCCCAGGTTCTCGAGATCGAGTCCTGCATCGGGCTCCCTGCTCAGCGGGGAGCCTGCTTCTCCCTCTCCCTCTGCCATTTCCCCTGCTTGTGCTCTCTTGCGCTCTCTGCCAAATAAATAAATAAATAAAATTTTTAAAAATATATCATTTAAAACATATCATCATGTGAATCTCACCTCAGTAAATCGTCTTAAAAAAAAAAAAAAAAACAACATAGGGGCGCCTGGGTGGCTTAGTCGGTTAAGCGCCAATTCTTACTTTCAGCTCCCGTCATGGTGTCAGTTTCATGAGATCGAGCCCGACATTGTGGGGCTGCTCCCTAGCATGGAGCCTGCTTAAGATTCTTTCTCTCCCTCTCTTTCTATCCCTCCCCCCTCTCCTCTCCTCTCTAAAAAGAAAAAAAAAAAAATTAAAAAAACACACATTTTCAAAGTTTAAGACAACTATATTATACAATTGAACAAAATATGTTCTTATTTTAAATGTCATTGGAACAAGGAACAATAATATCCAGGAAGAGAAGATGCATTGTGCTGCTATAACTAGCAGAACTGAAATTTGATTTAGGTTGGGGAAAATATGTCTGAATTTTTTTATCAAAGCTGAGACTAGCACAGCTAAGATGGGAATTCCAAATGGCAGGAGGGTAGCACAGGGATTTCTCACCCTAAAGCAGCAGAGAATGATAAAACCTAGGGAGTGTGCATGGCCCAAAACATTTACAGAAGACAGGTCTGCAAAGCCAGAAGTGGAATTAAAAGGATTATGCAATGGAAAGACAACACAAACAGGTATCAGGAATGAGGCATGGAGCCAAGAATCTGGCCAGGGAGATAAAAAGAGGCTTTGGGTAACAGCTGAGAAATATGTTCCCTTGATACCATTTAGATAAACTTTTCTGAATATGAGTTTAGAAGTTCATAGCATGAAAAATGAAAAATAAATATGAGAGAATTTGTTTTATAAACTGTTCTTCTCAAAGACTTCTGTATGAGATTATAACCATCCTTTTTCTTTCCTTTTTTAGGGGAGGAGTTGTTTATTATATCCTCTCTTTTATGAAATAACAATAATTATAAATAATTTTGTTTTCTTTTGTTCAACACTGTCATTGGCAGTAGAAAATACTAACAAACCTGAGCCAATCTTTTCATTTGCTTTCCTTTTAATTTCACCAGTCTGTGAAATTTAAAAATCTGGAAACAACCACTCAGAACATCTATTTGTGTTTGCAATCTGATTTTGTGAGGCAGTCAGGGTGATATGTTAAGTTTGAACTGAAAAAAGAAAATAAAAGGTTGAAAATAATTATTTGGCAAATGAAATCAATAACTGTACAAATTAATTCCTTCATACCACACAACCATATTAATGTTTAAATATTCATTTTTTTAAGTAGGCTCCACACCCACTGTGGAGCCCAACTTGGGGCTTGAACTCAGGACCCTGATATCATGACCTGAGCTGAAACTAAGAGTCCAACACTTGACTGAGCCACCCCTAAATATTCAAATTTTTAAAAAAACATTAAAATATTATAAAGAGTACCTGGAGGGCGCCTGGGTGGCTCAGTTGGTTAAGCGACTGCCTTCAGCTCAGGTCATGATCCTGGAGTCCCGGGATCGAGTCCCGCATCGGGCTCCCTGCTCAGCGGGGGGTCTGCTTCTCCCTCTGATCCCCTTCCCTCTCGTGCTCTCTGTCTCTCATTCTCTGTCTCTCAAATAAATAAATAAAATCTTTAAAAAAAAAAAAAGAGTACCTGGAGTTCTTTTTGTTGTTATTGTTGTTGTTTTTCTGTGCTTATTAACTGCTTTGGTGAATGCATGTTAACTAGCTTTATTGTTCTATGAGTAGTATATACTCATTTACCAAAATACAAAGAAAAAGAAAAAATCAAAGTTAATAATTTTCAATATTTAAAATTAGCAGACTTCAAATATTAAACAATATTACCAATAGATACTTCTAAATGCATATAAGAACTTCTTACAATATTTCAATCTTAAATAAAATATATCTATGGCATAAAATTACAGTTTTGAATCATAAACTCTGACTGAGCCCTGCTGGGTACTTATTCAAACCAATATATCAATTCTTTTGAGGATTGACATAAATCATGAATATCAGCTCTATGCATACTTACACTTGTAGAATTTAAGAGGTAGTGCGTCCGCCATTATGCCACAGACAAGCATTATTTTTCTGAACGTGTTTCCAAATCTCATGAGGAAAAAAATGAGACAACGGATAATATACAACTGTGTTGTTTTTATCATTGAAAATTTTATCAGTCATATCAAAATACTAAGAAGAAATCAAGCATAATTTATTTATTTTTTAAAAGATTTTACTTATTTATTTGACAGAGAGAGACACAGCGAGAGAGGGAACACGAGCAGGGGGAGTGGGAGAGGGAGAAGCAAACTTGCCGCATAGCAGGGAGCCCAATGCGGGGCTCGATCCCAGGACCCTGGGATCATGACCTGAGCCGAAGGCAGACGCTTAACGACTGAGCCACCCAGGCGCCCCCAAGCATAATTTAATTTAATAATATCCTTAAGAAGATGATTCAAATCACATATCAAAATCTTATAGTGTTTTATTTACATTGTTATCTTTAATTTTCACTGTGTAATCATGCTATAAAAGAGAGTTCTGATTGACAGGATACTAGATAATATATTGCCTCATCTTATTTCTATATAACCACCAATATATCAGATGTGCATATCAAAAAAATGAAGAAATTAAACATGAAAATATGATATATAACATTCATATAAATCATAAAAATAGCATTTCTTTAAGAGCTAAATTAGAAGCCCTAAAATAATGTGTGTCATTTTCTTATACTAACATGTTCCAAATTAAGAAAGCAGCATGTTAAGTGTAAATCTTAATTTATGAACTGCCTTTGGGAATGAAATAAATTCTGGGTGACTAAGTTGTTTTAAAAAATAACTTTGCATTCGTTATTTTAAATAAGTTGAATAAAACCTTCATGCCATGTACTTTCAGCCTGATAATGTGTCGCCCCAAAAAGCTGGTTTATCATATAACATCTAAATGAAATCATTCCATTTTTCCACATAATCTTCCTCCTAGTCCTCTACCAAAAGCTGAGGAAGAAATGGAACCTTTTCTCGGCATAGTTTTCCCCAGCAGACAGCCATTGCCAGCAGCAGTAGGTTAATAATAGCTGCTCAGTGAGAGTATTACTGGTGTTTGGCAGGCAGCACAGGGCCCTGAGGTTAACACAGAGGTCACTTAGGGTCATTCTGCTCAATAAATCTACAATAGTATTCGGCTGGATCTCTCTTCCATGGAGTTTGAAAAGTTTAATGTCTTCTCTCAGATTTCTGAAAATTCCCAGGAGTTTACATTCCCAAATCTGACTCCAGGTTTCTACTCCTAATTTTAGCTCGGTTTCCATCTCATGCATGCTACTTCTGTTGTGCCTGGTGCCAATGCAGATGTGGAAACCAATACGCTTCCTTAATTTCTGCAAAATTTACTCATTCATTTACTTTTGTGTCTAGCAATCTCTACTAAGGATTTGAGATATTGGAAGTATTTACATCACAGAAACACATATAACTTAATACTCAATATCTGGGAGCTTTCTTTCTCAAAAACCTCCTCCTTCCTTATTCTTTCCCTCTTCCTTCTTTCTTATCACTGCTCCTGATTTTTAAAAATCTACAACCTGGACTCCAGCCTCCCACCATGCTATTTCATCCTCTATTCTATCTTCCTTTTTCCCTCTTCTATGTTATTTCCTGTCTTCTTTGACCCTCAAGCAAGTAAAATAGAAAATAGCTCATCTTTTAATGCAGATTAGTTCAAATTCCTCCTAACAACACTGCTTATGACAGTAACTATAAAAGCAACATCAAAGTAAATCATTTAGGATTTAAAGGTGTTCCTCAGTTTAAAGGCTCCCATCTAAAATTCAAAATTACTTGTCTAATAAAACTTTAAGTTGCTGCAACTCAAATATCCCTTGCTGCATGACCATGATGGGGAATTAATTTTCTGGAAATGACTCCAGGCAAGTAGCTCCTACCAAATACACATATCTGAGGGAGCTGGAGGCATAAGCCACATTACAGCATATAAGCAGAAATCAAGGTTCATGAGCCTGGATGTGCTAGATATGTGTGTTCATCTGCGTCAAATATTCTTACCTTTCCCTTATATACTAAACCACTGGGTTGTAGGGCAAATCAGGTATTAAAAGATTGCCCCTTATTTATTTTTTCAAATTTTTATTAAATTCTAGTTAGTTAACATACAGTGTAATATTGGTTTCAGGATAGAATTTAGTGATTCGTCACTTACATACAACACCCAGTGTTCATAATAACAAGTGCCCTCCTTAATATACATCACCCATTTAGCCCATCCCCCACTCTTCCCTCCATCAACCCTCAGTTTGTTCTCTATTCTTAAGAGAATTATGGTTTGCTTTCCTCTCTCTAAAAGACTCCTTTAAAGTTCTAATGAGTTTTCCAAAAATTTACTCAGATATATAATACTCTTTTCTCTATTTCACCCTTAACTACCCAAAAAGCAGGTAACTTGGTTTCTACTTTCAATCACAAACGAGTACCAGAAGAAAATATTTTAAACAAATGAAAATGAAAGCCCAACATAATATAATTTGGGGGGCAGAGCCGTGAACTGAAAAGAATAACTAAAGCTTCTACTTGAAGAAGATAGTAAAAGAAGAACAAAGTAAACTCGAGGTAAAAAGAAGGAAAAAAAGTAAACATAAGAACAGAAACCAGTGAAACAGAAACAAGAAATATAACAGAGAAAATCATTCCAAAAGATGGTTAAAAACCTCTAACTAGACTGTTCAATAAAAAGGAATGGGGTGAGGGGATAGGGAGGGAGAGAGAGAGAGAGATGAAGGAAAGAGGGAGGGAGGGAGAGAGAGAGAAACAGAGAGAGAGAGAGAGAGATTGGGGGAGAGAACACAAATTATCAGGGATGAAATGAGAAAACATCACTAGAGATCCTACAGACACTGAAAGAGATAAATTATAAACAAATTTATGACAACTTAATTAATATTAACAAATTAATACAACTTAGATGAAATGTCATGTGCCCATACTCAATCAATTAGTTTAAGGTTATGAAGTGCTTTGATTGGCCCAACTTTAATTAGGTTTACTTCTTTCATTGGAGGTTCAGACTCACTCAAACCACGTGGATTAGGAAAGCAAGAGATACTGAGTAGGCAAAGAAAACACATGTCTACCTTACCACATGGTCCATGTTTAACCTTATTATTTCATCTTTGCCATTTGTACCATTGGGTAGTCTCTGTCTTTAAGTCAATTTCTCTATGCCTTCCTCCAGAGAAAAATGTAGAAAATTAGCCAATGAAATCCCTTGCCTACTTCCTGCACTATGATCTTTCTCTTTTTGCTAGCCAGGTTCATTTGACATCTTCCATAGTTCTCGACACAAATTGATAACTGCTGAAAAGTTAAAATCCTGCAAATCCAACTCTGCTCCAAATTCTAAGATCAGTCTTGAACTTGGTCACTGGAAAATTAAGCAGTTCAAAAGTTTTTGTTTTTTTTGTTTTTGTTTTTGTTTTTTTTTAAAGATTTTATTTATTTATTTGAGAGAGAGAGAATGAGAGACAGAGAACATGAGAGGGAGGAGGGTCAGAGGGAGAAGCAGACTCCCTGCCAAGCTGGGAGCCCGATGCGGGACTCGATCCCGGGACTCCAGGATCATGACCTGAGCCGAAGGCAGTTGCTTAACCGACTGAGCCACCCAGGCGCCCCGTGCAGTTCAAAAGTTTTAATATGAGGTCTCTTCAGCTGAGTATTCTTTTTTGACTTTGGGTTCAGGTACGCCTTCCTTAGGCATTTACGTTGGTCCTAACATTATGGCACTCAAGTCCCCGTAGGCTAGGACAATGGCTCTGCCTGGGTCTTTCCAGTACTACTATTCTCAACCCTCAGCTCTATAGTTGGGCCCTACCCTATGAGATTGGACTTCTCTGGAGTTAGTTCATGTATTCACAGTCGCGGAGCCTTGTTCTCCTGATAAGATGTTCTGAGATGTTCCTGACTCTCTTTCAGTATGGATATTATATATCATCAAGGCATAACTAAAGGCTCTTCCTAGAAGAACTTAGAATTCCTGGAAACATTATTTCTGAAAATGAACTGGATTAGGATGTAAACAATATAAGTTACCTGTTCTATACAGTACACTCTGTACATTTACAAAAAATGCCATTCTTTAAAACTTCCTAAAAGCATCTGAAAGCAAATAACTATCAACATACTAATATATGAATATGCCTGGCTTTGTGAGCAATCTAGAATACTATCTCATTTAATTTCCACACAATTCTATAAGGTAAATACTAAAACTCTCTTTTTATAAAGTGTAAATTAAGTAACTTTCTCAAATGCAAAGATTGCTGTGTTATATTTAAATATGCAGACTTTTAACTCATTCCTGAACTCTTTCATTTCCTCTCTTGACTCTGAGACTATACACTTTGCCTTCATTTTCATTCTCCATTATGGTCTCTTCTTTCTCCATATATGTATAACATTGACATCAGTTTTCCTCTTCTCGCCCATTGGTCTCTCCATGAACAATATCACTAGTCCCATTGTTTCATTACTTATTGTAAAAAAAAAAAAAAATCAGTAAAACACAGACACAGCAAAAAAAAAAAAAGTTATATTTACCAAATAACTGACCCAATTCATTTCTCTAAAATAGAAATATTAAAATAGCAAAAATAAAACAAAAATTCAACTGAAAAACATCTAAAGGGATAGGACATAAAAGTCAGAGATGGCTGATCTCTGACCATGCTAGTTATGAGCAAAATTCTAGGTATTTAGCAAAATTTTAAATTAAAAATAACCTGTATATATGTATGAGTAGATTGATGATTCTGGTATTCGGAATTTCTTCAGTTTCAAGCAAGAGAAACCCAACTCAAATTGACTTAAGCAATAAGTCACTTCATATAGTTTTTGAAAAGTTAAGGAGTAGATGTTACTGAGTTCAAGTGGTCAAAATGTGCCATCTTCTCTCTCAGCTGTTTTTCTATGTCAACTTCATTTTTAGACTGAATATCCCCAACTGGTAACAGAGATGTCTATCAACTCAGGCTTATATCCTACCAGCTAAGCAACTATGCCTGAAACAGAGCATAGTTCTCTTGATAAACAGAAGTTTCAAGAAGGATTCTCAATGGCTTGGCTTCTGTTATGAGTCCATCCTGAATCGTTTACTATGACCAAGTAGATACAGTACTATAATTGGCCAATTCTGAGTCACAATCTCATCAAGGGCTGAGGAAATTGTCAGTCTCATCTGAACATCAT
Organism: Neomonachus schauinslandi; assembly: GCF_002201575.2. Lineage (NCBI taxonomy): Eukaryota > Metazoa > Chordata > Mammalia > Carnivora > Phocidae > Neomonachus > Neomonachus schauinslandi. The sequence goes on along the minus strand of NC_058411.1, from coordinate 93,363,406 downwards.
GGATTGAGAATAGCAGAGAATAGTTTTCCCAACAGTAAATCACGGTGCCGTGTTGTCAGAAAATTCACTTATGATGATACTTTGTACCTGGAAAGTGGTTTTTTATCTTCTCAACAACAGAAATTATTCACACTTTACATTTTCCAGAGTGTAAAAGAAAAACACCCTACTGGAAGCTTAAATTTATGCAAATACAAGTATATGATTTGATGTTCTCACTTATGTTCATTCAGAATATTACAATAGACATCAAAATAGAAAGAGGTATTATGACAGTCACTGAGTCCACATCCTAATGGACATTTCTCTATCCTTACCCTGGCTTTGACATATATAAAAAATTTCCCCAGATGGCCAGAAATTCTTCCTACATAGCACAAGCCAAAGTCTACAGGTAAGAAACAGCAACCCTCTGTGCAAAGCTTGATGTCATAACGTCACCATGGTAACAATATCCCTGAAGAGAGGAGATGCACATTTTGTCCTGAAAATTAATCAGCTGCAGTGACAATCTTATTTACTGTCTCTGGCAAGTGGTGCAAATCTACATAAGACCTGTGACAATCTTCCAGTGCTCATTCCTATTAAATAAGACCACAGATCTTATTAGGAAAATAATTTTCCCCAAACCAAAATCACAAACCTATTCCTAGGGCATCTTGTGGAAAATACCCATTTATCACAGACTATAAACTTTTTTGACCTGACTTTTTAAATGTCTATTAGTTGCCTCCAGATTTATGCATAATAAAAAAGTCTTGGGCGCCTGGGTGGCTCAGTTGGTTAAGTGACTGCCTTCGGCTCAGGTCATGATCCTGGAGTCCCTGGATCGAGTCCCGCATCAGGCTCTCTGCTCGGCAGGGAGCGTGCTTCTCCCTCTGACCCTCCCCCCTCTCATGTGCTCTCTCTCTCTCATTCTCTCTGTCTCAAATAAATAAATAAAATCTTTAAAAAAAAAAAAAGATCCCCTTCCAATATCACATGTCTGTAACTCTCCCTGGTTCCTCCTCCTCTGAGGACTCAGTTGTTCCTCATGTGTCCATAGAGCTTTCAATAAAACTGCAATTTATTTAAAAAAAAAAAAGTCTTGAGAAATAGGATGTGAAATGAGTGCAGAATAAGAAAATCCATCCACAATATATTTTAATTAGCAATAATCGCGCCTCGGATAAACCTCATTGGCTATGATACTGCCACTGCGCAAAGCTCACAATATATTTTAAAGAAAGAAAAATGTGTATTTTTCAGTCTAACCATGGTTGGAGTCAAGACCCAGATGAAAAGAACAGAACTCAATTTCATTGAGAGATGGTGGCGGGGGGGCAGGGGGGGCAGGGAGGCTGTAGTGGAAAAAGCAGATGCTAAAGTAAAAACTAGTATTTAGGGCGCCTGGGTGGCTCAGTCGTTAAGGGTCTGCCTTCAGCTCAGGTCATGATCCCAGGGTTCTGGGATCAAGTCCCACATCGGGCTCCCTGCTCGGCAGGAAGCCCGCTTCTCTCTCTCCCGCTCCCCCTGCTTGTGTTCCTGCTCTCGCTATCTCTCTCTCTCTGTCAAATAAATAAATAAAATCTTAAAAAAAAAAAAAACAACTAGTATTTAAACCCTAGTTCTGCTGACGGATAGATGTAAAATGATCATCTCTTAATAAGCTTTTAATCTGTTTCTTCATGTAGAATGGGGATTGGAATACCCTAATTTTCCAAGATTCTTGAGAACATTAGAGATAATATATATGAATTACTTGGCATGCACTAGGTGGTCCAAAAAAGCCAAAGGAAAGCAAACCATCACTGTTTAAGAGACCATCTGTACTTTGTTTTCACCAACACCTGAGCTTCTGGACTTCTTGCACACTTCTGATGGCTTGAGCCTGGACTGACCCTCTGAATCTGACACTTAAGATTATCACACTGGAATACTGGCATCTAGAAATACATTTTGCTGGGCGAGGCTATGCTCCCTACTCTACTCTGCTCACAGATTATGGATCCTGCTCATTCAAATCTGTTCCTCTTTGCCCTCCCATCCCAGCCTTGAGGGCTCACACTGACACTTCCTCAGTGCCTTGATTCATAGCCAAAAGGGGATCCATAAAACTGATGGAAGAATCACACAAGTGCTATAGACCTAGACAACAGGGCAGAATGAGGTTATGTTAACCATTTGCTGCTCATCACCATTTTGAACCCTGTCCTCAGGTTCCACCTCTGGTGTCTAGTACCTTGGGTTGTGGCTGTTCAAGTCTCACAAGTTTCTATGCCAGGCTTTCTTTTCTCCATGCTCCTTTCCAGTGTGACTCTAGATCTAGAGTTCACTTGGCTAGAAGCAGATCTCACTTTATGTCTTTCCATAGAATACTGATAAACTCCTTCACATCAAGCTATCAATAAACTACTTAGTTCAGCACATCATCTTTCTTTGGTGGAATTGAAATTCTAATGAGAGAATTCTCTGAAATTTAGAATAAGAGGAAAACTTCTCAGGCATATAGTTGGTATCTTTATAGCTAAAATATTGAACATGCATTCAAATATATATAATTTCATTATGCAAAAACAATTATGTATGCCTAATAATAAAAATAATATCAATTACTGTTTTTTTACATAGTGTTGAGGGAGTGGGATCTTAGCAGAGATATCCAATTGTGAAGTTGGACAAGCTGCTCTTTCATCCTTTAAAAGTTCATATGGTGGCAAGTAACAAATCACAGGAAGCACTTGAAATTTTCATAAACCTAGAGATATGAATCAATGGATGGGAGGAAACAGTAAAAGACAGGGCAGAAATAAAATACTTGCTAGCAATAACATTTTAGAATGAGAAGCTGTTGATTAGAGTTAAGTGTTCTAAAGTTCTCATATAGAGTTATTAATTAATATTAGACATTATTAAACTATATATGTATATCAAAATTTGACTAGCAACCTTTAAAAAACAATATAAAACAAACATAATATATATAACTTCCAAACAAGAAGAGCAAAAAGTGTATCAATTCAATGAAAGCAAGATAGGAGTGGGGGAAGTGAAGGGAAAAAAAAAAAGAACAAATAGGAACCATGATAAGCACCATATAAGATATTAGAAATAAGCCCAAATACCCACAATAATCATTATTAATGTAAATGAGCTAAAATAACAGGTTCAAAACAGAGACTGTCCCAGTAGATAAAATTCACAAGCTGTTTACGGGAGTCAAAGCTAAAACATAAAGACATTGAGAGGGTGAGGAAAGAAAGGGTAAAAGCTGGTGAAGCTATATTTTGTCAGACAAAACCATCTTTTTTTAAGATTTCATTTATTTATTTGAGAGAGAGGGAAAGAGCATGAGCAGGGGTGGAGGGGCAAAGGGAGAGGGAGAAGCAGACTCCCCACTGAGCAGGGAGCCCGATGCGGAACTCGATCCCAGGACCCTGGGATCATGACTTGAGCCGAAGGCAGGTGCTTAACCGACTGAGCCACCCAGGTACCCCCAGACAAAACCATCTTTAGGAACAAAAGCATTCTTACTAATAAAAATTGTCACTAGAGAGTATAGTGAAGCATTCTAATATTACTTTAGATGTATTATAGAATTGAACAAATAGCTAAACGTGGAATTGTTGGGAGCCAGGTTTTTCACAGTAAAAGAACACACACACACACACACATACATATACACATATACACATGCCCATATAGACATGCATATACATATCATACATATTTTAGGAATCATGGAAAAAAAGAGAACACATATAAAATATTTGGAATCAAAAAACATCATAGCAGAGATATAATCACATTTCAAAGATAACAAGAGGATGTTTTTAATTACTATGCCAATGAATTTGAAAACCTAGACAAACTTTAAAGTTCCTATAAAATTACTTACTAGTAATTTATGCCAAATGTTCAAATGTTTTTATAAACTTTTCCAAAGAACAAAGAATGAGCAAATCTTTATTAAACTATTTTATAAGGATAGCAAAATCTTGACCTAAAATCAGACAAGAACAGTATGAGAATGAAAAAGTATAGGCTAATCCCTCTCACAAAATAATGCATATATCTGAAATAAAATATCAAGACAAACATAAATATATATAAAAGTTCATCATAATCAACTTAGATGTATATTAGAGATGTTAGAATGGTTTAATATTAGAAAATCAGTTATTAGCATAATTTTCCAAATGATGAAGAAAACCGTATAGCCATCTCAACAGATGAGTTAAAGCATTCAATAACATTTAACATCTAGTCATAGTAAAAATTAAGTCTAAAAGGGAACTTTACTTAACCTAACAAAAACATACCTAAAAAAACCTACAGTAAACATAACTAGTAATGATTTAAAAAAAAAAAAAAAGCCCGTATTTCTTTAAAATCAAGAATGATACAAGTATGCTAGCAAATTTGTTGGCTTGAAAAGTAAGCCTTCTAAAAAAAATAGTAAGTAAATGAATGAATGACATATGTGGACAATTTTATGAAGAAAATCATAAAACTTTTGAAAGTATTGAAGAAGATAAATGATGGATAAATATATCATGCTTATAATAAGAAGATACTATTTAAAGATATTGATCTTTCCAAATTGAGCTATAAATTTATGTAATTCTACTGAAAATCCTAAAACCATTTTTTCATGGAAAAAATATAACTCAATTTAATAATTTTCTTAGAACAGAAAAAAATGAAAAAATATTACAAAAACCTGATGATTAAAGGAGGAAACATTAGCTAACAAAATAAAATAGCAAGGTTTATTAAGCCAAGTTACTTTAGAGAGTTGATAGGAATGCACTGATTTAGAAATAAAACAAAACAACCAGTAGAACAGAATCCAGAGCTCAGAATCTTACCAGCACATATAAAGAAAAGTGATCTCTAACAAAGTGGCATTGCAAATCAGTGGAGAAAGGGTGGGCTCTTCGACAAACGGTGCTGGGGGAAATTTTCATATAAAAAAAAAGTGAAATCAGATCCCTACCTCACATTTTACACAAAACCCAGTAACATTAGACAAGTAAATTTGCTTTTATAAAAGCAAAACGTTAAAACTTTCAGAAGAGACTGTCACCTCCCTCTGCCACGGTCTCCTAATGCTGTGTGCTAGTTGGTGCTGCCTGGCACCTTTTTTGTAAAACAGGGCAGCTAAAACTACAGCATTCACTTCAGCCAATGAAAAGCCCAGACTCAGGACTAAGAACGAGAGTGAGGTTAATTTGAAGTGGCAGGGCAGGCACTATAGTGCTGTTTAAGATTAAAATATTTATACCACTTAGTAAACTACTGAAAACTTATTGTGAACAACTGGGTTTTTCAATAAGGCATATCAGCTCCTGGTTTGGTGGGCAGCCAATCAATAAGGCAGACAGAGCTGAGCTGGAAACAGAGAATGAAGATGCCATTGGTACATTCCAGCAGCAGACAAGTGTGCATGTAAGCAGAAAGAACTTGCTACTTTTCTCCAGAACTGTGCTCCCACGTAAGGCAAGGTATTCTAAAGAACCACGATTTGGTTTCAACACATTCTGACTGCTATGATAAGTTTTCTTTAGTCTTTTATTCTCCACTCCTTGATTCATTTTAATTGTATGTAAGATAATTGATATATGCACACAGGTTCATTGCATTTTATGTTCCAAATAGACAATGATATGCAAAGCTGGGCATGAAAAGACTTACTCAGCTCTCAGAAATTCTTATATGACTTTCAGTCCTTTGAACTTTTGTAATTAGGCCCTTGTAAATAAACCCTTGTCAAATAATCCTAATTTGAATTGTATCTTCTGTTTTCTAGGACTCTGATTCATACACCTTTTTTTTTTTTCCCCAGGCTTGACACCAAACCAGAATGTTTGATGGCAAAATCTCTATGACTGTCCACTGGTTGGTAAAAACCTGTTCTGGCCAAGGTCTTAAATTCTGAATCCTCAGAGGGCGCCTGGGTGGCTCAGTTGGTTAAAGCGACTGCCTTCGGCTCAGGTCATGATCCTGGAGTCCCAGGATCGAGTCCCGCATCAGGCTCCCTGCTTAGCAGGGAGCCTGCTTCTCCCTCTGACCCTCCCCCCTCTCATGTGCTTGCTCTCTCTCATTCTCTCTCTCTCAAATAAATAAAATCTTAAAAAAAAAAAAATTCTGAATCCTCAGAGAAGGGACCAGAATTAGATAGCCAGCAGCCTCACAGCCCAGCCAATATAAACCCAAATGTGTGTTTCTAGAAATTAGGATGACAGGTAATGAAGTGAGTTCCTGGGAACCACAGTTCTACACACCGGAATATGTACACATAACACTTACATGCAATCCATAGACCATGGAATGAAAGCAAGCATATTAAGCCCCTATTTATTCCAGTAATAGATTTCTTACTTTCTTGCATAAACTTGAAAGTTTATACAAATAAACTTTCGAAGCTCTTGGTGTATGAAGAAATGTGTTAATATGAGGAATTTATTCATGAAGTAAAGTTACAAAACCTTATTGTTTACATATTTTAAAAATAAAGATGCAAAAACTAACCACAAATTTAAATAAATAATAAGATGCAATATTTCTCGGGTCTAAAGATCCCTTTACCTTCACACACTGAAGATGATATTAACTTCGGGATTACAAGGTCAGGAACAAGGGTATCAGATCCTGGGAGTTTTAGTTCCTGAGGGGCTTGTGAAGTTCAAGATCCTTAAGCATGCTAGTCACCGTTGGGAGGATTTGTTTTGCTCTGTGTTATTTTTCTGTGCTGTCAGGTAATTAGCAGTACTTAAATTCTATCTTTTCAAAGCTCTCTGCTTTTTTCCAGCCTGTGTTCTTTTTTTAAAAAAATTTGTTTCTAATATTAACGACAGAAGGCATTTCAGAACTCAGCTCCAACTACTTTCCCAGTGTTATCGTCTTCTGATCTACCTAACAGCCTCACCCCAGCCTCTCCCTGCTCCTGGCACAGCCATAAATGGATACTCCTATTGCAGACAACGTTGCACATCCTTTCTTCCCTAGGTACCTCACTTCTTCCTATCTGGGGAACCCACCCCCACCTTTTCACAGAACCTTTCTAGCACTGCCTCTTTATATTTTCCTCCCACTTCTTTTCACACTGAACTGTCTTAGGGCTCTAGTATATTCAGAGACCAGAAATTCTCTTCCTTCCTCCCTACATCTTCCTGGGCAGGTGTCGTCTTTCCTGCCCTAAAATATTATATTAGATTTAAGCCCACCTGCTCTGCATGTTGTGAGAAACTACTGTGTGTCAGGTACCCTGCTAAGCCCTGGCAATACAAAGACTGCCAGGGTGGCACAGTGAAGAAGTTGGAAGACAATAGACCTTCGTCAAAGAAGCACATTAACAATGGTCCATCCTGGAGGCATGTGCAAAGGCTAACTGGAAAGATGACCAAAGGCCATGCACAGTGGGCAGGAAAGAGTGAGACATGTCCCGCGGATCCCAGTCTGCAGTGTTTCATTGCAAAGTCACATTCATAGAGTTTCTGTTCAGGTGAGAGTGAAGACCGAAAAAAAAAAAAAAATCTTCCCCCAGAGCAGGGAGCCCGATGTGGGACTCAAAAAAGAAAAAAAAAAAAAATCTTAAAGCAACTACTGTGTCTTCTGGTGGATGCCAATCTCCCTCTGCTTGTCCAGAATCACAGGGCAAAGACTGATACCCCTGTGAGAACACAAGGCCCCTTTCTGACTATATCATATCCCCTCTGACAGGTACTCATTGCACCAGGTCCCTCTCTCTCTCTCGGCATTTGGCATGGCAACAATCTGAATTTTTTAAAACATGATCATTTGATGATTTTCTATAATGCAACACTGTAAAAGCTACAGGCCAGGGCTCCCCCATTTCTCCCATCTTTTCATCTTCAGCACCTATCACAATGTCTGCCACATTAAAACACTCAATAAAGAGGTGTCAAAGAGGAGTCAGTAAACGATAATACTATTATCAACTAAGTAGGCTCCATAATTTTAGATACAATGTCTCATGTAATCCTTATAGTAACCCTATTTTAAATATAAGATAACTGAGTCTTTGAGAGCTGAAAAATGGAAGGTTTATGATTTGAATCCAGGTCCACCTGGCCTTGCTGCAGTCACACTTTAGCTACACCGCCATATAATAAGGTCTGTGCCCTTAATGGAAAAAGGGGAGAGGGTTGATACAGCAAGTTTCCAGACACAGCAAGGGCTAGAAGCAACAGACAGAATGAAAAGTCATTTTTAGCAAGTCCATCTGACTCCGAATGTGGAAGTGCTGAATTCCTGCTGATTTTCATTCCACAAAGACAAACTGGAAATCACTTAAATATCCAAAATAAGAAGACTGTTAAGTCAGTTATGGCACATCTGTACGGTAGAATACAATTTAATCATCAAGTCATATTTTATAAGAATATGGGGAAATGTTCGAGATACATCATTAGATAGAAAAGGAAGATTATAAAAAAGCCAACATGCTATAGCTCAATTTTATTTTGTTTTTATATATTCTTCCTAATTTTTATTTTTGAAGTAATCCAAGTATAGAACTTAAAAAGTAATATACTGGTACAAGATTTGTTACGAAAAACAGTGATCCCTTGACCCTACCTTTCTTCCTCCCTAGCTCTTCTCTAAGTATAAATGAGAAATAAAGAATATTTACATTTTTTAACTGTTTCTTCTTCAAGTTTCTGACCACTACCACCATTAGACCAGGCATGGGTCAAGTTCCAGGACAGTGACCTAACATCAGATCACTCCTGCTGGACAACACAAGTATTTCTTTCTTGGGATCTTAGAAGACTGAACCATCGGGGGGCGCCTGGGTGGCTCAGTTGGTTAAGCGACTGCCTTCGGCTCAGGTCATGATCCTGGAGTCCCGGGATCGAGTCCCGCATGGGGCTCCCTGCTCGGCAGGGAGTCTGCTTCTCCCTCTGACCTTCCTCCCTCTCATGCTCTCTGTCTCTCATTGTCTCTCTCGCAAATAAATAAAATCTTAAAAAAAAAAAAAATTTTAAAAAAAAGAAGACTGAACCATCGGGATGGTGCTTACTTGCTGATTTGGGGTGCCTCTTTCATTTACGTCAGACACAGGATGAGTTTAGACCCTGGGCTACCAACTTTCCGCTGTTGACCATCGCCCTAGAGCCGCATATACAGGTCTGTGCCAGGGATCTCAGCCATCCATGTTCCACTTATCCTACCACTTCAGGAAGATAGCACCCAAATGTGGGGTGTGGGGTGTGTGGTGTTGGTGGTGATGGCACGGATTTTTTAGTCTGGATGCCCTTGCCACTGGCGCTGTCCACTGTCAGGCAGTCCTGCAGGACTGCCGTACCATCTCCTTCAGACTTCCTGACACTATCACTCCATACTACCAATAGGCCCCTCTCAACCATTTTCTCTAATTGTCTCCAGTGGATGAAGAGATATCAAGCTCCAGGGTCAGGCTTCAGCTGTGCTAGACAAGAGACAGACAGTCCTTTTATGAATGGGACTATTCTTCGTCCTCCATGCAACTCCCCTTATTTACCTTTTGCTGGTGATGGTGGATAGAGAGTAGAGATGTGGCCAACATCAAAATAGAGCACATCCTAGGAACAGGGGCATTATAGTTTAAAGCATTTCAGAAAAGACAGTTGGAAGGATATTATTACACATTTATATTATGAAATTCTGAACTGTAAATTTAACAAAACCAGAAAACTACTTTTCATTCACATACTCCTGGGTACTTTAGGTAAGACTTGCATTTGTGATCATTATCAGTGCAACATACCAGCAGCTTTTCAGAGTCGTTGGAAACCAGTGTTCACAGAAAGTAACGGTTTAACCACCATTAAATAAGTGGAATTAGGGAACTGTAGAGCAATATCTATATTATTTCAATACAAACAGATTCTGAAGAAATATTGCATTGTGAGTAGTAATATATTGCCTTGCTATCTTTTTTCTCAGGGGGGGTGGGGAGATATAAAATTAGGCAAGGATGTCACGGTTGACAATAAAGAACACAACGCTAAATGTAAATATCTCTTCTCTACATCTGTAATTAATCAAATCCAGATATTTTACATGGGCGCATGAACTTTATCACACATTTTAAATTGAATTATTTATGTAAAAAAAGGCACTTGAAATTATTATCCTGTATCCAACATACCTTAGAGGAGGCCCTATTTATAACTCACAGCGCTGCTACTTCTTGATTTCATAATTTCAGTCATTATCTATTGAGCTCCTTCCCTAGAAGATCAGAAATTATCTTTCTTAAACTTCTTTGATTTCAAGATATATATAAATTTGTGTGTGTGTGTGTATAAATTCAGACCCCAAAATAAATAACAGGTTTGCTTCTATAACACTGTTAACATACCAGAGTCCCCAAGGAAGTGCTAGGTTTATTTTCACAGCCAATTTTTGCCTTTTGGATGCCCTGGGTCCTGGCTTCATTCCCAGATTAGGTCTTGGCTCCTGTTAGGAGTCAACCAACTGCTGAAAATGCAAAGACTTAGAAGCCAAAGGACTGGAAAAAAAGAGCTTGAAGAATGAGTCAGCCTGTCAGCTATCCAACAGGCTGTATCTGATGGAGGGGGGCTCCTGCCAACCATCACAGGGATTTCAGGGTAGACCACAGAACCTCTGGGACAAGCTACAGGGAGTTCAAGGGTGGAACTGTTCCAAACCTGAGTCCTGACATAACCTAACTCCACTTGATTATGTTCCATAAGGGTCTTACTTTTTATCTCTTCCTCTCCTAGTGTTTTCTCCTTTTCTACACCTTTCAACAGTAACTCCCACTATTAACAGGTAATAAACTTCCTTTCTGCCTTGTTTAATGGCTCTGGTAGAACATGAGTTAGCCTTATTAGTTATGCCTTATGAATTGTCCAAGAAGTCTATATCCAGGGTAGAGTGTAAGCCTGAGAAGTTTACAGGTCCTAATAAGATTAGCAGGATGGCTCTCAACGCTTCTATAAACTCTATAGAAATCATAGCTCCCAGGAAGCCCAAGAGCTTTGCTGTAAATATGAGGGTTATACATGTCAGCTTTCCTGTATTCATGGACACAGAGTATTGAGCAATGAAGAACAAAAGGAGTATTGAGCAAACAATATGTAGATTTGGAGTGTTAAGCAATAAGGAACAGAGAAACAGCCTGTCCTAAGAATCAGAGGCAGCGGTTTCAAGTACAACCCTTCCACAATCCCATCTCTAAGTGTAGGTGGGAGAAAAACCCGTCCTAATGGAATGATGGGGTTAATAGCATTTTGTCTCAGGAAGCATTCTCCCTTTCAGAAGTGTTATATTACTTTATTCTTAATTTAGCCTAGACCAAACATTTAACTTCAATACTACTTCCCCTCATTTGGTAGGACATTCTGTCTATATATTTTAAAAGTAATAAATCCACAAGGAGTCCTTGTGGTATGAGAAGTGTCTTGACTGTGGTAGCAAATACATGGACCTAGGTAGGTGGTAAAATGTACAGAACCTAATACACACATACATAACAATGAGTACAAGTAAAACTGGGGAAATCAGAATATAATCTTTGGATCATATAAATGTCAATATCTCGGTTGTGATATTATGCTATGTTTTGTAAAATGTTACCTTTGGGGGAAACTAGGCAAGGTGTACAAGAGACACCTTGTATTATTTCTTACATCTTCATGTGAATCTGCAACTCTCAAATTATAAATAATCTTTAAAAATAATACTGAATCAAGCTAACAACACACTAAATACAATACAGTCTATCCCCTACCTTAAAAAACATGCTTCATAACTATCTAAAATTCCAGGTTCCATTTTCATATTCTTAACTCCTTGGGGTTTTTTACCAACTAGGGTACCCATCTCAGGTGCACCCCACTTTTCTTACCTCAGACTCCACTTACCCTGCACAAGACACCTGAAATACACATTGTGGATCCCCAGGAGAACATACCCCTTCCAGCTCTAAAGCAGCCCCTCCTAGGTCATCTCAGGCAGGCTCAGAGCCCCACAAGCCTGAAAATCTGGAGGCCTCAATGCTCAGGGCTGGGCTATGGGACAGAGTTGGGGCACTGTGGACTCATTTCTCCTTGGCCCTGCTAACTCTTCACACCTTGTGGAGGGGCATAGTCAGAAAAGGAACTGGGTGGGGCCTAGGCCAGGGAACTTTCTTGTCAAAGTCTAAGAGGGGTATCAGTCATTATTACCATTTTATAGATAAGAAAATACTTAGGAAAATTATGCCTCATGTAAAACTGATAACTGGTAGTAGCAAGTTTCAAGCCAGATCTCTCCAAGTTTAGGGGCCTCTGTATTGTATGGATGGAGGTTTCTGTGATTTATCCTGCATAACCGCCCATTTAGACCTGAACATACGCAGGCAGGCTGAAGAATGTTGTTTGTGAGACTTCTGCAGCATAAGTGACCTTGGGAGCCTGGTTAGTTGACATTAGCTGGCCTCCGGGTCAAAATTGGCCCTTCTGGTCTGGATGCTAAGAGCAGTAAATTTTGCCTTGCATCTCCTCTCGCTCCAGGTTGGGCGGGCCCCCAGACAGAATGGAACCTGGGAGGAGATGCAAGCATACCTAGCCCAGGCTTTAATATGTAAAAAGACATGATAACATAGGAATGCAGCTTGCTCCAAACTGCAGGTAGGCAAACAAATGTTTAAGTTCAGACCCCCAACATTTGCCCTATAAATATAGGCCCTTATGGGAATGGTCAGTTGGAAGTCTCACTCGAAGGGAGGACACTGCCCAGGTCTCCCAATCAGGACTCCAACCTAGCTGTTTTCGTGGGGCTTCCCCAGCTGATGAGGCTGGATGTTGTAGGTACCCAATTTGATGTAACTCTGACTTATTCTCCTTCACTGTTTACTGTTGCCCTCATCTCCATGCAGATTTCCTTTTCTTCTTTCTGTTTCTATTGGATTTTTATATAAGTAAAGTATTTTTTTCCCCCTTCGAAACTGAGAGTATGGCTGCCATGAACCTTTTGTTTGGAACAGCCTCTTGGAAAACTGAGTAAAACATCCATTTCACTCTCTTTAAGGAGTCTACCAAGGGCCTTCTTATGTTTTCACAGCTGTCATAATTATGAGCTGGATTTACAAGTTTTATATAATTTATTTTATTGGGACAGATTATATAATTCATTTAATGGGACAGATTAGTATTGAAATTGAATTCATTTCAGGAGACATTCATTGAAAACCTACGCCATAGTGGTTTAGACACTGCTCATTATTTTCAGGGCCAGCTCATTATTCTTGATTAATTCAGGTACCAACTCTTCAACATAAAAAATAGATGCTAAAGTTAAATATGTGTATTATGCAGTCACCATTACAAAGACTAATGAGTTAGCAGACATTCTTAAGACACTTCTATGCATTTTGTCTTATTTTTTCATTATTTCCAGAAATTTCCCTCTAGCTCTTAAATAATAAACTGATTAGACTGATATACAAAATCTACCCTCTTTTCCCCCAGGTAGAGAGATGGAAATGAGTTAGACAACGTGGAAGGTGGACAGCGGAAAGAAATGGAAGTGGAGGAAAATAACAGAACACTTAAGAACTAGAAATTCTTCTTAATCTGTCAACTATAGCCCTTCTAGGACCTCTCACTTCTAAACTTTAAAAAATGTCAGGTACATCCTTCCTCCTTCTGGTCAAAATGTCCTATTCAGTTCCTTTGGGTATCCCAACTATTTCCTACTGATGGAGTTGTTTAGATATATGGGACTGACTTTACCCTACATCATGTTGACGGAGCTGAGTGGTCTATCCTGTCAGCTGGGGAAAAACAAATTCTCCTTCACACTCAGTGGGATAATAAGTGGGATTCCCAGAAACAAAGGAGGGAAACTTCCTGCCACAGTATGCCAGGGACATTTATTATGTATCTCTTCTAACGGTCATTTGTGGAGATGAGACCGTAGGAGAAAAACATGCAAACTTTAGGGCACGGATTTGAGGCATCTTTTCTGGCAGACCAGAGGCTTATTTTTCTGGATTCTCTTGTGCATTCCATTTAGATAAAACTTTGTAGTCAGAAATCTCCAAGTAAGAATAACATTATTTCAGTAAGGTAGAATAATACAAATTTAGGAAATCATTCTCAAAATTAATGGATTTAGTTGGCAGAAACCAAGAATGTTAAAGTACTTGAAAGATGTGAAAAGAAGTCACCTGCAATATTAAATAAAATGTAAAACATGTTGAACATGAATGAAATCAGTCAGTGAGGTGAGCTGAGAATCACAAAGGACTGATTAAGTGGAGAGAAGTGGAATGATGCTGAATAAGGAGATGAGAGTAGAGATGAGGAAGCGGGAACGCAGTGATGCATACCAGTGAGGCAGAGATGGGTCTTCTAGACTGGACAACTGCTAAAGCAAGAGTACCTCTTCTCTCCACACTGGCCTGCCACCTCTTACTCTAAACACAGCCACCAATCTCCCTCCCCTACTCCAAGGGTTTCCTACCTACTTGAAAATCAAATGCTTACCATGCTCCGCCCCCAATCTCACATGGTCTGGCCCCTGGTTATCTCTTCAATTAAATTCTTCAATCTTTCTTTTCCCTAGTTTACTTCACTCATCCCCTTTGGCCAGCTTACTATTACACAAATACCTCAAGCATGTTCCCACTTCAACAACTTTGCACTTGCTCTACCCTCTGCCTGAAATGCCCTTTCCCTAAATAGTCACACAGCTTCCTCCCTCAATTATTCAAGTCCCTATTCAAATGTCCACATGATCCAAGAAAGTTTCCTTAACCACCCTATCCAAAATAGCACATATATTCACCTAAATTGCTCTCTTGCCTCCTATCCTTATTATTATTTCTTCACAATAAGGGTTACTAACCAATAGCATGTTATTTTGTTTGTTCATTGTCTGAACCCCATATTGGCTTTAAAATCCATGAAAGCAGAAACTTAGGTTATATTGCTTCTGTTTCCACTATCCCTACAACATACCCAGCACGTGATTAGCACTCAGAAGCATTTGTAGAATGAAGAAATGAAGTACAGTGAGTGGTTCATACTGGAATATTATGTGAGAGGTAAGTTTGGCCAAATGGTTGAGGTAAAAGCCATCAGGAGACCTGAAACACAGCATGAGCTTACAAATGGAGGCAACGGATTTTCCGAAGAACAGTTCACGCCCCAGGACACAGCATATTGTGTGCTTCCTAGCACACAGGAAGATGTTCATTAAATGTTTTCATGATGATGATAGATATTAAACAAAACAGAGAAGTCCTTTTCTGTCACATGATCGTGCAAAGAAAATGCACATTCAGAATGTGGGATTGACATTCCCTGAATTCCTCTTCACCTGCACAGTACATGGGATCTACTATGAATTGAACTGCTATCCTCCCAAAATTCATATGTTGAAGACCTAGCCCCAAATATAACTATATTTGGAGATAAGATTAAACAAGATCATAATGGTATAGCCCTAATCAGATAGGAATATAGCCTTTGAAGAGATATCTCTCTGTGTCCCTCTGTCTCTCTGTTTCTATTTCTTTATCATGTGAAGACACAGCAAAAAGGTGGCCATCTGCCAGCCAGGAAGAGAACTCTCACCACAAACCTAATCTGTCAACAACCCTGATCTTGGACTTCCAGCCCCCAGAACTGTGAAAAGTAAATTTCTGCTGTTGAAGCCACCCAGCCTGTGGTATTTTGTTATAGCACCTGAGCTGACTAAGGTAGGAATCTTCTGGTATTTCTGTTCCCTAATATGTTAGAGCTTCTTTCCTGCTGAAGAAGTCTTCTGGGAACGCTATCCTGAGAGAAACAAGATAGCAACTGGTGATGAGTGGTAAATGGGACTGTTTCCCTTGGAGAGAGTGGCTTTAGGTCACATATCCATCACTGAGGCAGCCAGCATAAGGATCCCATTATAAGTGCCCTCTGAAGACACATTGTGGGGAAGGATGTCTAATTTCCCTTGGGATAAGCATCCAATTTTCAGTTATATTATGCTTTCTCACAGATGAGGAGGGCTGTCCTCAGCTGTTTATATCAGTGTTCTAAGATACTCTAGAAAAAAGCATTTTAAATGGCTCTCATGATCAGAGCAATATTTGAGTCAATGAGTTATCTATAGGGTTTTTATTTTTTGTTACAAAGAGTGTGTAACAATTTTGTAGTCATAAAAAATTATTAAAAATTAATTTCAAAAGAAAAGCAGGATACACATATACACATACATTTATTATTATTATAATAAACATTGAAAATACATGAGAAAAAAGCATAATAGCAAATCATCAAAAGTGGTTGTCTTGTATGATATCAGCTAATACTTAATGAATACTTCCTGGAATCAGAAGGTTTTTCTGAATTGTTCATTTCATTTCATAGAAAACCTAGAGCATAGTTACTGTTAACATCACCTCTATTTTACAAATAAAGAAACTGAGGCACAGACAAGTAAAGAAACATTCCCAGCATCTTATAGTTAGTTGGCAGCACAGTTGAGATTTGAACCTAGTCAATTAAACACTAAAATCTGTTTTCCTATCATACACATACTGTCAAAGATATGGTATTTTATTCCTTTTGGCTTCCCCCCCCCTTTTTTATTATGTTATGTTAATCACCATACCATACAATACATCATTAGTTTTTGATATAGTTTAGATCCAGATCTAAAGAAGGCCATAATTTGGGGTGAATCTGCTAGTATAGCCGAAGTGATATCTGCTACCATCCAGTGTCTCAGCTGCATGTTTTGCATGATCTTAAGGAAGAGGTCAAAGATTTTTTTTAAGATTTAGCTATTTATTTTAGAGATACAGAGAGAGACAGAGACAGTGAGAGTGCAAGTGGGGGAAGGGGCAGAGAAAGAGAGAGAAACCCAAGCAGACCAAGCTGAGTGCCGAGCCTGATCAGGGACTGATCCCACAGCCCTGAGATCATAACCTGAGCCAAAACTATGAGTGGGACACTTAATTGACTGAGTCACCCAGGCACCCCAAGGTCAAAGATTTTTTTTAAAAAGTTTACTTCCAATCAACATTACATTATAAAGAAAAATATACATATATTGGAAATAAGATAGAGGTTTAAAAATATTTTCGGGCGCCTGGGTGGCTCAGTTGGTTAAGCGACTGCCTTTGGCTCAGGTCATGATCCTGGAGTCCCGGGATCGAGTCCCGCATCGGGCTCCCTGCTCGGCGGGGGGTCTGCTTCTCCCTCTGCCCTCTTCCCTCTCGTGCTCTCTGTCTCTCATTCTCTCTCTCTCAAATAAATAAATAAAATCTTTAAAAAAAAAAAAAAAAAAAAAAAAAAAAAAAAAAAATTTTTTATTTTCTTAATATTTATTCAGAGTTGGAAAAGACACATCTCACTAACTTTTGCCAAAAGATCACTGAGTACTATAAAGCCATATTTACTTCACTTGGTTGAAAGCCTCCCGCTTGCTGTCACTCAGCCACTTATCCAGTATTTTACATATTCTTGCGATTCATATATTAGATTAAATTAACAGGAATATGTTATAGACTCTCCTGTAAATAGTACACATTTTATAAACACACACTTAATGATGACTAATACTGTCTCTTTGCTGTTAATTTGTGCAGAGTTGATTAAATTGCACTCTTAATATCCACTTAAGTATGGGCGTAGAACAAAATGTTCCCAAATTACATGTTCTGAATATAGAAAACCAGCTTTGGTCAGTTAGGATGGATTCTTCCCTCTCAGATGTTGATAGGATGTGCTTGTTCCATCAAATGCATAATTATAAATTAATAGTTTTAACCATGAAATGAAATTACAAATGTAGCCATATGTAATGGCTTAAGGGTACATCTCTCAGTCACACTTATTAAGGTATATCAGAATGACCTATACAATTGAAATTTGCTATGCAAAAAAAATCCTAAAGTATACAATAAGAATGGCAGTCATGCTGGATCTTGAACCCTGTCTTATTCTAGCTGTAAAAAAAATGTTACAATCCACAGAAATATGATCTAATTGAAGAGAATTCCCATGTGTTATCTCACTAAGGGATGATTTTACAAAATAATTTTGCTTGTTATATTTAATTGCTGAGTAGTTAAATATACTTAGAACTTATAGCCTTTTTATTTTAAAATGTTTATTGTTTTTAATAATGCAAGGAAATTTTCTCCAATATTTGTTCTTAGCTGTCCACTTTTAAATACCTAAGGGCACTTGAATAAAAAGTATGAAGAACATCCCAATAAAGAATTTTAATTTGTTTTGTTTCTTAAATTCCACATATGTGTGAAATCATGTGGTATTTATCTTTCTCTGACAAAGGATAAAGGTGAAAAAAAGGAAAAGAGAGGCAAACCAAGAAACAGATACATAACTATTGAGAACAAACTGATGGTTACCAGAGGGGAACTGGTTGGGGTTATGGCTTAAATAGGTAATGGGGATTAAGGAGTGCACTTGTGGTGAGCAGCAAGTGTAGTATGGAAATGTCAAATCACTATATTGTACACCCACAACTAATATTACATTGTATGCTAACTAACTGGAATTTAAATAAAAACTAAAAAAAAAAAAAAGAATTAAGTGCAATGGAAAGCTCTTAAAGGTTTATCATAAAATTACCAAAGTATTAAGATTCAGATTCAAAAGATCATGGTGGCTGATAAATGGGAGAAGAGGTTAAACCAGTTTCTCATTCTTTCCTGAGAAAGGGTGGTACATGGACTGGGGCTGGTGGCTATAAGAATTGAGAGAGGAAGTGGATATGAAATGCATTTTAGAAGTAGAATTAACAAAACTTAGGATAAACCATGTAAGTCAGTGGAATGACTCTTAGGTCTTTGTTTTGTTTTGTGTTTTGCTTGACCAGTTGAATGAATAATGGTGTCATTTTTGAATTAAGGCTGGAGGAAGGGAGACATCAAGATTCTACTACTATATGTAAAGTCTGGGCTGCTTTTCAGCTATTTAGTCAAGCTTTCAAGTAAGCTATTGGGTATAAAACTTTGGAACTAATAGGAGGTATAAGAGCTGGAGATATAAACTTAAGATTCATCAATATCAGATGGTATTAAATCCATGGGATGAGAAGAAACCACCTATGGAGTGATAGTGAACAAAGAGAGAGAATGTTTGACTCTATTCAGATGCTCTCCTTCATTTGGGGGTCAAGTGGAGGAAAAGTAGCCTGTAAGGAGACCAAGAAGTGGTAGCCAGTGACACAAGAGGAAAACCGCAAGAGTGCAACATCTCCAGAGGAAGAGAAGAAAGCTTTTTCAGACCCATTCACTAACATGATTATCTGAATCATGCCTTTTAGCGGCTCATACCTGCAATGTGAAAAAATTTTTAAATAAATATAAAGAATGATTTTGTAAAGGGAGGGAAAAAAAGAGAAATTAATTTCTCCAGGACTTGGGAGCCATCTGTTTGAAATGTAAAAACCAAGGAAGATAGCACCACTATCTCCCAGTTTCTGTAGGAGGGTAACTTCCCTGTGCACCTTGCTTCACATTACAAAACTATCCCTTGTCATAAAGACATGAAAAGTTTGGTTTTCCTCTGGATAAGGCTAAGTAGATATCACAGATGGTCACCCCAATTTCCAAGTAAGGTTAGGATGAACTGTGTGTGACAAACTACGTTGTCAAGTTCTCCTACTTGAGGATTATTGTTTATTCTAAGAACATGTATGTAATGGGTTGTTATCTGCTTGGCTATATAAAAGTGGGGTGTGGGGGCAGCTTTCCCATCTTTGCAATCTCTTAGTTGATTACCTAAGGTGTGCAATCACATCTGTTTTAATGCTTATTCAATAGTAAAGTATCTTCTTTTTCAACTAACTTTGTGAAGAGGATTTCTGGGTTGGAGGAGATTGTGTTTATATTTCCCCAACAATACCTGTTTACCATTTAAATTAACCATCTTCCTTAATTAAAATTAATAACAAAAATCCTCCTGTTCTTACCAAATGATAAAGGGAAAAAAATTAAAAACTGTTAGAAAAGGTGGATTATCTACAAGGAAATTCTGTGGATTTCCAATGCATCAATCTGATGAGATAGTGATCCTTATTTTTTTTCCCCAATTAATACATTATGTAAAATGGTAATTAATATCTATGCTATATAATGAGATAAATTATAGAGCAGAATAAAAGTTTTTAAATTAGAGGAAAAGTACATTTTAAAGAAAGGCAATTTTATTCTACAATTAAACAAATAGGAATTAAGTACTTTCTGTGTTTCACTTGCTGAGTAGGCAATGGGCTAACCAAACAGAATAAGATAGCTACTGTTTCAAAGGTGCTCAGAGTCTAGCTGGGAAGAGACTCTTCCATCTTTAATTAATTTTGTATACATAAATAGTAACAAGTAGAAATGTCTTAATTCCAAGTAGAAATGTCTTAATTTCTAAATAGGTAATTTCTAATTCTATCTATGATTGTTTCAGTCATATTGTTTTCCTTTCATATGCTATGTATTTTTCCAATTATTATGAGAAGGGAGGCCAAAACACCAAGCTGTGTCTGAATTTAAAATATAAAAAGAATTTAAAATATAAAAGTTTCTTTGTGTCTAAGTTATGGAGGAGAATATTTTTTAATAAGTGACAACCTTGGATAAGAGTCAGCAAGGTTTTCCTAATGGGAAGAATGAAAAAAAAAAATTAATTCCAAGGCAGGTCAAATTCAATCTGTAGGCCGTAAATTATGGTGAGAAATGGAAGGAAATAAAAGTACTATCTGGGTCTTTTATTTGTCCTCCTGGCCCCAAAATGCAACCAACCAAGTTGAATTCCTATTCCAAACAGGCTTTTTTTTAGGGAGGGGAGGGGCAGAGGAAGAGGGAGGGAGAGAATCTTAAGCAGGCTCCACATCCAGCACAGAGCCCCAGGTGGGACTCAGTCTCACAACCCTGAGATCATGACCTGAGCTAAAACCAAGAGTTGGATGATTAACCTACTGAGCCACCCAAGTGCTGCCCAAACAGGATTTTTTTAAAAATCAAGAATGCAAACTGGTGCAGCCACTCTGGAAAACAGTATGGAGGTTCCTCAAAAAGATAAAAAATAGAACTACCCTACAATCCAACAATTACACTACTAGGTAATTAACCAAAGGATACAAAAATATGAATTTGAAGGGATACATGCATCCCAATGTTTACAGCAGCATTATCTACAATAGCCAAATTATGGAAAGAGCCCAGATGTCCATTCACTGGAATAAGAAGATATAGTATATATACACATTTGAATATTATTCAGCCATAAAATAGAATGAAATCTTGCTATTTGCAATGACATGGATGGAGCTAGAGAGTACTACGCTAAGTGAAATAAGTCAGAGAAAGACAAATACCATATGATTTCCCTGATATGTGGAATTTAAGAAATAAAATAAGTGAACATAGGGGAGAAAAAAAAAGAGAGGCAAACCAGAAAGCAGACTCTTAACAATAGAGAACAAACTGAGGGCTGCTGGAGGAGAGGAGGATGGGGGGGATGGGTTAAATGTGTGATGGGTATTAAGGAGGGCGCTTGTTGTGATGGGCACTGGGTATTGTATGTAAATGATGAATCACTAAATTCTATACCTGAAGCTAATATTATACTGTATGTTAACTAACTGGAATTTATTTATCATTTTTTTAACTAACTGGAATTTAAATAAAAACTGGAAAAAGAAAAAAAGAATAGAGCCCTATTTGAAAATACGTGAGCTTTCAGAGTCATAATCTTTTGGCTGCTGGAAGGTCCTGCCTCAATGTTGATGGTTGCTGACTCATTAGGGTGTGGTTGCTGAAGATGAGGATGGCTATAGCAATTTCTTAAAGTAAGACAAAAATGAACTTCACTATGTGGATTGACTCTTCCTTTCATGAACAATTTCTCTGTAGCATATGGCGCTGTTTGATAACATTTTATCCACAGTAGAACTTCTTTCAAAATTGGAATCAATTCCATCAAAACCTGCTGCTGTCTTATCAACTAAGTTTATGTAATATTCTAAATCCTTTGGTGTCATTTCAACAATCATCACAGCACCTTTACCAGGAGTAAGTGCCATCTCAAGAAACCACTTTCTTTGTTCAGCCATAAGTAAGAGCTCTTTATCCATTAAAGTTTTATCATAAGCTTGCAGCAATTTGGTCACATCTTCTGGCTCCATTTGTAATTCTAGTTTTCTTGCTATTTCCTCCAAATCCGTCGTTACTTCCTCCACTGAAGTTTTGACCACTTCAAAGTCACTCATGAGGGTTACAATCAACTTCCTTCAAAGTCCTGTTCATGTTGATATTTTTACCTCTTCCCATGAATCATAAATGTTCCCAATGACATCTAGAATGGAGAATACTTTCTAGAAAGTTTTCAGTTTACTTTGCCAAGATCCACCAAAGGAAGCACCATTTATGGCAGCTATAGCTTTTTGAAATGTATTTCTTAAATAATGAGACTTACAAGTCAAAATTTTTACATGATCCATGGGCTGCAGGATGGATGTTGTGTTAGCAGGCATGAAAACATTAACCACATGGTATAGTTCATCAGAGTTCTTGGGTGACCAGGTACACTGTCAGTGAGCCGTATTATTTTGAAATATATATATATGTATGTATTTGAAATATATGTTGAAATATATATATTTGAGATATATTTGAATATATATATTTTATATAAATATATTTTATATATATATTTATATATATAAATTTCAGTGCAGTCAGTGACAACAGTGAGCTTAAAATATTCAGTAAACCATGTTGTAAACAGATGTGTAGTCATCCAGGTTTGGTTGTTCCATTGATAGAGCACAGGCAGAGTTAGATGTAGCATCATTCTTAAGAGCCTTAGGATTTTTGGAATGGTCAATGAGCATTGGCTTCAACTGAAGTCACCAGCTGCATTAGCCCCTAACACGAGAGTCAGCCTGTCCTCTGAAGCCTTGAAGCCAGGCATTGACTTCTCTCCTGCTATGGAAGTCCCAGATGGCATCTTCATCCAATATAAAGCTGTTTCACCTACACTGAAAATCTGTTGTTTAGTGTAGCCACCTTCATTAGTTATCTTAGCTAGATCTCCTGGATAACTTGCTGCAGCTTCTACATCAGCACGTGCTGCTTCACCTTGCACTTTTATGTTATGGAGATGGCTTCTTTTCTTAAACCTCATAAATCAACCTCTTCTAGCTTCAAACTTTTCTTCTGCAGCTTTCTCACCTCTCTCAGCCTTCATAAAATTGAGGACAGTTAGGGCTTTGCTCTGAATTAAGCTTTGGCTTGAGAGGATATGTGACTCGTTTGATCTTCTATCCAGACCGTTAAAACTTTCTATCAGCAACATTGGCTTTCTTATCATTTATGTGTTCACGGAGTAGCACTTGTAATTTCCTTTAAGAACTCTTCCTTTGCATTCACAACTTGGCAAACTGTTTGATGCAAAGGCCCCGCTTTTGGCCTATCTCAGCTTTCAACATTCCTTCCTCACTAAGCTTAATCATTTCTAGCTTGTAATTTAAAGTGAGAGACGTGTAGCTCTTCTTTCACTTGAACACTTAGAGGCCACTGTAGGGTTATCAACTGGCCTAGTTTCAATATTGTTGTGTCTCAGGGAAGAGGGACACCAACGGAGAGGGAGAGAAACAGGGGAATAGCCAGTTGGTAGAGCAGTCAGAACACAAAAAACACTTAACGATCAAGCTTGCCATCTTATATGGGCATGGTTCATTGTGCTTTAAATCAATTAAAATAGATTTCTGATTACAGATTACCATAACAAATACAATAATAATAATGAAAAAGTGTGAAATATTAGGAAACTTACCGAAATGTGACACAGAGACACAACGTGAGCAAAAGCTGTTGGGAAAATGGCACCGACAGACTTGCTCAATGCAGAGTTTCCACAAACCTTCAATTTGTAAAAAATGCAGTATCTGCAAAATACAATAAAGCAAAGCAAAATAAAACCAAGTATGCCTGTACCCATTTCCTTCCATTCTCTTGAATGAGAGATAAGCTAGATAAGCGATTCTAATTCTTTCTGGTCTCAAGAATCCTCTACAACTAAAAACAACTGAGGACCACAAAGAACTTTTGTTGATATGGGTTATAACTATCAACACTTACCTTAATAAGGAAATAAACTAAGAGTTTAAAAAATATTTGTTATTTACTTTAAAATAACAATAATATATCAATACATTTTAACCCTGAAAAACGTTTTTTAAAAATTATATTTTCAAAAGTAAAGAACTGTGACATTGTTTTACAATTTTGAAAATGCTTTAATATCAGGCTTAACAGAAGACAATTAAATTGTCACATCTGCTTCTGCATTCAATCTGTTTTAATATGCTGTTTGGCTGAAGTATATAAAGAAAATCTGGCCTCACACAGATATGTAGTTGGAAGAGGGAGTAGTATTTTAATAGTCTTTTAGATGATTATAAATATTCTTCTTTGACACTATATCAAAACTCAATAGATGGCAGTTTTTTAGGCTAGTTACAATGTAGAATATGAAGCCATATCACTGAACTTCTCATACTCTATCGTGTTAAAATCCATTCGTCTATCTTATATTTTGAACAGATCCTTTACTCATGCATGACTTTGTTTTTTTTTTTCAAGATTTTATTTATTTATTTGAGAGAGAGAATGAGAGAGAGAGAGAGATTGAGAGGGGGGAGGGTCAGAGGGAGAAGCAGACTCCCTGCTGAGCAGGGAATCCAATGCGGGACTCGATCCTGGGACTCGATCCTGGGACTCCGGGATCATGACCTAAGTCAAAGGCAGTCACTTAACCAACTGAGCCACCCAGGCACCCCTCATGCATGACTTTGTAATATCACACATTGATCATTTGTAAAATATTTGTCCATAAAACTATTGCAGACATTCCAAAATTGACATTTTTATTATACAATAAAACAAATCCTACTTATTGTTATAGAAAAAGATCTCATTAAAAAAAAAAAAAAACTGGGCACCTGGGTGGCTCAGTCGTTAAGCATCTGCCTTCGGCTCAGGTCATGATCCCAGGGTCCTGGGATCGAGTCCCACATCAGGCTCCCTGCTCCGCGGGAAGCCTGCTTCTCCCTCTCCTACTCCCCCTGCTTGTGTTCCTGCTCTCACTATGTCTCTCTCTGTCAAATAAATAAATAAAATCTTTAAAAAAAAAAAAAAAACTGGGTGCCTGGGTGGCTCAGTTGGTTAAGCGTCTGCCTTCCACTCAGGTCATGATCCCAGGGTCCTGGAATCGAGTCCCGCATCGGGCTCCCTGCTCCGCGGGAAGCCTGCTTCTCCCTCTTCCACTCCCCCTACTTGTGTTCCCTCTCTCGCTGTCTCTCTCTCTCTCTGTCAATTAAATAAATAAATAAAATCTTAAAAAAAAAAATCTTTGTAAAAAAAAAACTAGGTTATGGGAAGCTGTCAAGTTCATGTGACATATTCCACAAGGTACTAGTAGAGTTTGATAAACTAAAGACCTATAGAAACATAATGTATTACTTTATGTGTTGAGGTCTACTAATGCTAGTATCTTAGATGTCTCCATTTTATAATAATAGGAATAGCTATAAAGATCCTAATAACATATAATCTAATCTTAAATGATGTCTGTGATTTGCTTCAAAAAATTCAGAGGAGGGGACATGGAGGTCAGTATAGATAAAACAAGATTAGACATGGGTTGAAAATTATTATTCATCATATTATTCCCCTTACTTGTGTACATGTTTGAAATTTACCACAATAAGTATTAATATATAATTTGAACTCTTCAATGGACTTAATGGTTTTCCTTTCTGGATCCTAAAATGATTAATTAAGAACCAAATTTTTCTTAAATTTAATTTGATGGATTAGATAACTAAAAATGATCTATCTTATGATGATGAGGGATTGTACAGGAGTATTTAACACATTGATTTCTCATGCTCTCCTAAAAGACCAATTTTCTTCCACAAATATCATCTAATAAGTTTGTCCTTACCTCAAGTCACAGGCAAAAATATCAGGAAATACCATCTGCAGTTTAACAAACAAATAATATACGCTCAAATTATTTTCCAGTAATGGATTTTAACTTCCAACTTCACACAGAAATACATTTTTTTCACTTGAGGAAAGTCAAAAATTTTCGCAGGTACTTTCGTTAAAGTAACTAACGTGTTGTTTCCTACAACCCGGACACCTCTTTTCTCAATTTAAGCAATAATTCCAACATGATTTTTATGTTTAAATGAAGCGAACCGCCTTCTAAAAACTAGGTTAATCTACTGAATTTCAAAGATTTGAGATCAAATTTGAAAAGAGGACACGATGCATCTCACAGCAATAGCAAGCTTTTTTCCCCTTCTTTTTCATATTGGAGGATTATTTTCCCTGTCTTCTAATGTTAATACGGTACTGATGACTACTCAAAAGTATCAGCAAAATGAGGTGGGACAGAGAAAGGTTACAGATGCTCTTTCATAGTGTTCTCTGAAAGCATCATAGAAGACTTACAACTTTTAAGGTTAAAGTTTCATTGAAGTGCAAACATCAAAAGTGCACAGCTTTTCTTTATAACTCGTGCGCTTTTTTAAAAAAAGTTCTTTAGTTTCCTTTAAGCTAGAATAGTTCCCCAACTGTTTTTGTCTTTTATGACATTAATATTTTTAGAGGCCAGAGCAATTGTTTTGCAAAAATTTGGTCAAGGTCCAAAACTATATTTTAAAAAAGGGGGGGAACCAAGAGAAGTTTCATCCTGTTCCCACTCTTCCCATTTAGGTAACCATTTTTCAAGAGTTTCTAGTTTATAATTCCTGTATTATTATTCCCCCTCCTCCTCCTCCTTAACAAAAAATAGGTGTATTTATCTTTATATCCTCTTCTTTCTTATACAACAGTTAGTATGCTATATATACTCTTTTATACTTCTTTTTTCAACTAAAAATATGTCTGGAAACACTCCATATCAGAGATCTTCCATTTCTAGATATCTTCCTCATTTTATTTTTTGGCCACAAATAACTCCATTGTGTGGATGTGCCGTACTTTATTTAGTCACTCTCCTGTGGATGGGCATTAAGGTTATTTCCAATCTCTTGTGCTTAGAAGAAAGGCTGGAATACGTAACCATGTGTATGTTTTGTTTCATATTAATAGATGAGCACTTCAGGGTAAATTTCTTTAGGGTAGTTTTCTTCTCATATTTTATTCTAACTTACACTTTCCTTCTAACCTATATGATATTTTTACATTGATACCTTTGATCCATTTGGAGTTCATTCTTTGTATGACATAGGGTGATCCAATGACTTTCAAGTTGCCACACTGTCATTTATCTAAAAGCCCATCTTTCCCCCAGGGATTTGAGCAGCCACATGTAATATACAATATACTTCTACATACACTTTGGTATATTTCTAGACTTGATATTCTCTCCACTAGTCTCTATTATCCACCAATACCATACTGTTTTAATTACAGAGACTTTAGAGTATGTTTTAATATCTGGTGGGGCTAGACCCATTTTTTTTCCCCTCATTTTATTTAAACAGGACTTTCACAACTATTCTTGCAAGCTTATTTTCTTATATGAACCTTAGAATCAATTTCTCTTTCTCCAGAAATACTTGTGGTATTTCAATTGGGACAGCACTAAATGTAAGTGCTAACTTGAGGAGAACTGACATCTACATGTCATTGGCACATCCTATCCATAAAGAAGGGAAGCCTTTTAATTTGCTCAAGTCTATTGTTGTGTCTTTCAAGACTGCCATGAAGTTTTTCTCACATGGGTTTTGCACATTCTTGTTAGGTTTACTTCCTATTATATTGTCTTTTTTGTTACTACTCTCAAAGAGATTTTTCTTTATTATTAAGTCTGTTAGGACTAACCCTACCTTGGATATCAAAAGTTATCTATTACCTTTCTTTTGGCAGTAAAATAATTTTACTTCAGTGAAATAATTTTAATCTTTCCCTAGTGCAGATGGATATCCAGGGCTGAGTGGACACAAAATTCATGTACTTTAAAAGGCAAAATAGAGCATCTTCCTACCTTGAAAGTGAGCTCACTTGTTTTCGATCATTTCTGTGCCAGAATGACACCTAGTGGCCCACTCTGGTATAGTCATTGGTAGAGAGGTGACCAATTCTTAGAGAATTAGGGACTACAGAATTTTTTTGCACATGTTTCAAGGTTAGATTATTTCATATACAATTAACTATTACAAAACCTATGGTAAGAATAACCACATCAATTAAGGGATACTTATATAAGAATCACTGCTTTAAACAATAGAAGTTTCCCTTTGAAATAAAAATTTATATGGGGTGCTTGGGTGGCTCAGTAGGTTAAGCATCTGACTCTTGATCTCAGCTCAGGCCTGATCTCAGAGTCGTGAGTTCAAGCCCCATGTGGGGCTACAAGCTGAGCATGGAGCCTACATAAATTTATACACACACACACACACACACACACATATATGTAAATTTTCATCATTTTATGTGGCTTCCTATCTCACAGTAAGTCAAATCCATTTTATGTTATTAGTTTCCCTGCCCACCATATGTAGTTGGCAAATATTTCAGAAAGAAAAGTGAATAGAAATAGCTCTGGTTTTGAAGGCAGACAACCTTGAAGATATGTCTCTGTGCCATCAATATATTTAAAGCAAATTATTAAACTTTCTGAATCTCTGTATGACTAGCATTTGAAGGGAAATAAAAGAAAACATTTTGTGTTCCATACTGGGTCTTTAGGAAGCATAGAGAAGAATAATCATAGAAAGAAAAATACAAGTAAGATCGAGAATTCAGGAGCACCGGGTTTTGTATGTAAGTGTTGAATCATTAAACTGTACACCTGAAACTAATATTATACTGCATGTTAACTAAGTGTAACTTAAATAAAAACTTAAAAAAAAAAAAAAAGAATTGAGGAGGGTAGAGCCAGAGGTGAAGAAACAAAATGCGAGACATCTTGGACCCTCCCCCATCAAGAATCCTCAGACAGGTGGTATTCCTTACTGTGCATGGCATGGGGTTTTCTAACATCTTAAGCAAATCTCAAAAAACTCAAGAGAATTTAACTAACATATAACTTACACATGTAAAGTTCCTGACATAGAGTAAATGCTATAGAAGTTTTGGTTCTCGGGGCGCCTGGGTGGCTCAGTGGTTAAGCATCTGCCTTTGGCTCAGATCATGATCCCAGGATCCTGGGATCAAGCCCCGCATCGGGCTCCCTGCTCGGCGGGAAGCCTGCTTCTCCCTCTCCCACTCCCCCTGCTTGTGTTCCCTCTCTCGCTGTGTCACTCTCTGTCAAATAAATAAATAAAATCTCAAAAAAAAAAAAAGTTTTGGTTCTCTGTCCATGTGTACTTCCTTTTTTCCTAATAAATGAATTCTAATAAATAAATGGATTAGTTTATCTTTGGTATCATTTGCCTTGAAAAGCCAGAAAATTAATGTAAAAAATTAAAATACTGAAATGCAAATTTTGGAAAATGGTGGAAAACGTCTGATGAGGAAGGCCCATCTTAGTTTCTCATTACAGAGCACACATACTTGTTAAAATATACATTTTAACAAGACTTTATTCAGCACTACTATAATAGTTGTCAAGACTATAACAAAATGGGAGAGAGACTGGGCTCAATTCCAAATATAGCAAAGAAAACTGGAAATTTATAGCAAGGGAAGAGAGTGAGGTGTCAGTGGATAAAAAATTACTAAGAGGAGGCATCACGGGTAGAGGGATTTTTGCTAAACCAACCAATAGGATTCTTGCTGAAGGCAAGTCAAGGTGATCAGATTTGGGGGATTCTCGATAAACTGAGTTTGCAGGATTCTTTTTTTTTTTTTAAGGATTTTATTTATTTGTCAGAGAGAGAGAAAAAGAGAGAGAGAGCACAAGC
This sequence comes from Neomonachus schauinslandi, assembly GCF_002201575.2. NCBI lineage: Eukaryota > Metazoa > Chordata > Mammalia > Carnivora > Phocidae > Neomonachus > Neomonachus schauinslandi. The sequence continues at coordinate 93,333,523 of NC_058411.1, read as the reverse complement.
AGGGGAAGCAGTAGGCAGAGGGAGAAGCAGGTTCCCTGCTGAGCAAGGAGCCCCATGGGGGACTCAATCCCAGGACCCTGGGTTCATGACCTGCTCCGAAGGCAGACACTTAACCGATTGAGCCACCCAGGCATCCCGAGTTTGCAGGATTCTTAATACAAATGGACTAGATGGGGCAAAGACAAGGCCCCAGGACAAGCCTAGTTGAAAAGATGGCTCAGAGGAGTCTGACTAACATTTGATCCAGAAGACAGTTTTCATCATAATCCTAAAAGACTGTCACTATGGATGATGTCTGAATGGATACCACTCTAGAATTAAGAGGACTCTTACATGATCCAGAAAATAACCATGCTTTTTAGGCTTATTTGTAAATAATCATATTTTAATTATTAGGAGAGTACTTTTATAAAAGGGTGTATCATAACTAAGTAATGAAAGAAAAATTTGCAACATTATATGGAAAAGTGTCTGTCAGGTAAGCAGGAATGTGGAGAAACATGAAGACCTGAGTTTTGCCTCCAATCCTGCCCGTCTCAGTCCTCAGTATATTAAGAAATTAAATACCACCAGTTTATATATGCATTATCAAAAATAACCTACTTATAAAAGGAAAGTTAGCGCTTTTGTTTTCTATGGCTCCTAAGATGTAAGGGTGACATCTGGTGGACAGAGTCCTAACATGTTTAGCAAGGTAGCGCAAATTTCTACCTGACTCCCCACTTCTTTAAAAGTTGTGGAAGGGTTGAAATTTAAAAAGGAAGTTGTACCTCAACTAGGCAGAAACACAATGCTTAACCCCAAACACAAACTATTCAAGGTGGGTCCTCATAACTGAATGATTGGATTTTGAGATACCACAAACTATCAGTGCTCATTTCTAAGAAGAAATGTGGCTGTGAATGAAAAAAAAGAAAAAAAAACAAAACAAAAAGGAAATTGTGTGTTTTGTCTTGTTAAAGGATAGTTGCTAAAAGAGGGTATAATTATGACTCATATAGATATAAAATGATCCTGTGTCAAAGATCTTACTTAACTCATTAATTAATGAGAAAACCAGTAAGTTCTTAAAACTTGTTCAAAGAAGAATTCAAAGACCATATGTGTATAGTTAGACAAGGAATGCCAAAATAAAATGGATCAACAGTTAATTACACTCCACCAGACACAACTAATTTTCATTTCTATGGACAAAATCATTTGTACTACTATTAATTTTATATAACTCATTGAGTTGTAAAACAGCCAAATATATTGAAAGGCAGAGACAACTGGAATGAGTGCCCATTTCAAAGTCTTTCATTAATTTTTCTGACACTCTTCAAACAATCAATAATTACTTATTAAACACCGATTACAAACAATGCCAGAATAACTGAGGGGAAAAGAAAAGAAAGTCACATACACTTAAGGAACTTAAAATACATTTGATAAAATGAGGGTAATGCCTGAAACAGATCTTTTGCAATTCTGATAGACCCTTTGTAGTTCCTTTCTTCCTTACTTCTTTCCATAAATATTTATGGAGCATCTACTATTGATATATGCTTTCTAGGCACTTTCTAGGCATTAGGTAGGACACGTAAAAGAGAGACAGGTTCTTCTCTCCAATGGCGTTTTTCCTTCTAGTGGGGGAATGTAGACAATTAACAGGCAATTACAAAATCCAGATCAAGAGACACCCGGGTGGCTCAGTCAGTTAAGCGTCTGCCTTCGGCTCAGGTCAGGATCCCAGAGTCCTGGGATCTAGCCCATGTCAGGCTCCCTGGTTAGTGGGGAGCCTGCTTCTCCCTCTCCCTCTGCCTGCCACTCCCCCTGCTTGTGCTCTCTCTGTGTCAAATGGATAAATAAAATATTTATTAAAAAATCCAGGTCAGTATTCCTTTTATCATCTTGACATTACAATTCTTCAAAATTCTCAAAACCAATGACCTTCACCTTCATGCCACAGAAGTTCTCCACCTATGGTATACTCCCGAGTAGTATAACATGCAGGTTCTGGTATCAGGTGGATGACACCATCTTCTGATGTTTTGGAATACACTGCTAGAGTTAAATTTACTACCACTCCGCTTTATAGATAAGAAAACTGGTGCTGAGAGATAAGAGACATGATATATCAAAGTCATGTGTAAAATTAATGGGAGAACCAGCCCTACAATCAGGATATCTTGATATAGGCTTCTATTTTATTTACTCCCATAAATTATAAAGGGCAGCATGATGGCATGATTTGAGGGGCATTCAGAATCCCTGCATCAACCTTTGGTTTTTTTCATAGAGAAGAAGAATGAGCTCTGGCTAAACAGTGGACTGGGTTCAGCAATTAGCCCATTTGCCAGATGTGTAAACATTGGCAAGAAACAACCTCTCTTTACTTCAGTTTTTCTGTTGGCAAATGGGAATAATAATAATAGCAGTTTCCATAGGGCTTGTCTGTAAGAAATAAATGAGTTAGTATCTGCAAAGAACTCAGAAAAGTTCCTGGTACTTAGCACTAAATAAATGCTTATGGAATAAAAACGAGCAAAAAATAGGGCAGACAGAGTTCTCATTTTAAAGTTAGCTAAACTTAGCTGAACCTCCAAAAGGAGTTCATGGACTGGCTCTTCGATCTGATAATGGTAGAGTAGCCTGGATAGACCAAATGGTCCACAGATTAAAGTTTTAAAATTTGAACAAAATTATTTAAGAAGAAAATCCATTTGGAGACACTGGAGAACAACCAAAAGCAGGTAGAAACTGGAAGAAAATCTACTCTGGTAAAACAGGAATTGCACCTGGTGTCAATGGGGAATTTGTAGCTTCTTGCCTGAGGACAATTCCCAATCCGCACAGCAGTTTAAGGCAGCAGAATGCCAAAGTTTTACTGCTCTGAGGGGTAGGAGGTCAGAGTTCAGGGCCTGAGGAGCAAACAGTAAACTACAGAAGAGAAGTTGGAAGGGAAGAACCATGTAGGGAATGAGTCCCCAAATATGCATCCAATATTGACCTGAAGTGTTGGCCAACCACTAAACCAACATTCACAGGGAGACCACGGAGGAACTAGTTAAAAACAAAAAACTACCCTAAAACAAAACAAAACCCCAGAGTCTGAAAATCACTGATCTGAGGGAAATGTCAGCTACTGACTACAGAGGGGAAAGAATATGAGTTTGAGTATGGAGCCAAGGTAAGTGTTGACTAGAATAAAAGTCACTCTTCCACGTGTCTACTATAGAAGGTATCCAGTCAAAACTTGGTAGACATACCAATCAAAGAAAGACATGTATCATATGATCTCCCTGATATGAGGAATTCTTAATCTCAGGAAACAAACTGAGGGTTGCTGGAGTGGTGGGGGGTGGGAGGGATGGGGTGCCTGGGTGATAAGACATTGGAGAGGGTATGGGCTATGGTGAGTGCTGTGAATTGTGTAAGACTGTTGAATCACAGACCTGTACCTCTGAAACAAATAATACATTATATGTTAAAAAAATAAAAAAAAAGAAGATAGTAGGAAGGGAAGAATGAAGGGGGGGAGATTGGAGGGGGAGATGAACCATGAGAGACTATGGACTCTGAGAAACAAATTGAGGGTTCTAGAGGGGAGGGGGGTGGGAGGTGGGGGGATGGGTTAGCCTGGTGATGGGTATTAAAGAGGGCAAGTATTGAATGGAGCACTGGGTGTTATGCACAAACAATGAATCATGGAACACTACATCAAAAACTAATGATGTAATGTATGGTAATATAACATAATAAAATAAAAAATAAATTAAATAAATTTAAAAAAAACTTGGTAGACATACAAAGAAATAGAAACATGTGACCTATACTTAAGAACAAAAGTCAAGTCCAAATTGAAATGACACAAACAGTTCCATTAGGAGAAGTAATTTTTTTTTTTTGCAGTAACATATATAAATAAAAGGCAACACTTAACAAAAATTGCTCCTCTTAGCTGTGAGTTTCTCAGACTTTCCTTGTTTTTACAATTTTGCCAATTTTGAGGAGTACTGGTCAGATATTGCAGGATGCCCCTCTATTCGAAATTAAGTTTTAATCATGATTAGGCAAGGGTTATGGGTTTTGAGGAGAAAAATTATCCAGACTTCCTAGTTTTATGTTTTACATTTAGGTCTATGATCCATTTTGTTGAAACATGCAAGGTCTGTGTCTAGATTATTTTGCATGTGAATGTCCACTTGTCCCAGTACTATTTGTTGAAAAGATTATCCTTTATCCCTTGAATTGTCTTTGCCCCTTTGTAAAAGATCAGCTGACAACATTTGTGTGGGTCTATTTCTTGGCTCTCTGTACTCATCCATTGATATATTTATTTATGCTTTTACTAATACTACACATAGTCTTGATTATCGTAGGTTTATAATGAGTCCTGAAGTTGGATAATGTCAATTCTCCAATTTTGTTCTTCTTTAGTATTGTATTGGCTATTCTGGGTCTTTGTCTTTCAAGATAAACTTTAGAACCATTTTGCCAATATCCACAAAATAACGTACTAATACTTTAGTTGGGATTAAATTGAATCTATCGGTAAGTTGAGAACTGACATCTTAACAATATTAAGTCTTCTTATTCATAAACATGAAATATCTCTCCATTTATTTAGATCTTTGATTTCTTTTTTCTTTTTTTTTTTTTATTTATTTGTCAGAGAGACAGAGAGAGTGCAGGAGCACAAACAGGGGGAGTGGCAGGCAGAGCAGGCTGAGGGAGAAGCAGGCTCCCCACTGAGCAGGAAGCGCCTGATGCGGGACTCCATCCCAGGACCCTGAGATCATGACCTGAGCTGAAGGCGGACGTTTAATGACTGAGCCACCCAGGCATCCCTGATTTCTTTCTTAAGAGTTTTGTAGTTTTTCTCATTTAGATCTTATACATATTTTGTTATTTGTATACCAAGTACTTCATTTTATTTATTTTGGTGCTAATGGAAACAGCACTCTGTTTTTAATTTCAAATTCCACCTATTTGTTGCTGGTATATAGGACAGCAATTGACTTTTATGATTAGCCTTATGTCCTATGACCTTGCTATAATCACTTAGTTCCAGGATTTTTTTTGTTGTTGTTGATTCATTGTGACTTCTTAGGCAGACAATTATATCATCTGCAAACCAAAACTGTTTTATTCCTTCCTTCTAATCCGTGTAGTGCTTATTTCCTTTTTTTTTTTTTCTTATTGTACTTGTTATGACTTCCAGCACAATGTTGAACAGGAGGGGTGAGAAGAGACATGCTTGCCTTATTACTAATTTTAGGGGAAAGCATTCAGTTTCTCACCAATAAGTGTGATGTTAATTGTAGGTTTTTTAGATGTTCTTTTTTTTTTTTTTAAAGATTTTATTTATTTATTTGACAGAGAGAGAGAGAGAGCGCAAGAGGGGGTAGGGTTAGAGGGAGAAGCAGACTCCCCGCCGAGCAGGGAGCCCGATATGGGACTCGATCCCGGGACTCCGGGATCATGACCTGAGCCGAAGGCAGTTGCTTAACCAACTGAGCCACCCAGGCACCCTTTTAGATGTTCTTTACCAACAACCCATGTTGAAGGAGTTTTATCATGAATGGGTATAAGATTTTGTCAAATATGTCTTCTGAATCATAACATTTTTCTTCCTTTGCCTACTGATGTGGTGGACTACATGAACTGAAATTTGAATGTTGAGCTGGCCTTAAATAACTAGAATACATCCTGCTTAGTTATGGTATACAATTCTTTTTAAACATTGTTAGATCCAATTTGCTAATACTTTGTTCAGAATTTTTGCATCTATGTTTATGAGCGATATTGGTCTGCAACCTTTTTGTAATGCCATTATGTGGTTTTGATATCAGGATAATGCTGGCCTTTAGAATAAACTAAGAACTATTCCTTCTGCTGCTTATTTCTAATAGATAATGTAGAGACTTGCTATCATTTCTCCCTTAAATAGTTGGCAGAATTCATCAGTGAAACCAACTGGGCCTGGAGCTTTCCTTTTTGAAGGTTATAAATTCTTGATACAATTTATTAATATAGGCCTCTTTAGATTATCTATTTGTCTTTGTATGCATTCTGGTAGTTTATATTGAAGAAAATCAGAATATTTCACCCTAAAACATGCCTCTTTGACATAAACATTATTTTGAGCTGAAGGCAAGTAAGAAGCAGTAAACATAGGAAAAGCTCTCTCTATGCTCTTTTTTTTTTCCTTGCTAAAGGCAGGGTATATATTTGCTTTTTTTGAAGATGAATCTAGACTCTGATCAACCCAGAATGGCACCATAGGAGTCAGAAGAAAACCCCTACTCTATTAGTTTCCCCTTATATATTTACCTTCCCACAGTTTGCCACCATTGGAAGCCTAAAACTATTTTCCTTTGTCTTATCACTCCTCTAAAGATGTATTGTTATTTGGTTAAGATGTTATAAAAGTCAAAGCTATATAAACCACTTCTTTAAGCTACTCATCTCTGAGTTTTTCCCCGTAAATATGAGGTGTATGTGTGAAAAAGCTTACTGCCTTTCTCTTCTTAATCTGTGTTTTGTTACAGTTGAGAACCTAAAATGAGTAAATCTTTTTCCTCCCCTACAGTATCTTTCAAGTAATTGGTCAATTTCATCTATGTTATCAAAATTGTGGGCATAGAGTTGTTCATAATATTTATTATCCATGTAATGTCCATGATATCAGTAGTAATACCCCTCTTTCATTCTGATATTAGTAATTTGCATCATCTCTCTTTTCTTGGTTACTCTGGCTAGAGGTTAAACAATTTTATTGTTCTTTTCAAAGAATCAGCTTTTATTTTGTTTACAAGAATTTTCTTTATTAAGGCACTGTTTTCAATTTCAATTTGATATCTCCTTTAACTTTTATTATTTCTTGTCTTCTACTTGGATTAGGCTTATATTATTCTTCTTTCTGTATCTTCCTAATGCGCAAGTTTAAATTGATTTTAGATGTATCTTATTTTCAAAAATATGTGCATTCAGTGCTATAAATTTCTTTCTAGGCACTTTTCCTATAACCACAAATTTTGATAAGATATATTTTCATTTTGATTTAGTTTAAAATATTTTAATATCTCTAAGACACTTCTTTGATATGTGTTACTTATTTAGAAATGTGTTGTTTAATCTATATTTGTATTGCTTTGATTAATTTCCAGTTTGATTCCATTTGGTCTGAGAACATAATTTGGATTATTTCTATTGTTTAAAAATTTAAGGTGTGTTTTATGGTCTAGAACATGACCTATTTTAGTGGATGTTCTATCAGCTTGAGAACATGCATAATGCTGTTATGGGAGTAAACATTCTATAAATATAAAATGGATGCAGTTGATTGAGGGTGCTGTTTAGTTCAATTACATCCTTATTGATTTTCTGCCTATTGGATCTATCAATCGCTGAAAATGGGATGTTGAAGTTTCCAAACATAATTATGGACATCTATATTTCCTTGTAATTGCATCAGTTTTACTTTACATATTTTGATGTTCTGTTACAAGAAGCAAACATGTTAAGTATCATTATGTCTTCTTAGAGAACTGAATGATTTATCATTATGTAATGTCCTCTTTATTCCTGGTAATTTTCCTTGTTCTTAAGTCTGGATTGTCTGAAATTAACAATAACTACTCCACCTTTCTTTTGATTAGTGTTATCAAGTATGTCCTTTCATGTTCTTTATCTTTAACTTATCTGTGTCTCTTCAATTGAAGTGAGTTTCTTGAAGACAACATGGGCCTTGTGCTTTTATCCACCATACAATCTCTGTCATTTAATTTGTGTATTAAAAACATTCAAATTTTAAGTGACTATTGATATAGGTGAATTAATATATACCATGTTTTTAACTGTTTTCTATATATTACATTTGTTCTTTGCTCCTTTTTTAAAAATATTTTTCTTCCTTCTGTTTTTAATTGAGCATTTCACATGATTTCACTTTTCTCTTTGTTAGCAAATAAATTACACTACTTTTTCCCCTTTTTTGTGGTTCCCCTACAGTGTACAATATTTGCAGCTCATCTAAGTTTACTTTTCAAATAACACCATGCCACTTCACAGGTTGTGCAGGTACCGTGTAAGAGTATTCCTGAGTCCTCCCTCCCATGCCTTATAACATTGCTGTTACTCATTTTACTAATCCATTTGCCATAATCATCTAATGTTACAATTATTATGTTGAACAATTAATCGTTATATCAATTAAGAATAAGAAAAAAAATTATTACTTTATTTTCATTTATTCCTTCTCTGTTGTACCGGCTCTTCATGTAGATCTGAGTTTCTGATCTATATCATTTTCCTTTCCTCCGAAGGACTTCTTTAACAGTTCTTGCAGGGCAGGTGTATTGTTGATAAATTTCCCCAGTTTTTAGTTTTCTAAGAAAGTACTTACTTCTCTTTCACTTTTGAAGGAAAAATTTGTTGAATATAGTATTTTAAGTATTTAGGTATATAGGTCATGTTCTAGACCATAAAACACACTTAAATACTTAAGTATTTAAGTATTCAACATGTTAAATATTTTACTCCAAACTCTTTTTGCTTGTATGGTTTCTGGTTTATGCCACTGTAATTCTTATCATCGTTTATTTAGTGGTAAGGTGTTTTATTTTCCTCTGACTTCTTTCAAATTCTTCTCATCTTTGATTTTATGCCACTTGATATGTCGTGTGTGTGTGTGTGCGTGTGTGTGTGTGTGTGTGTGTATCCTGCTTAGTGTTCTCTACGTTTCCTTGGATCTGTAGTGGTTTGTTTTGTCATTAATTTCAAAAAAACCTCAGCCGGGCGCCTGGGTGGCTCAGTTGGTTAAGCGACCGCCTTCGGCTCAGGTCATGATCCTGGAGTCCCGGGATCGAGTCCCACATCGGGCTCCCTGCTCAGCAGGGAGTCTGCTTCTCCCTCTGACCCTCCCCCCTCTCATGTGCTCTCTCTCTCTCTCATTCTCTCTGTCTCAAATAAATAAATAAAATCTTAAAAAAAAAAAAAACCTCAGCCATTACTTCAAATATTTCTTCTGCTCTTTTATCTCTTCTTTTAGTATTCCAATTATGCCTATGTTATATCACTTGTAATTGTCCCATAGTTCTTGGAAATTTTGTTCTTTTATTATTCTTTTCTTCTTTGCATTTCAATTTGGGAAATTTTACTGATTTATCTTCAAGCTCACTGATTCTTTCCTTGGCCATGTCCAGTCTGATGAGCCCATGAAGGGTATTCTTCATTTCTCTCGGTGTTTTTGATTTCTAACATTCCCTTTCAATTTTTACTTAAGAGTTTCTATCTCTCTACTTACATTACTTTTCTTTCATGCTATCTTCTGCTTCCACTGGACCACTTCATATATTAATCAATGAACCATAATTATTTTGAATTCCCTATCTGATATTTCTAAAATCTGTGCCATATTGGAGCCTGGTTCTAATGCTTGCTTTGTTTCCTCAGACTGTGCTTTTTCTTGCCTTTTAGAATACCTTGCAATTTCTTGTTGAAAGCAGGTCATGATATACTGAGAAATGGGAATTGAAATTAACAGGCCTGTAGTGTGAGGTTTTTTGTTTTTTTTTTTAAGGATTTTATTTATTTGACAGAGAGATACACAGCGAGAGGGGAACACAAGCAGGAGGAGTGGGAGAGGGAGAAGCAGGCCTCCTGCAGAGCAGGGAGCCCTATGCAGGGCTCGATCCCAGGACCCTGGGATCAGGACCTGAGCCGAAGGCAGACGCTTAACGACTGAGCCACCCAGGCGCCCCTGTAGTGTGAGGTTTTATGTTGATCTAGCAAGGAGTTGGATTGTGCTGAAAGTTTGCTATAGCTATAAGTGACAAAGGCTTTGGTTTCTTCTAGTGTCTTCTAAGTTCCCCTCTTCTCTTTTTTTGGGGGAGGGGGCAGTGGTTCTTTAAATGCAATTTCTTAAATTGAGTCTGTGTCTTCCAGCTTTCTCATCTGTAATCCACTGTTCCTATACCGATGCCCTGTTGATGTGATGGTAAGGTATGGGAAGGGAGAGTGTTCTATAATCCTATGATTGTATCTCAGGCTTTTAGTCCTTTTAGGAGCTTTTTAGAATACATGTCCCTGAGCTGTGACCTTCATAAATGTTTCTTAGTCTAATGTGGAAAGAAAGCTAGAGGAGCTAACGTTGGCTTATTGCCTGGCCACTGGGTCAAATGCGGGTCTGATAAAGTATTTTCACTTATATTAAGAAGGACAGCTGTTTGTCATGGAGTCTACACTGGGAGTATTTCAAATGGTTACTTTTCCCATGGGCATAATTCAGAATCATTGATTTTCCCTCTTTCTATCCAAAGCGTTTTTTTTTCTCAGATCTATACCTAGAAAACCTGGTAGATTTCTGGAAGTAAAACCCCCCAAAGTTTGGGGACAATTTTAAGGAAATTGGGACCATGGTAGTTTCTCACTCTTAACCTTGTCCACAATAAGCCTCCAGGAATTCATCAAAATTACCATTTAAGTGCTTTTACCTTTTTATGGCTCCAGTGGTTTCTGCTCCATGTAAGCTGATCCTGGCTAAGATTCTCTGTATTCACGTGTTTCTCCAGATTTGGGGGTGGCAGTTGCCCTGTAACCTCAGTTCTCTAATGAGTCTTTTTTCAGCATTTTTATCTTGTTATAAGAATGAAAGTGATGATTTTCCAGCTCTCTGCTTGTCAGAACAGAAACCCCAAAAGTATCTCTCACATATATTTTAATCTGTAAATTTTCCCTCATAGCTTTTCTTCCCTCATAATTTATTTGTTGAAGAAAGTAGATTTCCACCTTCTAAACTTTGCTGATTGTCTCCCTCTGGGGACTTTTCATACATTCTTCTGGCTCTTATATTTTCTGGGAAGCTAAAGGCTTGATCAGATTCAGCCTAGATTTATGGCATGACCATTTTATAGCAGTGTTGTGTAGTCCATTAGGAGACACATCATACCTAGTTGTTTCTCATTTTGGGACATTAAGACTGGGCAGTGGGTTTGCAGTATCAGCCAGCTCCACCATGACAAAGCTCCCCATAAGCAATTCACCGAATAGTTTTAATAGCCACTGATGATCATGGCCTAAATCCATTATTTCATTAGGAGTTCAATGGTGATATTCTAATTCTGCCATTGCTTCCACATTTATTCGCTGAAATTCTTTTAGGAAAGTCTTTCCCTAATTAACTATTTGGCACCTTTAAATACTATTTGTACAAGAAATGTGATATAAATGCTTGATTGTTTCACTTCATTTACCAGTTTTCAGAATAAAGTGTTGGTTCCATAGCATATTCAAAGGTGACTAATGAGAGTTTTTGTGTGCAAGGAGCATTAAGAATTAATGGATTTTAATATATTTGATGTGTCTCAATCCATTATCATTATTATTCTTTTTGTTGCTAATATTATCCCATCTTTGGCAAGTGCAACCCTCTACAAATTGGCTCTGGTGTCCATTAGACATGAACCCATTTGCCTTTAATAACCCTCTTGTCCTTCAATATGCCAAGATATTCCAGGCACATTTTATGCATTTCCTGGCCCAGAATTGGTATCAGCCATTTTTCCAAGGATCTCTACACTCTGCAAGCTCTACACTCTTAATACAAAACACAGTTTGAAATATCAGTGATGATGGACTGAAATTTGCTAATATTTTATACCATTCTGCTGGTTGTCTGCCCTTAACTATATATAGGATCTTTATCAGAATAATAAATGTCATTACTTAAGATGTTTCTGTAAAACAACGGTTATGTCTCAGTCAATAACCTACTTGCTTCAACTAAAATTCCACCTAACACAATTTCAGTGCACTCTGAAAACTAACCTGGTATTTTCCCTTTCTGGCTGCCATTTATTTAAGTACCATTATTTATAATTCTGCAACATCAGCTCCCTAGCCTTATTTCAGCTTTCCTCCTCCATAACTGCACCCCTCTTCCCTTATTCCCCTTATTTCCATTTCTGTTCCACCCAGATACCTAACATCCATCCTAGACATAATGGTCAATGAATGTGTGGAATTCTCAAAATCATATGACTTCTCTTTAGTATTTTTTTATCCCACTCATATTCTGTTACTGTCCTATTAAGGAGGACACATAGCCAACTCTAAGTGTGTATACAGGAATAATCTGTTCCTCCCCATGACCCAACAATTCTACTCAACCTCTTGAGCAGTGCTTTTCAAACCTTATTCTGCACAGGAATCCCCTGTGGTCTTGTTAAGATGCAATTCTGATTCAGTAGGTCTGAGGTAGGGGCCAAGATCCTGCATTTCAAACAAGCTCTAGGTGTGCAGATGCTACTGGTCCTAGACCATGCTTTGAGAAGCAAGGCTCTACTGTGCTAGGGTCACATGCTTCTATGTAGAGAAATTCCAAACACACACCCTTCTCCTTAATGTTACTCTTTGTTCATCTCTACTCTTACCATCGGTGATCTTCCCCCTTACTATGTCTAAAACAGACTGACAACATCAGGTGTGAACTTGGATAATTGACACACTGCTGCCTTTTTGACAATGAGAAATCTGTTGCATCATGTGGTAATTTTAAAACATGCTACAAATTATTTGGCATTTCTTCTCTTCACAAAGGTAAGTCTAATTCCCCTCTACTTAAGCATGTATCAACTTTAGATGCTTGCTTCTAAAGAACTGCAGAGAAAGTAATGCTGAGTGACTTCCAAGGCTAGGTCATAAAGGGAATACAGCTTCTGCTTGCCTCTTTTTGGACCATGTACCTTTGGAAGTACCCTGAAGCTGCCATGCTAGAGAGACCACGTGCAGATGAAGACACCTGAGGAGCCTTAGCTATTCTAGCCCATCTGTTTGAGTCCTCCCAGCCCAGGCACCAGATATGTGAATGAACAAGTCTTCAGATGATTCAAACCCTAGCCACTGACTACAACTGCATGAAAGACCAAGAGCCAGAAAGTCCCTGCTGAACTACAAGCAACTCACAGAACTATAAGAGTTAATCATAAATAATTGTTAATGTTATAAGTCACTGGTGTGAGGTGGCTTGTTATACAGCAAGAGATAACTGGAAACATATCACTTTTCCCCTTTTCTTCAACTGCCAAAAACTTCAGAGCCAAATTTGATACTCCATCACCCAAACTATATTAGACCTCATGATATCATATTTGCTTCTTCCTCCTTTCTGAGTCCTCAGTTTTTTTTCCTGTTTGTTAACTTTATTATTCCTGTGTCCTTTTTTATAAGTTGCCTCAAAATCAAATTCTTTTAGAAAACAGAGATATAAATAAACAATGATTTTCTGTTTCTCACCCATTTGCCTCTATGTTCTCATATCTCAATTTATTTCCTTTCATTCCCTCATGTTGTCTCAGAAAAAAACAAATGTCCCATTTCTTTTCCTTCTCCAGTATCTTTAATCTCTTGCCACCTGTCTACTTGCCATCTGATTTTAAGTGAGTACAAAGGTCTTCTATCTTGAGAAAACCTTTATTCTTTCACTCCTACCATGTTTATTACTTTTTTCATAGTCAATCTTCTGAAGAATGTTTTACTTCTGTTTTATTGAGGCTCAAACTGAATTTTTACTTGTATATCAGCATGCGAAATTCAACAACTTCTACAAAGTAAACATGTGAGTGAGGTTGGGGCTTTAATTTAATGTAGAAACAAGTCAATAAAGTGCTACTATTGTTACACATAAAAAAACATTCTTTGGTTAACAATCAAAATACCTCTGTAATTTTTGCATTTATATACAGTGGACACTTTTTGCCTACCTATCCTTTAGCAATTTGTGAAAACACATTGTTTAAAAAAACATTGTTAATTACATCTCCAACATTCATTCAGATAGAAGTAATGCTATATATCTTCCACCATTTGGTCTAATAGATTATCTTTGCAAAACAAAAGCCTGGTAATGACAGGAAAAGTGCCATTTTTTCATTAATATTTAATTGTGTTGTGTGTATGATAATGCAATCCTCCCTCTTTGACACTGTGCTTGTGCACTCTGACCTAACATCTCCTCATTCTTTACTATGACAACGTCTGTCCCCAGCAATGATGAGCACTAATTAGGAGTATTGGTTGGGAACAGGGGCTTGTCACTGAGAGTAGAAGGATAGGATCTGTGCTAAACTCACACCAAGACCAGAAACACATTTTACAACATCAATGGGAGTGGCAGCGATGATTTCAACAAGAATGTCAACAAGAATATACTGCATCTAAGAGTGTATCCTATGAAGCTCTGACTTTTAGAAGCTAATGATTTATTGAAAGTTCTATTTTTATAATTACCAATTCTCTTCTTAAAACTATTCAATGGTAACTGATTTCCCTCAAAATAGAACCCAAATTCCTTGGCCTGGCTTATCTGTCTCACCCAGTCTCATCTTTGCCTCTTTATCCCTTCCATTCCATTTCTCAACTGACAGACAAGCTTATCTATGTTTCTGCCAAAGTAAGCTATTTGCTTTTCTACAGTTGCAACACATTTCCCTATTTAACCCAAGCTTTCAGATGCTATTCTTTGTCTAGATTTCCATCTCCTATTCTTCTTACCCCAACCTCCTTCTTACTACCACCTGTCTGATTATCACCTGCTACCCCTCAATTCTCAACTGGGACATCAACCCTCCAGAAGGCCTATCTGACTGCCAACATTGGGATTTAAGTGCCCTTTCTCAACAATCATATAGCATCCCATAATGTCACTATAACCACTATATTGGATTCACCTTCTCACATGTCTAAGGTAGGAATCATGCTTTTCTTTTCTTCTCACAGTGTATCTCCTGCACCCACAGAACCTAACACAACATCTGGGACATGCTACACTTGCAATGAATGCCGTACGTTGAATGAGAACTGCATGTTCATTCCTTTCAATGCTTAAAAACAACACATCATATATACATTTGAAGATAGGTTTGATTTCCTAAAGTGGTCAAAAGTTACTTGGACTAAGCAGAGAAAAAAGCAAATGATCAAGTTTTAACAAAAGCATTTTTGAGAGGATAAACAATATAACTTCCCTCCCCCTCTCCAAAAATATATTTTAAAAAGTTACTACTACAGAATGAGACTGGTTTTCTTATGTAGTTTTTGAAATGTCACTGAAAATCATCCCAAAGGATTTAGAATGTGAGGAATACATCTGAGGAGAATGAGATTACACTCTTCTGAACAGGACAATTTTCCTTTGGCTGGATAAGGAGCAGTCATGTACACAAGTTGGTCTAGTGAGAAAAATCCTGGAATGGAGTTCCAAGTTGTCTCGAGCTGTGCCACTAACTGGGCATATGACCTTGGGGAAACTATTCCACCATGTGTTTCCTGGCCATAGACAAAGAAATGAACTAACAGCGCTGCTTATACTTCTGTGGTAAGCAATGTGCTGTGGGCATTCTGGGCCCCTGGCACTAAATGCCAGAAGCAACCCCAGGCATTGGGGGTCACAACCAAAAATGCCCCCAAGTGGCAGGACTGCCCCCAGCAGAGAACTACTGCTGCTTTATGATCTTTCCAGGTCCTTTGCTGTGCTATCATCCTACAAAAGAAGCACAGGCTTCTAACTTCTCTAGTCTTTTACAGCCATTACTTTTATTTGTTTCCAGGAAAGGTCTTAGGAGGTTCAGCCAACTGGATTCCTTTTCTGGACGTGAATCTTTCTCATTATTTGGCCCTGTTAGGATATCTGAAATTTCATCAATACATTCTTAATCTGGGTTAAAAAATGACATTTTAGAACTCTTGCACATACATGAGATCCCTGAGAGACACACATTGTCTTAAGTGAGGCTTAGCTGTTATCTGGAAATGAGTGGAGAAGAAAGGACTAATCAATAATGAATATAGCCTAAATTGGGAAGATCTTGATAAGGTTTTGGGAATTAAAATATTTCCCTCTAAGGAAGAGAGATAAAGGTAGTAAGCACAGTGATCAATTAGTGTACAAGCTAAAAATACCTTAATCCATGCTAAGGGATACAAAAAACTTCAAAACCTCTGGCCTTTCCTATGATACATAATGGGGAATTAATAATAAAAATAGAGAGCAACTACTAGGGGAGAAAGAAAAAAGAAGCGCTAGAATCAAGAAGTTGACTGGGGAGATATTCTTCCTAGGTGTTCACACTGTCCGTTTGAAAAAATGTATTGAAGTCTACAACATAGCACCAAGGTCTTATGGATTATTCATTGCTTCCCCCCCCCCAGAACCTAAAATATAATAGATGTTAACTACATATTTATTGAGTGAATAATAAGAGCCTAAACATTTCCTGATTGTGTTTTTGAATGCACAACAACATGGGATAACCCATCAGCACCACTGACCCATCAGCAGAGGTTAATTTGATAAACTGGGTCACAATGCCCTTTCAGATAAAATGAGATTTAGGAGGGGGGAAATTAGGAATAATTTGCTCTCTGGAGGTAACAAGTTGAAGTGACAGCCAGAACAAATAAACTGACTGAAAACTCCCAAAGAGTCAGGCTCTCCAACTTTTCCCACTTGACAAGTTTGTCAGTAGCCAGATCTGTTAGTAAACCATTTGGGGCAATGTCCCTTTGTGGTAACCAAGGAGATTTGAGATGTTCATTAATGTTATTTTGGGAGTTCTAAATTGATGACAGCAATGCATTTTAACAGAAGAGAAAGCCTATAAATCAATGGACTAAGCATTAACTTTAGAGTTAGGCAGATGAGGTATTAAATCCCACAGAAGGAGTATACATCACCATGGTTCTTCCCCCATTTTAAATCCATCCCTCCTCCCCCCACTTTAGGAGCAGATGCATTCCATTGGAAGGAGAAAAAATGGGGACGAGGAGGTAAATAGTAGAGTGGAGGAGACACTTAGAACCAAACAGAGCATCGTGGTGGAAATAGAGAAGACTGAAGAACCAGTGAAAGGATGGGCCAACAGATAAAAGTGGGCAAATGGGAAGTGGTCTGGATTATTTCTGAGGATGGAAAGTTAAGAACTGAGGGAAGTTCGTATCATCCATGGACTGAGCTGGATTCAATTAAAGGGAGCAAGACATGAAAGATAATCTAAAGGAAACAACTGCTTAGGATGACAACTAGGATTCACTTCAAAATGACATTATGCAGAATTTCCAAAGCAAAATGCAAAGTGAAAAGTAAATGATTTTCTTTCTCTGTTACTTGTACGTCTCCTTACATCATATCAGTTAAAATATACATGTGATATATCATTTACAAATATCTTCTCCTGTTCAGTAAGTTGCCTTTTTGTTTTGTTGATGGTTTCCTTTATGTGCAAAAGCTTTTTATTCTGATGTAGTCCCAATAGTTAATTTTTTGCTTTTGTTTCTCTTGCCTTTGGAAATATCTAGAAAAATGTTACTACAGCCGATGTCAAAAAAATTACTGCCTATGTTCTCTTGTAGGATTTTTATGGTTTCAGATCTCACATTTAGGTCTTTAATCCATTTTGAGTTTTTGTGCATGGTGTTAGAAAAGGATGAGATCCTGCTATCTGTGACAACATGGATGGACCCAGAGGGTATTAGGCTAAGTGAAACAAGTCAGACTGAGAAAGACAAATACTATATGATTTCACTCATATGTGGAATCTAAAAAGCAAAACAAATGCATAAACAAACAAAAAGCAGAATCAGTCCTGATAGTTGCCAGAAGGAAAAGGGTGGAGAGATGGGCAAAATGGGTGAACGGGAGCAGGAGATACAGACTTCCAGCTATGGAATGAAAAAGTCATGGGAATAAAAGGCACAACATAGGGAATATGGTCAATGATAATATAATAGCATTGTATGGTGACAGAAGGTAGCTACAATTGTGATGAGCAAAGCATTAACATACAGAGTTGTGGAATCACTAGGTTGTACACCTGAAACTAATGTAACATTGTACACCAACTATACTCATATAAAATAACTAAAGATGAACAAAAAAAATAAAAGCATTACATAACAAAATGGAATATTAGAAAATATCTGTATGTGAAAGTTTGTTAAAGAAGCACTATCCAAGCATAAGGTATTGTTGTTATAAACTGGAGTTCAGTTCTAGCTTATGAATTTTCTCAGAATAACGTACAAAGTACTAGGATACTAACCATAGATTACTCTGTTCCTTGGCCCTTTCTGGGATGTTAACATAATTAAGTTCTGTGAATTAACCTTCCCTTCATGTCAGAGTGTGCTAAAATCTATGGGACAGTTTTTCTTCTGGAAACTTTCATTTGCTGATTATTAAGTACAAAATGTTGTAATCATTTATATAGACAGCTGAGAATACACAAGAAAACTGCAAAATCCAAACTGCATCTGGGTCATTCATTTTATAATACTGTCTCAGGTAATTATTCTGCTTTTGCATGAAGCATTTACAGCATGGAAAATAACTAGGTTTGGTCACTGCTATAGTAAGAACTTCAAATTGCTTCAATATCTATCTTTTTTAACATCAAGAATTCTATCATAAACATATATTTACTTGTCTTTTCTCATTTTGCTTTCAATGTAGGCACTTCTAAAACAGGAAGAAGAAATATATTTGACCTTGAAATCAAGTGTTAGAAAAATAACCTGTCTAAATATTACCTTTTCATCTAAAATATGATATTAAAGGTTGCTCATGGCATTACTATAATCAAGAAGCTGCCATCATTTTTTTAAGCTTCTAGTTTCATAGGTTTGTAACTTCTTTAAAAGTCACCCAAGGATCTTCAATCTCATTTCCAGTTCAGAAAAGCATGCGTGCACACACACACACACACACCACAGTCAATAAGTGGGCTATCTATTCAATTTTCTTTTTTTAACACATTTTTTCCCCAAACATTAAGTGCTTGATATGAGGAATGAGCAAGAAGTTACTAGCATGATCTAAAAAATCTTTGCAGAGATGATGTGAGGTGGTGGAAAGACCACTGAACTAATGTTGATATGTGAGCCCAGCTCTGACATAACAAATGGACAACCTTGAGGGAATCCCTTAACTTTTTAAAGTTTTCATTTTCCTAGTTAAAATACCATATTGGACTTGATAATGGTTAAAATTCTGTAATTCTTATAGTTACAGTTTTAGCTGAATAGCATAAAAATTGTAAGTCCCAGACTTCCCTTCCCAATGTTTCAGTCCCTACAAATTTTTGCCATTGTAGGTGTTACCACGGTTCTCAGAACACGAAGCCTGGGTATGGGGGATTATAATCTAGTAAAAGAATGCATGTGAAATGTCAACAGGAAATGCTATATTCTTATTATCCATTGCTGGGTTTAGTTGTGAATGACAGAAACACATTCTAGAAATTTCAGCAGAAAATTAATTTATTAAAGTATGTTGTGGACACTGCCGAGTAAAGCCGCTAACAGTTTAGAACTGCAGTGTGGAGATGTGAAGGCCAAAGCTGTTGGGCACGGGCAGCAGAACTCTCAGCCCTGCTGAATATCAAGGAGTAGGACTGTTACATCATCAAGTAAGTGTTTAACTTTGTAAGACACTGATTTTCCAAAGCTCTGCACTGTTTGACAATCCCACCAGCAACACAGAGAATTTCAGAGGAGAATTTCACATTCTCTGTACCTTCACCAGCATTTAGCAATGTCCATTTCCTTTTTTTAAATTTTATTATTTTGATAGGGTTTTAGTGATATTCCATTGTGGCTTAATTTTCATTTCCTTAATAACACTGCTGTCAGG
Organism: Neomonachus schauinslandi; assembly: GCF_002201575.2. Lineage (NCBI taxonomy): Eukaryota > Metazoa > Chordata > Mammalia > Carnivora > Phocidae > Neomonachus > Neomonachus schauinslandi. The sequence goes on along the minus strand of NC_058411.1, from coordinate 93,313,851 downwards.
CATGTTTCATGTATTCATTTTCCATCTGTAATTTCTTTTCTTTTGGCAATGTGGCCAGATCTTTTGGCATTTTTTTTTTCAGTTGTTAGTTTACTTATTACTATTTGGAGAGTTCATTTTATAGTCTAGATACAAGTCCTCCATCAGATATATAATTTGAAAATAATTGTTCCCAATCTGTGACTTTTGTTTATTTTCTCTTAGCAGCGTTCATCATAGACCAGAAGTTCTTAATTTTGATGATTCCATCTTTTTTTTTCCTTTTAGGGATCATGCTTTTGGTGTCATATCTAGAAACCTTTGCTAATCCAAGATTGTAAAGATTTCTCCCCTATGTTTTCTTCAAGATTTATAGTTTTGTGTTTTAAGTTTAGATATAATTTCTGACTTAATTTTTGTACGAAGTGCAAGGCATGGTTAAGGTTCACTCACTTACCTATTTATCTATTCGCTCCTCATTCATTCATTTATTCATTTAACATAGGGATGACAAGAGTTCCAGGACCATTTGATGAAAAGACTACCCTTTCTCCATTTAATTGCCTTGTACCTTAAAAAAAAAAAAATCATTGACCATGTTTGTGCAGTTCTGTTTCTGTACCCTCTACTTCATTTCACTGATGTCTCTTTCTTTTCATCACTACTACTACAGTATAGTGTGTTACTGTAGTTTGATAAGTTTTGAAATCAGAGACTCTGAATCTTCCAAATTTGTTCTTCTTTTTCAAAATTGTTGAATCCTAGTTCCTTTGTCTTTTCATATAATTTTTAGAATCAGTTTGCCAATTTGTATGGAAATATTCATGCAAATTTGATTGGGATTACATCGATACTGTAATTTGGGAGAATTTTTACAATACTGAGTCTTTCCCTAGAGGTATGTACATATGGCTATATCAGAGTTTGTATATTCACAATTTGAAGAACATCTGAGTTATTTCTACTTATGAATAAAACTGCAACAAATATTTGCATACAGGATTTTATTTTTATTTTCCTGGACACACAGGAGGCTTTTCCATCTAAGATGTATGTCCTTTATTTCTGTTAGATTTTCTTCTGTTATTTCTTGGATCTATCAGTCTCATTTTATGTTTTTCACTGTTCTTTCTTCTCAGAATGATTGGTAATGTGTTGGAACTCCTGGATTAACTTCTAGTTTTTTTTTTCTTTCCCACTGTCAATCTCTTCACTTTCAGAAATACTGACTTAACTTTGTTTTTCAACCTTTCTATTAAAATGTATACATTTTAGGACTTCTGGAGAAGATGACAAACTAGGAAGATCCTAAGCTCACCTATCTTATGGATACAACTAGATAACACCCACATCACTGCAAATAACCCATTAAACAACCTGAAGACTGGCAGAACAGACTCTCTACAACAAAATGTAGAGAAGAGGCCACATCAAAGAGGATAGAAGTACAGAGGTGTGCTTTCAGGAACTAAATGGAGCTGTGGGACTATCCACAGGAGGTAAGGACACTGCAGACACGAAGAAAGGAGAGAGATACTCACAGCAAGCACCCCAGGCATGGGGAACCTGCACGGGGAAGACGAAGCCCAGTAACATTTGACTTTGAAACCAGAGGGGCCAAATTCTGCAAGTTCTTACAATCAGCAAGGCTTAACAACTGGAACTTTAAAAATCAGTTGGCTTGGCTGTCCAGAGGCTAGAAAGTGATAGGAATCTGAGTCCTTGCTCTTAAAGAGACAGCACAATAAATAGCCCTACTGAGATAAAGCACAGAAGCAACAGTTTGACAAACACCTGGGATGTATAGAAAGATTTGTTTACTAATCTCAGAACATGTTTTGGAGGGGCAAGGATCTTTAGGATACTTCTCTAGGAACAAAGGAGCTGGTCAATTCCATATCCCTCCCCCACCTCTGAGCCTAGACACAGGGACAAGCTCAACACCAATACCATCCACTGAAATTGCTAACAGCATGCCCCTCCCCGTCCAACACAGCAAGCCTCAGTCAGGAGGACTGTAGGTCCCCTAACACAGCAGACCAGCATGGACCTTGCAGGTATCCTGCAACAGGATCCTAATCCCCCTGCTCTACTGCAAACCCACCCTCTTCATCCCTGTAGCAGGAATTTTCTAAAGCAGCTCCAGATCTCCTCCCACAACAGACCTGCACAAATCTGCTAACAACACATGTCCCATCCCTGCACTCTCCAGTGGACCTGCCCCCTCCAATATGTCCTTGGCCAAAGCCCATCCAAATTGGTATCATAAGCCTGGCAGTGTGCAAGTAGCCCTGAAGGGGCCAGCACCACTCCAAAGTGACTCCTGCCCCAGAAAGAGAGAAAGATAACCACTCACACCAGTCCAACTGAGGCCCCAGAAGGGGGAAGACATCTGGTCTGACTATAGGCTCTGCCCACAAACAAAAGTTTCTCAAGGGACAACACAGGGAGAGCACCCTATAATCCCGTACCATGGGACCTTTGATAAACACCTGGTCTGACTCAACTCATGCCCAACGTATCCTCAGACTGGCCAACTAACAACACAGGCACCAAACCCTGATCACAACATATAGAGAGAGCTACTGCAGATCACTGGACTGCCAGCCACAACAGCAGGGTGCACACATCACACATACAGGACAGCCCAGAAGTACCAGGGTCTGGTGAACAGGGGACATTGCACTGCAGGGCGCTATAGGATCTCTTCTTCATATGGCCACCACTTTTAAGAGCAGGAGATATAGCTGACTTTTCTAATACATAGAAACAGACACAGAGAGTTAGACAAAATGAGGAGACAGACAAATATGTCCCAAATCAAAGAAGAGGACAAAAATCACAGCAAGACAGCTAAATGAAATGAAGAAGTGTAATATGTCTGATAGAGAATTTAAAGTAATGGTCATAAAGATACTCAACTGGGCTGGAGAAAAGAGTGGAGGACTTCACTGAGACCCCAAAAAGAGAGAGAAAACATAAAAAGAACCAATCAGAGATAAAGAACTCAAATTAAAAATCAGATCATTACCACAATTTACAGGGCTGTTAATAGAACACAAAAAGTAACAGGACAATCTTATTTTCTTTTTCTGATAGCTTAAGCCAGATAAATAAATATAACTTATCTACATATGAGGTTAAGCCTTTTGAAATTTGAAAATATTATTAAAATGGTAGTTGTTATGATGACAGAGAACAAACTGAGGGTTGATGGAGGAGGGTAGATGGGGGATGGGCTTAAATAGGTGATGGGTATTAAGGAGGGCACTTGTTATGATGAGCACTGGGTGTTATATGTAAGTGATGAATCACTAAATTCTACTCCTGAAACCAGTATAATACTATATGTTAACTAACTAGAATTTAAATAAAACTTTGGAAAAAAAAAATACTAGACATGGAATAAATAGTAGACTAGAGGAAGCAGAAGAACAGACAGGTCCTGGAGGACAAAGTAATGGAAAACCAATAAGCTGAACGGGAGGAAGAAAAAAAGTTAAAAAAAAAAATGAAAATAGACCTAGAAAAATCAGTGACACCATCGAGCGTAACAATATTTGCATTATAGTGTTCCCAGAAGGAGAAGAGAGAGAAAAGGTGGAAGAAAACTTATCTGAAGAAATAATAGCTGAAAACTTCCTGAATCTGGGGAAGGAAACAGAAATCTAGATCCAGGAGACACAGACAGCCCCCAACAAAATCAACCGAAGGAGGTCCACACCGAGCCACATAGTAATTAAAATGGCAAAAAGTAGTGATAAAGAGAGAATTTAAAAAGCAACAGGGGTACCTGGGTGGCTCAGTCTGTTAAGTGTCTGCCTTCAGCTCAGGTCATGATCCCAGGGTCCTGGGATCAAGCCCTGCGTCCGGTTCCCTACTCAGTGGAGAGTCTGCTTCTCCCTCCCCCTCTCCTCTGTCTCTACCCTCCTCCCCCCCCAACCCCCCCCTCTGCTCTCTCTCTCTCTCTTAATCTTAAAAAAAAAAAAAAAGGCAACAAAAGAAAAGAAAAAGAAAATACTGTATGCTAACTACACAGGAATTTAAAATTTTTAAATATATACTTTTTAACATTGTTTTAATTTAAACAAACTTTTTCATTCTCTATTTGTTTCTTTTTTAAATATAGCATCTTAGGGGGCAGCTGGGTGGCTCAGTTGGTTGAGTGGCTGGCTCTTGATTTTGGCTCAGGTCATGATCTCAGGGTCCTGGGATTGAGCCCTGCGTCAGAGTCCGCGCTCAGTGGGGAGTCTGCCTAAGGATTCTCTCTCTCCCTCTCCCTCTGCCCCCCCTCCACTTGTGTTTTCCCTCTCTCTCTCTCTCAAATAAATAAATAAATCTTTAAAAATAAATTAATTAAATAAATAAATATAACATCTCAGTCTTCCTTAATGGATTCAATTCCTCCTCTCCCTGAGAATATTTTATTTGAAATTTCATTCTGTTCCCTGAATTGTCTCTGTTTCTTCCTTTTCCCTTTTCCAATTGGTATGTTTTAATCTCTTTCATGTTAGAGGCTTTCTATAAAACTCTGATGATCCTTTGTTTTTCATTAAAAGTGAAAGATACTAAATCTAAGTGGACACTCTGCATCAGAGTTGGATTTGTCAAGTAGTGACATTCACAGTCAGATGGGTACTCACTGATTTACCTGAGAAACTTGCACATGTCATTTTTTTGCAGTCTTTTTCTAGAATCATTCAATTTTATTTTGAGAAAATGCCTCTAGTGTCCTGCATGATGTTATATCCCTAGCTGTCACCATTGTTACCCCTGATGGCATTAAAGCACTGGGATCCTGTTCAATAAGTAGATTTTGTCCTAAGCCCCTTATTTTTCAGGACTCTTCTATTATTTGGGCAGAGTCTGGAGTCATTCTTTTTCTTTTGTTTGGATGGGGTTGGGTTGTTCAGACAGGTAAACAAGCTTAATAAGAATTTTATCATGGACAGGAACAGAACCCTGGGAGAGCATTAAAAGTGGGTGAGAAGAATTATCTCTTCCTGAGGGCTCAGATGAGGCTGCAAAGATGAATCATCACTAAATCTGGGTTTCGAAGTAACAAGAGGCAAATTGATTGAAATGTGTGGAAGGCAGGGATGGACAGAGAAAAGTATTTACAAGAAGTATCTGTATAATATCAAAGAAATTTGGAAGAACATGGTCCGTTTTGTAGCAATTAGGGGTTCAACGCTATAATGTTGAGTCAGGGCAGAGAGCCAGCTTTTCATGCGGTTTAAAGAAAAACATTTTTTTTTTTTTTTTAGTATCTAAGCCCTTTACTTTTTAAATGCTAAATTGAAATGTTTGTTCGCTTAACCCAATCTGTACTAATCAATTTATTTCATTGATAAGTAAAGATTTTATTTCTTTATTTGACAGAGAGACAGACAGCGAGAGAGGGAACACAAGCAGGGGGAGTGGGAGAGGGAGAAGCAGGCTTCCTGCTGAGCAGGGAGCCCGATCCCGGGACCCCAGGATCATGACCCGAGCCGAAGGCAGACGTTTAATGACTGAGCCACCCAGGCGCCCCTATTTATACAACTGCTTATATCTAATGACATATCATGTAACAACTTTGCTCCTCAATGTTCTCATCTACAAAATAGAGATAGTATCTGCCTGCATCAGTGAGGGTTTTTCACTGTGTGTAAAAGAAAGCAATAACTGGTAATCCACACAGAAAAGGACTTTGTAAGAGGATATTAGCTCTCTCTCAGAAAATGAAAACCTAAGGTTAGATATTATGCAGTCATGACAAAATCCAAAATCATCCTGCAGCACTTTCCTATGGAGGCCTCACTGCCACCAGCCTTGGGCACAGACCTTGACACCTCCGTGGCTGGTCACTGGATGCTGCTACAAGAAGTCCCTGCACTGCGGCCACCTCCTACATCAGGATGTATCTTGTCTGGGCCGGTGAATCTGCCTGGCCAGCCGACAGCATGTGTCTGTGCCAGGGTCTAATGGAGAACCAAACGGTGTGCAATGGCCCTGTTTTACAGCTTCTTCAGAAAGACACAGGCTCTGCCTCATAAGGAGGGTGGGATTCTCTAAACACAGGAAACAGGAGCAAATACTGGACAGGTAAGAAGAAAGACAAATGCCCACATAGGCTATCAAAAGGGTTTGGGAAGATCTATAAGACATTATAATAAAAAACAAAAACAAAAACAAAAAAAACCCACAACTCTAAAAATGCCTGATCTAAAGATGCCAATTCCAAAAATGGCTTCAGCTCTTCAATGGCTGATTGTGGAAGACCTTAGTCCCTAACCACATGGACCTTTCTATGGAGTTGCGAATATCCTAACAACATGTTAGCTGGCTTCTTCCAGAGAGAATAACCCAAGGGACAGTGAGAATAAGGTGAAAATCATGTCATTTTGTGGTGTGCATTTAACATTTACTCTCCATCATTCCTACCACATTCTATTTGTTAGAAGCCAGTCACTAAATACAGACAAAACTCAAGGGGAAGGTAATTAGGATCCACCAAAGAGAGGAGTGTCATATACGTTTCGGACATGCATTAAAGCCATTACAAGGTATTTTTTATTATTTCACAGAATTAGCCAAACCAATTTCTTTACACATTCCTTCTGTTCATATTCATATTATAATATGTCAGAGAATCTATTCTGATCTGAAGTTAAATTACCATACACCCACCAGAGATATTCATTTTATCTAGTAAAAATCTTTCAACACTTAAAAAGGAGAGTGTTGCACTAGATAGCATCTTATCACCAAAGAAACACATTTCAACTGTAAATGAAATATTATCCTTTCATTCAAACACCTGAATCCTACAGTATAAAGATTAACAGACATCAGTGCCTGGCTATCCTTATCAATGTGGTGGAAGGAAAGGGAATTTTGTAATTCTCACTTTCTTGAGGGCACAAAAATCTTCTAGGGACACAAATTTAAATATTTTTTGGTGGTCAAACAGGTAATAAAAAGGTGAAGACTATAGGGAGTGGTGAGGACTGAGACATTCAAATTCAGTTAAACACAAACAAAACAGCAACAATACCAGGCTAGCCAAAGAAAACACCTCAAGTCCTCAGTTTGGCTCTCAGCTGCCAGCTTGCTCTTCCTGCCAATTCTATAAGGTCTGACTTACTTTTTTTTTGGAAATTCAGCTTCTGCATTCATTAGTTTTGGAGCCAAAAAAGACCTTGGTCTATCTAATCCGACTTTTCCATTCTACAGACAGAAACCTGAGGAAGGGCACTTTTATTTTCAGGACCCCTTTCTTCATAAACAATATTAAAAATTATATTTTACAAGATCAAATAAAAAATTAGACTGAGGTAAGGAGACTTCATCCAAAATGATGTTATAAGGGACAACTGCAATAGGTAGAATGCTTTAATCCTTAGATTGGCAAGCCTTTCAAAAGTTAGGTTTAAAATGTCTTTTTTGTTCTCCTAAGGGAGGCATAAATAATGCTGGAAAGAACAGAAAGCAGAGAAGTGGGATGAGCCAGAGTGGCATGATCTTGTAGCGAAAAAGAGAGTTTTATCCAGAAGTCAGCATATTTTCAGCTGTTAAGCAGGATTTTATGCTGGTTCAGGCTGAGAGTAGGTCAAAGTTTAGGGCCTGGGAGAAAAAGAGAAGCCTAACCAAAGCTTGATTGAGTCAAGGTAGCAAGTAGTTTGTCTAGATTGGTTAGTGAGCACAGTTTAGTGAATCACTTACAACGCGAAGAATGGGAATTTGGAGGACCTGTGTCCAGTCTTGTCTTAAAAGTCATTGGGATTTTTGGTGCTATTGTAAATGGAATCGTTTCTCTAATTTCTCTTTCTACAGTTGCATTGTTAGTGTATAAGAAAGCAACTGATTTCTGGGCATTGATTTTGTATCCTGCCACATTACTGAATTGCTGTATGAGTTCTAGTAATTTGGGGATGGAGTCTTTTGGGTTTTCCACATAAGGTATCATGTCATCTGCGAAAAGAGAGAGTTTGACTTCTTCTTTGCCAATTTGAATACCTTTTATTTCTTTTTGTTGTCTGATTGCTGTTGCTAGGACTTCTAGTACTATGTTGAACAATAGTGGCGCGAGTGGGCATCCTTGACATGTTCCTCATCTTAAGGGAAAGGCTCTCAGCTTTTCCCCATTGAGGATGATATTCGCTGTGGGTTTTTCATAGATGGATTTTATGAACTTGAGGAATGTTCCCTCTATCCCTATACTCTGAAGAGTTTTAATCAGGAAAGGATGTTGTATTTTGTCAAATGCTTTTTCTGCATCAATTGAGAGGACCATATGGTTCTCCTCCCTCCTCTTATTAATGTATTCTATCACATTGATTGATTTGTGAATGTTGAACCACCCTTGCAACCCAGGGATAAATCCCACTTGGTCGTGGTGGATGATCCTTTTAATGTATTGTTGGATCCTATTAGCTAGCATTTTGTTGAGGATTTTGGAATCCATATTCATCAGGGATATCGGTCTGAAATTCTCCTTTTTGATGGGGTCTTTGCCTGGTTTGGGGATTAAGGTAATGCTGGCCTCATAGAATGAGTTTGGAAGTTTTCCTTCTGTTTCTATTTTTTGAAACAGCTTCAGTAGAATAGGTATTATTTCTTCTTTGAATGTTTGGTAGAATTCCCCAGGGAATCCATCAGGCCCTGGACTCTTGTTTTTTGGGAGGTTTTTGATCACTACTTCAATCTCGAAAACCATAAGATACCTCAGAATAAACCTAACCAAAGAGGTAAAGGATCTATACTCTAGGAACTACAAAACATTCATGAAAGAAATTGAAGAAGACACAAAAAGATGGAAAAATATTCCATGCTCATGGATCAGAAGAATAAACATTGTTAAAATGTCTATGCTACCCAGAGTAATCTATACCTTCAATGCCATTCCAATCAAAATTCCAAGACATTTTTCAAAGTGCTGGAACAAACAATCCTAAAATTTGTATGGAATCAGAAAAGACCCCGAATTGCCAAATGAGAAAAAGAAAAACAAAGCTGGGGGCATCACGTTGCCCAATTTCAAGCTATATTACAAAGCTGTGATCACCAAGACAGCATGGTCCTGGCACAAAAACAGACATACAGACCAATGGAACAGAATAGAGAACCCAGATATGGACCCCCAACTCTATGGTCAAATAATCTTTGACAAAGCAGGAAAAAACATGCAATGGAAAAAAGACACTCTCTTCAACAAATGGTGCTGGGAAAATTGGACTGCCACAGGCAGAAGAATGAAACTCGACCATTCTCTAACACCATTCACAAAGATAAACTCAAAGTGGATGAAAGACCTCAATGTGAGACAGGAATCCATCAAAATCCTAGAGGAGAACATAGGCAGTAACCTCTCTGACATCGCCCACAGCAACTTCTTTCCAGATACATCTCCAAAAGCTAGTGAAACAAAAGCAAAAATGAACTTTTGGGACTTCATCGAGATAAAAAGCTTCTGCACAGCAAAGGAAACAGTCAACAAAACAAAAAGGCAACCCACAGAATGGGAGAAGATATTTGCAAATGACACTACAGATAAAGGGCTGGTATCCAAGATCTATAAAGAACTTCTCAAACTCAACACCCAAAAAACAAACAACCAAGTCAAAAAGTGGGCAGAAGATATGAAAAGACACTTCTCTGAAGAAGACATACAAATGGCTAACAGACACATGAAAAAATGTTCATCATCATTAGCCATCAGGGAAATCCAAATCAAAACCACATTGAGATACCACCTTACACCAGTTAGAATGGCAAAAATGGGCAGGGAGAGAAACAACAAATGTTGGAGAGGTTGTGGAGAAAGGGGAATCCTCTTACACTGTTGGTGGGAATGCAAGGTGGTACAGCCACTTTGGAAAACAGTGTGGAGGTTCCTCAAAAATGTAAAATTGCACTACTGGGTATTTACCCCAAAGACACAGATGTAGTGAAAAGAAGGGCCATATGCACCCCAATGTTCATAGCAGTAATGTCCACAATAGCCAAACTGTGGAAAGAGCCGAGATGCCCTTCAACAGATGAATGGATAAAGAAGATGTGGTCCATATATACAATGGAATATTACTCAGCCATCAGGAAGGATGAATACCCAACTTTTACATCCACATGGATGGGACTGAAGGAGATTATGCTAAGTGAAATAAGTCAAGCAGAGAAAGTCAATTATCATATGGTTTCACTTATTTGTGGAACATAAGGATTAGCATGGAGGACATTAGGAGACGGGAGGGAAAAATGGGAGCGGGGAATTGGAGGGAGAGATGAACCATGAGAGACTATGGACTCTGAGAAACAAATAGGGTTTTAGAGGGGAGGGGGGAGGGGCGATTGGTTAGCCTGGTGATGGGTATTAAGGAGGGCATGTACTGCATGGAGCACTGGGTGTTATATGAAAACAATGGATCGTGGATCATCACATCGAAAACCAATGATGTATTGTATGGTGACTAACATAACATAATAAAATAAAACATTATTTTTAAATCCTAAAAAAAAAAAAGTCATTGGGAAAGGAAGAGTCTTTGCAGTAAACCATTTCCCATTTTCTGGAAAATAAAGAAGTGGGAAGGGTACTTTTACTGTTTTCCAGGATTACAGGTTTTGGAAAGTTAACACTGTCAATGACTACATTGGCATAAAGACCAATAAAGTAATATTATATATTATTAAAACTTTCTTCAACTTTAAAGTTATTTTTTCCTTTTTCCCCCATTTTTATAGGTCCTAAAAATATCAAGGGTCCTGATTTGAGACTTAGACTTAGTTGAGGGCCTTTAAAATCCTGAGCTAGTTACAGCAGAGCTGGTAAGATGAACCACACCTGCACCTCTATGAAGACTGAAGGAGAAGGTTCTGTTCAAGAGATAAAGACTCGTGGATAGTGATAGGGATGGGAATATTAACTCTGAAGTAAAATCCTGTAGACTTAGAAGGTAAGGATAGGCAAGAGAAGTTTATTAAAGAACTGGGGTCTGAGGGCACCTTAACATTCAACTCTTACATGCATGTCATCAGCCCACAATATTTATTTATTTTAAATAATTTTAATTTAAAAAACTAAAGTATAAGTGCCATATTAGTATCTTATTAGTTTCAGGTGTACATCATAGTGATTTGATTTTTTTTTATAATTTTGGTTTTTTTAATTTATTCATTTGAGACAGAGAGATACAGAGAGAGAGAGAGCAGGAGCAGTGGGGAGAGGCAGAAGAAGAGGGAGAAGCAGACTCCCTGCCGAGCAGGGAGCCCGACATGGGCCTCGATCCCAGGACCTGGAGATCATGACCTGAGCTGAAGGCAGATGCTTAACCATCTGAGCCACCCAGGTGCCCCAGTGATTTGATATCTTTATACATTACAAAATGATGCCCGCAACTGTAATCACCAACTGCACCATACCCAGTTGTTACAATATTATTGACTATATTCTCTATGCTGCACATTACATCCAGGGCTTATTTATTTTATAACTGCAAGTTTGTACCTTTTAATCCCCTTCATCTGTTTCTTTCAACCCCTAATCCCTCCGTGCTCTGGTAACCAACAGTTTCCTGTATCTATGAGCCTGTTTGTTTTGTTTTGTCTGTTCGTTTGTTTTTTAGATTCCACATATAAGTGAAAGCATACGGTATTTGTCTGTCTGACTTTCTTATTATATATTAACTCTACCACCTTTACTGTCCCCACCTTTATTGGGTTTACTGTCAAGCAGGGGAGGCCAACGCAACAAACAATACCAGTAAATTGTGACACGCGTTATGACAGAGGAAGTGAGGCATCTTGGGAGGGAAAAGCAGGAACACCTAACCTGCCTGCGGGAAGTGACACTCTGGATGAACTAAGAATAGGAAGTAACCAGGCGCAGAGGATGATGGAGGTGGGAGAGGACCGTCCTAGTCACAGGGGCTTCACACAGGAAGATCCAGGATATGTGCAGTTTGCCCTCAGAGGAGCCCTACAACTTGTGGTCTCACGGGGCCTGACCAAAATAGTCTTAGTTCTGGGGAAGCCAGGTATCAGTGAAAAGGGAGTGTGGACCTGCTTCCAGGAGTCTTAGAATCCAGGGCTAAGTTGCCCACAGGATTTCGTAAGTAAAATCTAAGAAACCTCAGAATGACTAAGAAACCTCAGAAAAACAAAACGTCCCTCCCATTTTTCTAAACCAGCCAGTCAGTTGTGATACTTGGTCCACTCATAGTAGGTTTGAACGCTGGTTTCATGTTTGACTGCTGGTTTTCAATGAAAAAGTGAATTTTTCATCTATTCTCTACACCTGGACTGTCACTCTCCCTGGCTGGGAGGATGAGGTCTGGAGCGGACTTCCTCACCCCTCCTCAAAGGTCGTGCGGCTCCCAGTCCCAGCCAGGGCAGGGTCTCAGGGTCCACGCCACGTGACCTACCTTGATTTTCCTCACTTCACTTCAACTGAACTCCCTCCAGCCCTGGAAGGACAGGGCACGTCGGAGGCTGCGGGCGGGCCTGTTCCAGCCGCCGCCACCAGCGAGATGGGGAGGGGCGGCGGGACTACTTAGGCGGGAGCGCTGCGCCGGGCAGCTGCGGCGGGAGGGAGCCGGCGCCCCGCGGGAGAGGGGCCGGGAGCCCGGGCTGGGGGCGGGGCCGGGGCGGGGCCGGGCAGTCCCCAAGGGCCGCCCCGCTGTTCCGCTGCTGGGCTCCCTGGCTGCCCTGACACCTGTGGCTTCGCCACCCGGCGGTTCGGGTAGGTTGGGCGTCCCCTGGGCTCGGCTCAGGCTTCCCTGTCCTAGGCGGTGGGTCTGTGACTGCTGTGGGGTTGTGCTGCCGCTAGGCTTCCCGCCCTAAGAGTACGCGCGACCTGAGCTTGGATCCTGAGGGGCTAGGAAAAAAGGTGAGCGCGCGTAGTAGTTACTGAAACCTCTTCTTTTGCTCCAAGTTCTTGCACGTGGAAAGTTCTGTTCAAACTTTTGTCCAGATGGCGCATCAGTAGTGACCGAAGCCACGCATCTGTCAAATTGGTCCTTTCGGGTGTGTGTGTGTGTGTGTGTGTGTGTGTGTGTGTGTGTGTGTGTGTGTGTGTAGGGGAGCGGGAGGGGAAGGTTGGTGAGGGCCTCGTACAAGTGGTCCTGGGAGAGAGACGTCTGCTCCCAGAGACCTGTAGGGGCCCACCATTCACTACCGAGAAGAGTTTCTTGGGACTCGGAAGTCGGACTTCTATGGAACAGGAGTTGGTTGGAGCAATTTAAGAAAACTAGTCTAGTGTCTGGGAAAAGCCTGTGGACGCGGGCCAGCGCCGGAATGACCCCTTGCAGGCTGTGGGGAGCGGGGCGTCTGGCGAAAACTTCCTTGCTCGTGCATCTGCGGCTGACCCAGTAAGAAAGACTGCAGACACAAGACTGCCACTTGTAGAGTTGAACAAGGGGCAGGAAAATAAAGGGGCACGGGGCGGGGATATCTGCACTGACAAAAATCTGGAAAAGTTGAAGTAGTAGGATACTCCCTTTAGGGACGGGTGCTTCCTCATTCCGTCCTCCTCGTTCATTACAGCATTTTTGCGTGCATTTCTAAACAGTTAACTAAATGCAAACAGAACACTGTTGTACAACAGCGTGGACTTTTTCTTCCTTCCCCTCCCAGTTTTCTAATGAGTTCAAGGTCACCTTTTGGAGACTAAGTCACCTGTTAGGAATATTTTTATCGGAAGAAAGGGTTAGAAACTTTTGTTTCTTTCATCCTCCTTCCCTCCTCATCCCCACCTACCATTCCCAGCCTCCCCACCCTCTTAGCCTGTCCCCCCAAAACACAACTCACTCTCTACTCAATCCTTAATTCTTACCACCTAAAGACCAGAGGAGAGGAAAGCAACCACCTTTGTCACGCAAGTACTTGTGGTTAATTTGGTCTTGTGACTCCTTGTTCCTTTGCCCTCTAGTTCCTTCGCCCTCTAGTTCCTTCAGTATTAAAATGCACCAATAGTGTTTTCTGTAAAGAATACAAAGGGCTGGAGGAGAAAAGGAAACTGTCCCTGAAGAGATGTAGTAAAGTGATTATTATTTTTTCAAACCACAAAAATTGGGACTCTGTGTTGAGTTCCAATATTTTTACCTCCTTTTGGGAAAGATATTTTTAAATTATAATTATCAATAAAAAAGCAGCTAAGTCTCTCCCTGCGTGTAAAATCTTACATTAAACAACCTATCCAATGCTGTGAATACTTTAGAAATTTGAAGTTCCAGTTTATAGAGGCCGACTGGAATAGAAGTGTATTTAGGTTATGAAACAACTTCATGAAACCTTGAAAATAATGGTATTACAAACATTTCAAGGTTTTGAGATTGCTGCATTCGGCTATCTTCGTGGCTTGACAACTCACTATTCTTTCTGTTATTTAATAATGTTACTCACAATATATGGCATCTCTTACTAGTGATTTCATCAGTGCATTATGAAGGACATCTCTGGAGCCCTGTTCTGAATGTATAGTTGTAATTTCCCAGTTAACATTTTTAGATTCATTTCTGCTCTAGACTAAATTGGAGGCAGGGAAATGAGATGGGGATCAGCAATAAAAGAACCTGTGCACTGAGTTTTAGTACCAGATCATCTCTGAAGTCCTGGCAGACCCCCAAATTAATTCTGGGGTCTCATCAAGCCCCTTATGTGTATCATTGTTATCTTCAAAATAAGATTGTCTTTGGTCTTAAAGGACATTCAGATCTCTGAACTCTTCTATAAAAGGCAGATCCTCATTCTAGAGCAAGGTATCAGTGCTCTAGAGGAGTATCTCTTCTAGAGTTTGCTTACATTTCCAGAAAGTGTCCTAACCTACTAGGCACCACTCCTGCCTGCCGCACTTGAGCATGTGGTATAGTGGTTAAGGGCATGGGTTTTGGAGACTGATGTATCTGTCTCTATTTCCTAGCTCTGATCTTGAGCAAGCTATTTCTGTTCTCCAAGCCTCATTTTCTTCATGTTTAGAATAAAGATAATAATAAGGCCTGGGTCATTATGAAGAGCAAATTAAGTGATGCATATCATAGAAGTAGCAAAGTGTCTACAGTTTAAAAGTCAATAAATGATAGGAACTTTTTTTTCCTTCAACACTGACTTCCCCTCCTCTTTTTCTTTTAACGAGATGAAATTTAACCTGGAAAAATATAAAGTCCTACACATGGGTGTTTAACAAGTAAGGAAGTGTAGGGTGAAGAAGTTGTAATGAATTGAACCAGTCAACCTCATGGTTAATTGACTGTATGTTTCCTCTGAGTCAGTGGTGAGCTGTGAGGGCCCAGAAAACTGATTTGATTTTAGACTGCTTTGATAGAAGTTAGAATGAACATCTATAGTCAAGGATATTTTTGTACATCTGCCTTTTGCTTTTTTGTACAGACCTCAAGAGTTGTACAAGATGATCATTTACACACTGACTTGTCTGGGGGAACAAAGGGAGAAAAGAGAGAAAACTCTTGAAGCCTTATCGCATTCATTCATAACTAATACATTAATTCTTTGACTTCCCCTTTGACATTTTTTGACCAAGCAGAATGCGTGGGGAAAAAAAGACAGGTTTCTGCCTTCCAAGTATTCATAATATAGTTTAGGGTAACAGACACAGCAATAATTACAGCAGAGTAATAACTGATCTGATAAAGGTAGAAAAGGGAATGCTGGGGGAAGAGGGGTGCTAAACATCAGCCAGAGGATGCTCAAAGGAGTTAAAATTTAGTTCCAGTTCGGAAGATTCCAGTTTTGTACAAGTTTGCTAGGTAGAAATGCTGAGAAAGAGCTTTCTGGAGCAAGCGCCTGGGTGGCTCAGTTGGTTAAGCGACTGCCTTCGGCTCAGGTCATGATCCTGGAGTCCCGGGATCGAGTCCCGCATCAGGCTCCCTGCTCGGCAGGGAGTCTGCTTCTCCCTCTGAACCTCCTCCCTCTCATACTCTCTGTCTCTCATTCTCTCTCTCAAAATAAATAAATAAAATCAGAGCTTTCTGGAGCAAGGGAAAATTGTGTTTGAAAGTAGGACAGGGTGAGAGAGCATGACAAACACAAATCATGGCACACTGTTCCCGTGTTGCCCCATCCTTTCCTGGCTACAGGACATTGGTAAATTATTTTGCCTCTCTGAGCTTTAGTTTCCTCAAATGTAAAATGAGGATCATATATTATTTTACACCATCGGACACTGATTTAATCTTCAAGTCTCTCCTACGGGGAGTCTACCTCACAACTTTGTTGGAAGACTTATTCGCATATAAAACACAAGGCTGTCCGATGTACAGATGACAATCAATCACTGTGGTTCTGTCTACCATCTCCTCGTGAGTACAGAAAACACTAATCTAGCCTTGAGTGTGGATGGGATTTATGACTTTCACGCATGTTCTAACTGTGCTTACTGTTCAGAATAAAGTATGAAGTTCTATGTACTTCCACTACCACTAACTACCCCATTCCCCAGCCACTGAAGGCTTTTACTTCATCACACCAAGGCTGTGTTGCTAGCCTCGTTTTAGGGTCAGACTCTGTAAAAGGAGTTCCGCCCACATTGAGAGTTCTTTGCTGGCAAAGGTTAGCATTCCTACATTTGCAGGATAGGATCTCTGACCCTGCACTTTATTTAGGCCTTCCTTGAGGCTCATTGGTTCTGTCTAAGCTATTGCAATGCATCTTAACAAAAATTTATATGGGGAGGGGATATTGAAAATTGGTTATTTATTTAGGAGTACCAAAATGCAAACTGAACATTTTGAGAGGAATTCTTTATAGGATTTTATCCTCTTGTGACTTTTCCTTGGTATTGTTAACTTTTAAAATCCTTTTAAATTTGGTAGACTTTGCCTCAAAATCCAACATGATCATGCATGAGTTATCCCTCTTGCAAACATTGTACAAATTTGCTGAACAATTGAATATCTAGAGTGAACCCATTTAGACCTCAGGCTCTTTTGTTGCAAAGCCATGCAAAGCAAGGAACATTTCCACAAGCCATTTAGACAACAAAAGAATTTAACTACTTTCAGTTTCAGTCATTATAGGGAAAAACAGTTGCCAGGCACAGACCAGGCCTGTTTGCTATGGAAGGCCTACATCAGGCCAGGGATTGGCATTCTCACTAGGCCAAGCAGACTAGATCCTGAGTAAGAACTTTTTGAGGGAATTGTTTCGGTCATTCATTTAGCGAATATTACTTTAATTTCATCAGTTAATTTCAGTATTTCATTATCTGTGCTGTGCATGTGGAATGCTGAGTTTGATTCAAGATCCTTAGCCTCAAGTATAATAAGAACATGTTGGAGAGCTAGTTAAAATTTGAATTTCTGGGGGCGCCTAGGTGGCTCAGTCAGTTAAAGTCGGCCTTTGGCTTAGGTCATGATCCCAGGGTTCTGGGATCCAGCCCCACATGGGGCTCTCTGCTCAGCAGAGAGTCTCCTTCTCCCTCTCCCCCACCCCTTCCTCCTGCTCATGTGTGCTCTCGCTCTTTCTCTCTGAAATAAATAAATAAAATCTTAGGAAAAGAATTCGAATTTCTGGATCCTATGCCTTAGAGATTCTGATGTATTACATTCATTGCAAGGCCCAGGAATCTGCATTTTAATAAATCCCATAGTGCTGCTGATGCTGATGGGTGCTTTTTCTATTTTTTAACCAATGTTTTTCCAGCATTTGTATACATACACATTTATATACACTCTTTGGTGAACAGTGTAATTTGTCTAGGCCTTATCATTATTGTTCAAGTGTCTAAACAAATCCAAACTCTAGTCCACTCCCTGCTTTTAACCAAGTCAATTTACCTTTTTGTTGTTTTTAATTTGTAAAATAGGGACTTGGATTTCTATAAATTTCACTCTGTTCCTCAATTTGATGCTTTTCTCTCTGGATTCTCTTTTGGACATCCAGATTAGGAGCATCACCGATAAAGATCTTTGAAGAAATAGACTGTTGGGTGAAATCTACCCAAAGTCCTATGAAATCCTTAGACGCCTTGGAATAACAGTACCCCACTTTCTTTAGTACCACCTTCTTACGTTAAGAAATATAAAGGATTGGTGACTTCAAGAGTATGAAGGTGAGAAGATTTGGTTTATAGAAAGCTGGTTAGATACTAAGCTACCTTTTTAAACATTTTTTTTAAACTATGGATGTAAATTATTAGCTGAATATTTCAGTAATTGAACTTCCCTCTGAAAAGCCTTCCTGGATTCCTTCCCCAGACAGGGTTAACTTTTAGCCTCCCCTGTGCACTCCATATGCTTGGTGGGAACCAGGCCTCAGCCCTACTCACTCTGTGGTGATGGAAGTTCTGTGGTCTGTCCACATCGCGCCCAGAATTAAAAGCCTTCCTCCCAGTCTCAAGTGGCGACCAATAGGTACTTCATAAATATTTGTTAAGTGAACTAACTGCCACTTGCAAAACTACTGTCAAAACAATTCATTTATTTTCTATAACCCACTTCATAATTTTCTCCTCTTTTTTAAATGTGAAAACCTTGATGCTAACTTTGTATGTTTCTTTGAGAAATACAGTGTACTCAGTTGTGATCATTATTTAAAAATTGAAAATAAAAATAAATGTTCATAGCACTGTATTTATTTATATTTTTATTTATGTATTTGTTTTTAGTTAGGGGAAACAGTGACTGTGATTCCTAGTAACGCATCATGCCACATGGGCACACAGACACTTATTTTTCTACTTCTTGAGGTAATGAAAAGTGAGCATGTGAAGCAACATTTTCATGTACATTTTGATTTCCTTTTGAACAAAAAATGCAAGCAGGAAGAGCTTTAATTTTTTTTTTTTTTCAGTGAGATAACAGAGATAAACCAAGTTAGTGCAAATCTCTTGAATAGCTAATGTGTGTCGCCTGGAGAAAGAGAAAATTATTTTCTGCCCTCTATGTTGATGTGTATAGAACATGTGTTCTGAGTAGCTGCTATTTTCACTGCCTCTTTTTCTAGCTGAAGTGCAACATAAACTATTTTAATTAATATCGTGTCACCAGAAGGGATTGAAATAGCCAATTGAATTCTACCAAGATAGAGTCTTTTGATGAAAACATATCTTTATTGATTGCGCACGAAAAAAAAATCATTCTTAAAATGAAATCCAGAGAAAAATCATATCCCTCAGAGAAAATTTCTGAGTGGCAGGCTGAGATTAACATCATAAAATTGAATTTGTGCTGCAAGCCTTTGATGTAATCAGCAGCTGGGAGATGGTGTTGCCCTTGCTGTGCTCCCTCTGATTGTGGTGAATTATTGTGTAGAATGAAATAAGTGTTTCTGGTGTCCCTCCTCCAAGAAATACAAACAAGGTATTACTAGGTAGTTTCTTGCTAGTTAAAATGGGTTGGATCGATTCCAGGCCTCTTGGGCTCTCATACACCCATGAACTATAGGAGTTGGGCATTTATTTATGGCCTAGGGACAGAATTTCTTGATGCCACGGGACAGTGACTTCTTTGGTCAGTAAAAACCCAGCAGAGCAGAGGCCACGAGAGGAATCCCCCTTGCCAAGGATTTTTTTTAGAGTAAGCAGAGGCCAGGATATGTTGGAAAGTGCCATGAGCTGCATGGAGGTCCAGTCTAGCCCTTGCCTGTCTCCCTCAGCTACCTCTGGTGACACAGACGACATTGAAATCATTGCTGTATGGCAATCTCACTGTGTCCTAAGAGTCCGTTTCCAGGATACCTGGGTGACAATGGGTTTTTATTTTGTTTGTTTTTGTATTAAGTCCTCATGCTTAGAAAACATGCTTGCCAGTGCGTGCACTCCCACACATGTAATGAATAGGTTTTGCAGATTGAGCAGAGAAAATCTACTCATGTATTTACCTTCAGATTAAAGAGTGATTTGGCCCCTTAACCACTCCTGTGGTTGAACCTAAGTTGTTTTTGTTTTGTTTTGTCTTTAAAAAATAGGAGGACTGGTTTGTCTGTAAACAGAAGCCATAAGCTGTAAACCATCAGTTAGGTAGTGGTGCCTTTGTGTGTAAGCTCACTCTCAAGCCCTGTGAGAAGTGAGATGGGTCTTGTAGTCAGACAGATCCAGTGATGTAATCCTAGCCTAGGGATTTAGATTCACCAGGCCTCCTTTTCCTAATAACATCAATGCTGAGTGAGTGTGACAGAAAATCTACAAAAATGAGAAGCCTGGTTGCAAATGGCTCACCACCTGTGTCTTGAATTAATGCTAGAATGGGCTGGGAGTCCCAGGAAATATCTGTTTTTAAAAACTGAATTTTTCAATAAGGCTAAAGTCCGTTTGGATTATGACCCTCAACTCGTGTGCCTCCCCTACCACTCTCTCCAAACCACCATGGAATTCTGCGTTCGTAAGCCTTTTTTTAAAAATCTATCTACCTATCTATCTATCTATCTATCCATTCATCCATCCATCCTAAGCCTTCTTGATGTCATTGTTTTGGCCAAGCTTCTGCTGGGATCCTGGAACCGAAAAGGATGGGTTTGCAGTCTTCCCTGGCTGAGGCATTCCTGTTTTGTGGGCAAAGTCAGAAAATACCAGAATCATGGGCCTTAGGGAGGCTTCTCCAAACAGGACGCAACTACATAGCTCCATATTCCTACCTGTGGGAGTGCCTTCCATCTGTTTTTCTGGAGGGAGAGGTTCATCATGATGGCAGTGGACCGACTTCCAATGTCAGCTTGTGCTGAAGTTGGGAGAAGCAAAATAAATACCAGGACCAAAGAAGGAGGCAACTGGCCCATGGGAAAACACATAATTTTTCTAAGAGAGAACCCTTTGCCATCGGCTGCTATGGGATTAAGGTGTGGTTTGGTCTTGTACCTAGGGAATACATGTCCCAGCAAACTTCACATCAGTTATTTACATGCTTATGACTTGACTCATAGGTTGTGAATTCTTTTTTTTTTTTTTTTTTTTTTTTAGGTTGTGAATTCTTAGAGGTCAGGAATCTGTGTTTTTGTTTTCTTTTTTAATTTATTTGGGCTTTCAATAAATACCTGTGGAATGAATAAAATGAATATATGATTTCCTCAGGGAACCTATAATATGGATCAAAAGGTGATTTACACAAAAGAAGTAGAAAAGAAAATTCGGTATATGACCGATTATGTGATTTAGACTAAAATTTAAGTATGTATCTCGAGAATAGTTATATGTGTTGCTATGAATTGTTATATTTATTGTTAAGATCTATGTTCTGACTTGAAAGAAACAAAATCTGGGGCACCTGGATGGCTCAGTCGTTTAGGCTTTCGTCGGTTCAGGTCATGATCTTGGGGTTCTGGGATTGAGCCCACATCAGCTCCCTGCTCAGCGGAGAATCTGCTTCTCCCTCTCCCTCTGCTCCTACCCCCACTTGTGCTCTCCTCTCTCTCTCTCTTAAATAAATAAACAACATCTTTAAAAAAAAACAAAATCTATCAGTCAGATGGTATATTAGTTGCTAGGGAGGTCATAACACAGTACCGCAAATTGAGTGGTTTAAGTGACGGAAATTTATTATCTCACAGTTTGAGAGGCTGGGTGTCTGAAATAAGATTTCGGAAGGGTTGTTTCCTTCTGAGGGCTGTGAGGAAGAATCTGTTTAAGACCTCCCCACTAGCTGCTGGTGGTTTGCTGGCAATCTGTGCCATTCCTGAGCTTGTAGAAGTATCACCCAATTTCTGCCCTCATCTCCACATCTCTCTCCCTGTGTGCGTCCGTCACCAAAGGTCCTAGTGTTACATAGATGCCAGTCTTACTGGATTCTGGCCCCACCCTAATCCAGTATGACCTCATTCTTCACTTAATTAATTGTATCTGCAATGACCCTGTTTCCAAATGAGGTCACATTCTGAGGTAACGGGGGTTAGGACTTCAACAAGTAAATTTTGGGGTGGGCTCAATTCAACCCATAATGGATGGAAAGATGGTAGACTTTCTTCTGCTTTGACAGTTTGGTACCTTTGGAGTTTTACCTTCATCTTTACTGCTTTTTTCACTTACTAGATGGAATTTACTGTAAATTGTGAAAAATAAAATAAAGGATTATAAATGACAAGGATTCTGCTTATCGTTTTACTATTTACTTAGCAGGATTTATATACAGATTACTTAGCAAGATTTCAATACACAGATTGAAAAAAGCCTTTTAATAATAGCAGCTAATATATATTGAATGCTTATAATGGAATGTAATGATTTCCATGGATTATCCCATTTAACTCTCATATCAACCCCATTATTTATTTATTTATTTTTAAATATTTTATTTATTTATTTGACAAAGAGTGAGAGAGCACAAGCAGGGGGAGTGGCAGGCAGGGGGAGAGGGAGAAGCAGGCCCCCCGAGGAGCAGGGAGCCTGATTCGGGGCTCGATCCCAAGACCCCAGGATTGTGACCTGAGCCGAAGGCAGATGCTTAACCGACTGAGCCACCCAGGCATCCCTCATATCAATCCTATTAGATTGATATTATTACTTATTTACATTTTACTGGTTAGGAATCCAATACACAGTTGTAAAGTAAACTGCCTGAAGACATACAGTAGTAGAGTTGGCATTCAAATCTAGGCTGACTAATTCCAAGGCCTCGCCACTGGGTACATCCTGTCTCCTTAGTCTTATTACAACCAGGTAAGGTAGATATTATTCCCATTTCATGGGTGAGGAAAGTTTAAAGTAACTAGGAACTTGCCTGGGGCACAAAACCAGCAAGTATATACGATTCAGGGTTTGAACTTAGGTGTTATCTCCCTGGGGAAATCCTTCCAGTGTTTGATTTCGAGCTCCACTTGTATTTCCTCCACAAACACACTTGCATTTACCTTACATATCATTACACCGTTGGTGATGCCAAACATGCCTGTGTTCTTAGATACCACTGAGCATCTTGAGAGATGTGACTTTGCCTTTCTTGTCTTATAGCCTAAAACCAGGGTTTTTAGACAAGAGGATTGGAATTCCAGGAAGTTGTTACCGATTGAATATAAATAAAATTGAAGGAAAGAAATGAGTTGTCCTTCTCGTGTTTCTTTTACTAGCCTGATGCTCATCTCTTTGACAGTGACTGTAAATGGAACACTCTTGGCATTAATTTGGCTGTGTTAGCTCTGTTTCACTATGGCTTAATGAACAAGAAGGTGAAGTTGGAACAACATTTTGTGAAAACCTTTGGCCCACAAGAGCTGTAAGCTATGAAGGAAACTTCATTGGTATAGTGATAGGAATGTGATTCCTTGGTTGGTTGGTTTTACACACATTCTAGCTCATGGGTGCTTGGAGTTCAGAGATTTTGCATTATTTGTTTAATTCATTCCTTGATCCCTGTGTTATTTTACCATTGACTTTACCTGCTAAGGCATTCCCTTACCTAGGACACATTACTTTCTAGAGTTTCCTAGGTAGCAGTTAGTCACTCAGTAATAACATTTTTGGAGGAGCGTGGCTTTTATGTTGGTTAGGGGTTAATTCTGAAATAGTCAAGCTCCACTGGGTAGACCAAATAGAATTTTACGTGTTATTTAAAAATGCCTAGGGCAGTCTTTGACTTAGTAGAAACATTTTTTTAAAACTTTTCTAAGGAGTGATCTGATTACAATCTGTTGATAAAATAAGACCTTTTTGCTTCGGGAGCATCTGCAAACAGACAGGTTTTGGCAGACAAGGCTTCTGCTGAGACCAGCTGTGCAGGAACCCTTTGGTTCCTGTGGAATCCTGAGGCTGCTTGCTTCATATTCCTGGGGGTTAAAGTAGCTTGCACTGTGGCCCACCGTGACACCCAGATATTTTCTCTCCAGTCTACTTCTACTTCTTGTTCCTTCTGAAAGCCCTATTTGCCCTCCCCCATTTATTGTCACTTACTAGCTAGCTGTGTGATGTTGGCCAAACTACTTTACTCTGCTATCCAATCTCTCTGTTTGTTTTTTCAACTTTATTAGGGTAAAAATTTGCATACAATAAACTGTACTCACTTCAAGTGTACAATTTGATGGATTTTATGCTCCAAGCACTTTAACCTAAACACTAAAATTAGAAACAAAACTCCCTCTGGGCTCAAATTGAAGAAAAGAATCATGAAATAAATTATTTGGGTCCCTCAGCACCCATATATTGAGTTTTGAAGAAAGTTGTTGGGATCCCCCTCCACTTTGGAGATGGGATTCTGAGAGGTCATAAAACTGTATAAACGGCAGATCTGAGATTCAAACCCAGATCTGTTTTATCCTAAAGCTTGGATTGTTAACTGCTTTACTATTTTTATTTTCCTCACGTATGTTTCCTTTGATCAGGAGATTATTTTCAGAATTCGTGCATGGTAACTGAGGACTTTACCGTTCGTATTTTTTGGTTGGCTGTCCTCAGTCAAGGGGTTCGAGAGACTCAGTATATGGGCATGTCTCTGAAGTTATTTATGACAAGGTAAACAATTCCAGTGTCCAGTAGATACCAGCCACAAAACCACATTTGCATCATACTCATTATCTTGCTAGCCCCAGACAAGTCAGAGAAATAAAAACAAATTGTTAGGGAAGAAGATGAAGGTGAGAAGGATGGGGGCTGTAATGGTGGGTTGTCTTTTCTTATACTTGCTAGGTATCGTTATTTATGGAGAAAGGACCAGGAGTGTGTTAGCCCAACTTTTAAAAGGAGTGGAGGCCATGTTGGAGCTTGAATGCACAAGAGGTTTTATTGTTGTTGTTTTGCTTGACTTTTTATTTTTTATTTGTTTGTTTAAATTTTTCAAAAAACTACCAAAATAATAAAGACCTTTGCTTAGCAGATTACTAAGACTTTCTGGAAAGGAAGTCTGGGTTGTCTTTGTCATGGTGTGCAGGGGGAGAATTCTGGATGGGTTGGTGGGAGACCTGGTTCTGGTTCTCTCAGCTGCTCTCTCTGAATTGGGCTTCGTAAGCAACTCTCCTGGGCCTTCATATTCTCATCTGTGGAAGGAAGTAGAACAGGGACTGTGATCTTCAAGGCTCCCTCGTGGGCATGGCGTAGGATTGCCAGTGGCCCTAGGATGCCTACAGGATATCTGATTAAATTTGAATTTCAGATAAACAATAAACAACTTTTATAAGTATGTTCTATGCAGTGAAAGTATTTTTTGGTGTAAACATGACCAAAATATTGCCTGAGACATACTTACCCTAAAAAAAATTTATTTGTTCTTTATCTGAAATTCAAATTTAATTGGACATCTTGTATTTTTATTTGCTGAATCTGGCAACCTTAATCTGACCTGGAGTCAGTAATTTTAAGATTAAATCATAGAGTTTAGAATAATAAGAATTGTACATTTTCATGGCCAAATGTTCTAGTATATAACCACAGCATCGAGAAAAGACATTGTAGTGACAGGAAGGAAATCTCACACTAAGAAAGCTATTGCTAGAAAGTAATAGTCACATTCTCTGCCCATTATGTAAAATTATCATGATTCATAGCCTCATTCATTCATTCAGTAAACATTTACTGAGTGCCAGTTATGAAAAAATAATTAGGATAGGTGTTTTCTGTACAGAAACACCTATTCTGTATAGACTCATTTATCTTCACACCAGTTCTCCAGGTAATTATTTTCCCCATTTTGTAGATGAGAAAACTGAGGCTCAAAGAATATTTGATAGCCATTAAGGGAAGAAAAAGACCAAGATTTATCTGACTCTATTTTATTTTTTTGCCTCTTTTCTTCACAATAAACTATTTTAAACTAAGTTAATGGAGATGGTGGTCTGCTAAATAAACCTAACGATGAACCTATACTGAGAAATTTTATTATTTCCATCCATTTGGGTGGCACACAAAGAGGGATGCCAGACTTCCCCCAAAATATAAGTTCTACCAGAGTAAGAAGACTCTGGTTCTAAGAAAGTCACATCACCTTTCCTCTGCTTTCTCATTAGCAAAATAAGAGTTAAACTCTACATCCTTAAATTTTCTTCTAGTTTCAGTGAAATCTTGCTCCAGTTTTAAGGTGAAATACAGTCATTTAAGGAATATTTGTTGAATGTCATGTATGTGGCTAGCAGTGTGCTAGGGAGTAGGGATCAAACAATGAAAAGACATACCCATCCTTTGTCATCTGTAATTTACAGTATTGCAGATGTTTTACCCCCAGGTGATTTAAGAGCCCCAGTGGGTTTGGGAGCTGATCAGGAAGCTCATATTGTTGGAGTGAGAATGTGAAAAAATAGCACCCTTTGCTATTTTTACCTAAAAATAGTTACTTGAAGACATTTTCCCTTGAAAATGAAACAACTTGGGAGGTGCTCATCATGTGAATTTGTGCCAGAGTTAGTGGCTATCAGCTTGGCTGCATCCATCAAATAAGCTTATTTCTTAATTGTGAGTATGGCTTTCCAAACTCTGTAATGCCTTGGACCTTCTACAGCTCTAAATTATTTATGTTATTTGACAAATTTTACTTAATTCAGTATTTCTCACCCTTTTTCATGTCAAAGCATAAACACAGAAAATGATTATCTTTGTACACATGCTGGGTTGAGGGTTTCAATTTCTCTTACCCCTCCTATCAACTATTCACAACCCAGTATGTGTCATGGCATACAGCTGGGAAGCTCTGATTAATTAATTTCTGTCATGGTTACAGAAAAGAAGCACAGAGAACTCTACTGTTGAAGTCCTGTGTCATTGAGAATGAAAACAATTATTCTGCATATTCACTTTACAAAGTGTTCTTTTTTTAAAAAAAAAAAAGATTTTATTTATTTATTTGAGAGCGAGAATGAGAGAGAGAGAGCATGAGAGCGGGGAGGGTCAGAGGGAGAAGCAGACTCCCTGCTGAGCAGGGAGCCCGATGCGGGACTCGATCCCGGGACTCCAGGATCATGACCTGAGCCGAAGGCAGTCGCTTAACCAACTGAGCCACCCAGGCGCCCCTTTACAAAGTGTTCTTGAGTCTGTTGGGTGCATTCATCTGATAAAGATTCTTCTGGTGGAACATCCAGCTGTCACTAGTACTTTAAAAGGATGCCTGGGTGGCTCAGTCAGTTAAGCATCTGTCTTTGGCTCAGGTCAGGATCCCAGGGTCCTGGGATGGAGTCCTGCATGCCGCTCCCTGCTCAGCAGGTAGCCTGCTTCTCCCTCTCCTTCTGCTCTTCTGCCCTGCTTGTGTTCTTTCACTCTTATCTAAATAAAATCTTTAAAAGAAATCAATATTATATTAATATTAATAGATAATGAAAACTAACATAAATATAAGAAGGAGAAAATTGCAATGATATCACTGAGTATGGTTTTTTTTCTGGGAAGTAAATATAGTCACAAACATCATTTGTTTTGAATGACTAAAAACCATTTGTAAGTAACAGTCTGAAATCTCTCTTATTTAGAAACAAAATGTTGAAATTATAAAAAACAAACAGTTTGACTTTATTAACCATACAAGGTAGGAAATCTACATATTTCACAAAAGTAGTTTTGGTCTTGTTTGACATATACCTAAAGTTTAATGTATTAAATATTATATATGTAAATAACATATTTAAATTTAATATTATGTTCTTTTTTCAGTTAAGTATAAATTGAATTTGTATGTATTTAAACTGTATCAAAACCAGCTTTATAATACACACTTTGATAATTACTAGATCTAAAATAACCTTTTTCCTCAAAATTATGTTTTTCATTATATTATTAAGAAATGACAAAATAATAAATATATATATATGACAGGGGTTTTGAGAGACTATATGTAATTGAGGAAGGGGACAAAAATCAAAATGAAGGGAAAGTTGAAACATCAACTACTTTCTATAGGTCACAACACAGGCTCTGTGTTCTCATAAGCCCTTGGATGTGTCCAGAGTGCTTGTTACATAGTATTGAAGCCACTTTGGGACATTGGGTGGTATATATATATATATATATATATAACTATATACTTAGTGAGTCAGTCATTTACATGTTTTTTTTCCAAAGAATTTAAAACTATGGGTTGTGAGCTTCTTGAAGGCCATTCATCTTCTCATCCTGAAAATCCATTGTGATATCTGGGTAGACTGCTGTTAAAAATTTGTGTAGAAATTATTTGAGAGTCACTAAAAAGTAGAGTTTTGTGTGTGTGTGTGTGTGCATTTATACGATTCTTTTCATACTATACTGACTATATGATGAACTATTGATCATATTGCTTATATAAATTGCAAAATACAATATCAAAATATAAAATGTTGTACTTGGTACTGTGACTAAGATCTAAATGAAGGACATTTATTTGCCCTTTATAATAGAGTCTGTAACTTTATCCCTGGCCATGGAAGTGTTTTTTGTTTTGTTTTGTTTGTTTTTGAAGTCACTTTTTTTTCTCCAGTGAGAGTGTTTATTTTAAATTGCCTTTAAATAGACCAGATTTAGAAGTCATTAAAGGCCTGTAAACATCTATACATAGTCTTAATTTAGACATTCCGAACTATCATTCAGGCACTCAGATTTGGAATACAATAGCTATAAATTGAGGGCTATGATAGAGATTTGTAATCCCTTTCCAAAGCTTTTAAAACTCATCTAGACACGTAATTATTTGCGATAGGGCAATATTCTCCTCCATATCACAGAGTGTCCCTTAGAGACTCTACAATAGACTGTTTTTTTCCTTTGAGGTTTATTTTTGATTACCAGTTTCTGGGGAATTGTACAGGGTCTCATTGTGGATTTGCTCTCTCTTCTGTAGATAACAAAGCACTAGGTTTCTGGAGTTACTTTCTAAATTTTTTTCAAAAAAAAAAAAAAGAAAAAGAGAGTTTGGAAAAAAAGTGACTCCCAAGATGTACAATCTTTTAATCAGTTACTTACTCTCACTGTACAATTTGCTTAGTCTCTCAGAATCTCAGAATTAGGAGTGATCTTAAGAGTTATCTAGACCACATTTCTCATTGCTAACTTATAAGTGAAAGGGATTAGATTAATGATTCCTAAGACAACTTCTTGCCATAAATTCTAGATTTATGGGAGTTTATAAAATATGAGTAATATGTGCAAGGTATAATGATAGCATAATTCGTATATTTATACGCATGTGCTTTTACTTATATCACTGAATTTATTCCTGATAAGAATACTGAAATGTAGGCATTTTACTACGTATTAATTTTATAATCCGGAAATAAAGATAATTATGGCAGCCCTAGACCTACGTCTCTGAATTCCAGGTCTGTTTTCACTGTATTTAGCAATCTAGATCATTCAGGATGAATTCTGGTTGAGGTCTGATTTCCTGTGGCTTTGGCCTTGGTGCTTTTTGTTTTCCAATTAGTATGTGTTGGGAATCCTATGACTTTTAAGGGTTTTAATCTATGAAATTCTGGACTTATTTGACTTTCTAAATTCCAAGTGCCTTGTATTTTGTTAGGTATTAAACATTTGTAAACATGTGCCTGGGCGGACACTTTGCTAGACCTGAGTTTTTAGACTACAGTGTACATTCCCATTCATGTATTTATTCATTCAACAAATAGTTACTGAGTTCCTGCCTGTCCTAAATCCTTTTCTGGGCCCTGAGAATATAGTAATGGATAAAACAGACAGAGGTCCCTGCCTTGGGAGGATTTTAAAATCTAGTGAATTTGAAATGAATTCAATTTGAATAAGAAGGGTAATGGTGAAAAAGTTTGATACATGGTAACTGCTGCCATGACCCAGATGTGTGGAGCTAAAATAACAATAATAGTAATTTGCTGAATACCACTCTGTCCTCCACATTATAAACATGATCTCATTTCACCCTGACAGTAACCCTGATTTAGGCATCATTATCATTTCCAGGTTAGAGATGAGAAAACAGGAGCAGAGTGATTAAGTGACTCACATTTAAGTCTAACCTGATTTAAAGTTTTTGATCTTAATCAGCTCTCTCCTTTTGGAATATAGGACTGAAAAATGATAAAGAAAATAATTTATTCAACTAAGATTTATTGTTTTCTCATGTTGAAAGCACTGTGATTCAGGCACTGTAGGGAATATAATAATGATTGAGGAATGATTCCCATATTCACAAAGAATATAGAAGAAAGAAGCATTAAAATCATATAATGCGATAATATTATTTAAATTTAAAATAACATTTTTCAAGCACCTATGGGCGAGACACTGTACTAACCAAGGCCTGCCCTGTGTCCTTGCCTTGTGTTTCATTTCATTAGGGAGACATCATTGCAGAGCCGATAATTTTAGGGCAACTTAGGAAACCAGAATAATACAAAGTGACTGGTTATTGGGTAGAGAACGTTGCAACGATTCAAGTAAGAGAAGCTAATTTTCCAGAGTGACAGGGATATAAATAACTCACCTCAGGAATTACTATATCTTCAGCATAATAATAGTTAATCATTACAAATGTATTAATTCTCTGGCTAATGTTCCTCAAATTTGTTTCTGCTACAGTTCTGCTTAGCAGTCTAGACAAATTTCCTTGATTCCAGTTTCCCAGGTAAGATTGAAAAGGTGACAGAAGAGTCCTTTAGACAAGAGCCAAGTGCACATTGCTTATGGACACAAAATGCCCAGTTTCCTTGGGAACAGTGTGACCCTGAGTACTCCCTTTTCTACCACTTCTTAGTTCTGAGAAGCACATGTTAGTAAG
Organism: Neomonachus schauinslandi; assembly: GCF_002201575.2. Lineage (NCBI taxonomy): Eukaryota > Metazoa > Chordata > Mammalia > Carnivora > Phocidae > Neomonachus > Neomonachus schauinslandi. The sequence continues at coordinate 93,283,321 of NC_058411.1, read as the reverse complement.
CTAAGAGTGAGGCCAAAGTGCAAATGATTTTCAGATGGTGATTGTGTTGTAATACTAGAAGTTATGCTGCAAAGACTAATACAAAGTTAGGAGTAGTGTTTCTTAGGAACAGAATGTTAAACACACCCATGCGGTTCTTCTCACTACCAGCTTTGTGATCCTCACATGTATCACATTTACCTCCTATTCAGGGGAATGAGCTATGCTCCCAAAGTGAATTTCCCTGATAAGTGAAACTTACTATTTAACTCTTTGTCTTAGAATTGTTAAAACTACTACTTCCTGCTTTTCTACCTTTTTTTTTTTTTTTAATATTTGAGAGAGAGTGTGTGTGTGAGGAGGGGAGGGGCAGAGGGAGAGAGAATTTCAAGCAGACTCCATGCTGAGCACAGAGCCTGACATGGGGCTCGACCTCACGACCTTGAGATCGTGACCTGGTGTTCAACCCATGCGCCATCCAGGCACCCTGCTTCTCTGCCTTCTTAAGCAGAGTGTATTGGCCATCTCATCATCTTTTACTCAGCCAGTCAGTGCCATGATGGGTAATAATCGTCCTGGATTGGAATGGAGCCCTCAGGAGTGATGGAGATTTGGGCCCATGATTTTGCAGCTTGAGTAACAGGTTTTGTGGGGGTTTTGGTCTTCTTTTTCTTTGCTATGATTAACTTTTTTTTCTGTGCTTTTTTTTAGCTGGAAATCATTATGCTCCCACTTTCTTTGCTTCTTGCTCCCTCATTCTCTAATCTGTTGATGTGAACAAAAGTGAGCTGTTATATGAGCTGTCATTTTACTTAGGAGAATTTAGAGGGTCTACTCTCTATGTTTTCATATGTATGACCGTGCCTCCTGATTCCCCAAGATTACACTCCAATAGAAAGTTTTTGCTAAAATGGGTAAGTGTGTATGTGTATGTATGTGTAGTTTTATCCCCCCCATTTCTCAGGTCACGGGTATATTTGTGTTTTCTATTTCATGTCCATTCAGTTCCAGTGATCTATATTTCTGTAAAAAATTATTTCACTTAATCTTTCCAAATTTTTGATATACAGTTGTTTATATTTCCATTTAAAATATTAATTTTGATTACAACCATTTTCTCTTTATATATATATATTTTTGGTGTTTTTAATTCCTTCTCTATCAAATGTGCCATAGATTTATTCATAATTCATATTATTTCTCCTTTCATAGAACTGTGTTTTGCTTTCGTAGATTATTTTCTTTTAAAAAGTATTATTATATTAATGTATAGTATTGTCTGTCTTGCATTCTTTGTATTTACCTTGATCTTTTATATAAAATTTTTATTTGGATGTTTAGCTCATTAATTTTTCATATTAATATATGCATTTAAGGCTATAATTTCACTTCTAATCTAAAACATACACATCTGGAAAGATTAATTTTATTATACAAAGTTTTCACTGTCTTTGGGTCTTAATATTTAATTTGTATTATGTTTTCTTGGTAGCCCAAGGTACATTTAGAGTATATATAATTTAGTTCCCAAATATTTAGAAAGGGAACATTTGAAACATTTGTCTGTGTGTGTATGTGTTGAGGAGTGGAGGTTCAGATCTGTATTCATTTTGGTCAGGTAATGTTGCCTATATAATCATTTGGGATTTGTTGACATGTTTCATGGTTTTGTAAATGTCATGTGCATGATTTAATAAAATGTGCTTTTATTTAATAGCTGGGTACAGGAATCTATATATGTCCATGATATTACAAATGCAAATTCAAGTATTTTATACCCTCACTTTTTTTTTGTCTGCTTGATCTGCTTATTACTGATTGTGATATATGAAATCTTCCTCTTTAATAGTAAATCTGTCTGATTTTTCTTTGTAGTTTGGCAAGATTGTGTTTTATGTATTTTAAGGCTCTGCTGTTAGGTACCTAGAGAGTAGAGACTATTATCCCATTCTAGTGAATAATTTGTTTAATCATTATATAGTGACCATTTTTCCCCAATAATACTTTTACCTTAAAGACTATTTGTCTACTATCATACCAGTTTTCTTTCATTACTATTTGCCTGGTATAGCCTTGTCTATGCCTTTATTTTCAGTCTTACTGTGTAAATACTTTAGGAATTTTTTATAAGTAGGATATACTGGGTTCTATTATCATTGAAAACCCTTGTTTTTTAGCTAGCAAGTTTAACCCATCTACTTATTTTAAATTCTGGTATGTTTAAATGTGAATTACCATTTATTTTTGCATTTTCCGTTTTCCGTGTTTCTTTGTTTTAATTTTTTTTCCTTCTTTTTTTTTTTTTAAAGATTTTTTATTTATTTATTTGACAGAGAGAGACACAGTGAGAGCAGGATCACAAGCAGGGGGAGAGGGAGAGAGAGAAACAGGCTTCCCGCGGAGCGGGCAGCCCGATGCGGGGCTCGATCCCAGGACCCTGGGATCATGACCTGAGCCGAAGGCAGACGCTTAACGACTGAGCCACCCAGGTGCCCCCAATTTTTTTTCCTTCTTCTATTGGTTTCTTTATTGCCTTTTACCACACTACTAGTTGGAAGTTATATACTATTTTTTTTAAATAGCTTGTCATGAATTCTTACCTTAAGAAAATTTAAAGTATTTTTCTGCTCACTCCCCACATGTACAAGAATATTAGAATGATCCATTTCCTCTTCTTTAATTTTAGTTTACCTCTTTAACTCTCTAATTAATCATCTTCATCATTATTAATATTATTATTTTAAGGTAGTGCTCATTTTGATTTGCTTGTGTGTTTACCAGTGTCCTTGCTCACCATTGCATCTGTATTCCACTTTATTCCTTTCTTTTTGACTTAATATATATTTTCCTAAAGTACATCCTTTTGTAATTCTTTCAGCAAGGGCTGTGAATGCTGTACTCTCTCAGGCCTTACTTGTTGGAAAAATGTCTTTATATTGCCCTCACTTTGAGTGATGACTAAGTATAAAAACTTAGGTTGACATTCATCTTCAGCACTTAACAGGTAATACTCCAGTAACTTCTGGCCATAATTTTGCTGTGGAGAGATCTTCTTTGAGCAAGCACACTTGCTGTTCCTTTTTCAGGTTGTTTGTCTTATTTTCTTGCATGCTTTGGCTTTAGTGTACTACAATTTCTCTAGGATGTGCTTTGGTGTCCATTTATTTCTATTTTAATCCTTCTTAACACATTGGATTCTTAAATCTAAGTTTTCATATCTTTGAAATATTCTGGAAAATGGTAGACCCATTAATTTTTTAATAATGTACTTTAAAAAGTACTTCAAACTTAGGGGTAAACAGTAAGTATCGTACACAGAACTATTTTCATGAAGACTTCTTAGTGGCAAGTTGCCAATCTGTTACTCCATTTTTAAGAATTTAGTTTGTACTCCTTAGAACAAAGATATTCTCCTACACAATCACAATGAACCCTTCAAAATTAGGAAATTAGCATTGATACATAACTACTGTTCAGTCCTAGATTCCACTCAAGTATTGCCAGATATCCCAGTAATGTCCGTTGTAGTAAGAGAATCTAGGTGAGAACCATATCTTGCATTTAGTGGTCATGTCTTTTGAGTCTTTTAGTTGGAGGATTCCTTAGTCTTTGACTTCTTGACCTTACCTGGCCTTTTTGAAAATTACCGTTCAGTTATTTCATAGGGTCCTTCAGTTTGTGTTCATCATGATTAGATTCAGGTCACACATCTTTTGCAGGAACACGTGTTCTTCTCACGGCATCCTATTGGGTGGTGCGTGAATCTGATTTGCCCCATCACTGATCATTTTTACTTCCATTACTTGCCAGGCTCTTCCTGCGTGAAGTTATTCTTTTATTTCCTTTGTAATTAGTATGAACCCGTGGTTTCCCATTTTATTCAATTAGTTTCAATCTATTCCTAGTGTTATTCACTTTGATGGTCCTATTGTCCATAATTTGGCCAGTGGGCACTCATTCAAGCTGGCTTCTGTGTCCTTTTGCTATGTCCCCTCACTGTGAGCACTTCCTTGCTCTCAACAATAACATGTGCCAATATCATCTTGTATTTTCCTTGCTCCAGGCCTGGCACCAACCAATTTCCCAAGAAACCCTGGTTCCTTTTAGTAAAGAATAGTATTTAGAAGATGCTAAGTGAGCTTGTTGCTATGGGAGTGTTGCTGCTCCTAAGCCCTCAGGGAACAGAGATGAGAAGTGTGTACATGGGTGTGTGTATGTGTGTGTTCATACCAATACCTCTGATTCCATTGCAACACAACAGGGATTGTTCTAGTTTTCTTCCTTTCTATATTTTCAACTCTCTTTTCTGATAGTAAGAAACCTGGTTCCTGTTATCCTATTCACATATTAATTATTTAATCAATTACTCTGAATGGAACCACTATAAATGCTACTGCCCTGCCCTTTGTGTGAATGTCCTCCTGATCCTTATATGGCTTCATCATCCCTTGTAGAGCTGTGACCCTAGATGTGAATATTCTGCTCAGCCACTGTATTCCCTATATCTGGTTACACTTTCTGGTAGTACCCCTGCTCATACCACCAGGACATGCTGAACTTACCCCAGCATGCATGCCTTCCTTATCCTTCTTGGGCACTTGTTCAGGCTCCAACACCCAGTATGAGACAGGCTTGCACACGTTGTCCCTTTTCACTCTGCTTGGGCTGTGCATCTCACACAGGGCTGCCCACGTTTGGGCATCTTACTCATCCTCCCTGGGCTCCAACCGCACGTGTTCTCCTATACAGATGCCCTCCTCACGCTACTGAGCTCTGACACTCCAAACATGCTTTCTCTACCTAATGGTTTTAGGACTGAACTAGCCAGGAAGGGAAAGGGTTCTACCTTTTTTGGAGCTTATATTAGATAAATGTTGGGTGTTCTCATTCTGTCTATAGCTCTTAGTATCTCTGATTGATCTTAACTCTCTGATTTTTTTTCACTCAACGTCTATTTTTTAATCACTCCTTGCCTTTTTTACTCTGTGTAATTTCTTGAGAATTATCTCTAAGTCCATTGATTCTCTCTTCAGTTGAGTCTATTTTGATTTATTCTCTTGACATTTGTTATATTCCAATGATTATATTTTATCCTAGAAGTAGTATTTGTTTCTTTAAAATTCTGCCTGTTTATTTTTCTATAGGTTGTCTTTTTCCCTAAGGTTTCAAGTTTTTTCTTTTGTCTCTTTAATAGTTTTTTTTAAAGATTTTACTTATTTATTTGACAGAGAGGGAGAGAGAGAGAGAGAGAGCACAAGCAGTGGGAGTAGCAGGCAGAGGGAGAGGGAGAAGCAGGCTCCCTGCTGAGCAGAGATCCTGACATGGGGCTCAATTCCAGGACCCTGGGATCATGACCTGAGCCAAAGGCAGATGCTTAACTGACTGAGCCACCCAGGTGCCCCTCTTTAATAGTTTATTGCAATTTAACATATTTGTTCTTCTTTCACAATGTTTTATATTGTTCTCTTATTATTAGTTCTGGGGATACTGATTGTTCTGTTTACTAATGGTTTATTATTTTCTTGAATGGTTTGTAATTTCTTATTGCAAACTTATTTGCCACTGGAGTTGTTTCTATGAGAATCATATGCAGCCTTGATTGTGAAAGTATCTTCCAAAATGCTTTTTTAAAAAAGAAAAAAGCTTTATTAAAGTGTAATAGACATGCAGTATACTTATATATCTACATATATGTATTGAAAGTGTATTATTGTATATGTTTTAACATATGTGTTCATTCATGAGACAATCACAGCAATCAAAATAATAAACATGTCTACCATCCTCAGAAGTTTCTTTATTCTCCTTCGCAATCTCTGTAATCCCTGTTCCTTTCTCCTGTTCACAAGCAACCACTAACCTGCTTCCTGTTGCCCCAAAGTAATTTGAATTTTCTAGAATTTTATACAAATGGAGTCATACTGTATTTATTCTTTTTAGCTACTGTTTTCACTCAGCATAATTATTTTCAATTTCATCTATGTTGTGCAAATTAAGAATTCATTCCTTTTTATAGCTGAATAGTATCCCATTGTGTGGCTATACCACAATTTGTTTATCCGTTCACCTCATATGATGGACATTTGAGTTGTTTCCAGTTTTTAGCTATTATAAATAAAACCCTACATGTAGAACTCTCTGTATAAATATTTGCTTTCTTTTCTCTTGGGTGAGACCTAGGGGTGGGTTGCCTGGGTAAAAACACTGCAAAACTATTTTTCATTGTGTATTTCCAATAGCAGCGTATGAGTTTCTAGTTTTTTTTTACATTCTTAACACTTGGCATGATTTTTTAATTTAAAAATTTGAGATATCCTCATAAGTGTGTAGTGTTTTTGAGAGGCCTTCCACTGGTATCATTGACCTGAGAACAATTATTTACATATATTTCTGCATGTGGGGATTCTGGCATCATATATACATAACAATATTTTTTATTCCAAACCTGTTTTGTGGTTTAGATTTGGTATATTTTTCTTGGGAGATTGGGAAATAAGCTTCCTTATCTTTCTGAGTAGTGTTGGAGTTTTTCTAGATTCCATTTCATTGAGTAAGGAAGGCTTCTTGTCCTTAAATGGAGATTAACACTTAAACTGACTCAGGTCCTGTTTCAGATTTTTCTTAGATTTGCACTGCTTCGAATTCCCTAGACTTATTTACAAGCATGGCCATGAGTCAACAATTAAAACACACGCACGCACGCACATGCACGCACAGTATTGTTTCTCTGTGTTTGAGGTAGAAGTCCAAGTTCAGATTACAGTGTTATTGAAACCAGAACTCTTTGGTTAGCTTAGTAATGTGATTAATATGTGTGGTCCTGATAGTCTGAATTGCAAAGCTCCAAATAGTTCCCATAGACATCTTGGTTTCGTGGTACCTGGGGACCACTTATGTACTGAGCTAAGAAGCGAACCATCAGGAACTGATACTGAATACCAAACAACTGAATGATAAATAAAATTTTGAAAGCAACCAGCTTATGGGTTAAGCACTGCCTACATCGAATTTGTGCTCGTGGTGTAAATGCATACTCATGTTTACATGTGTGTGTGTCTATGTGTAATCAGACATTATAAATAATATATACCATAAAATTTAATAACAGAAGTCCTGTAGGACAGAAGGTTTTCATTTTGTTAACTTTCTCAAGCCAAACGTGGAAAGTAAGCTAAACGTGGGAAGTAAGTTTGGTATCTTCCTCCTTCTCTTATCTTTGACATTTTTTTTAAAGATTTTATTTATTTATTTGACAGAGACAAAGATAGCGAGAGCAGGAACACAAGCAGCGAGAGTGGGAGAGGGAGAGCAGGCTTCCCGCGGAGGAGGGAACCCAATGTGGGACTCGATCCCAGGACCCCTGGGATCATGACCTCAGCCGAAGGCAGACGCTTAACGACTGAGCCACCCAGGCGCCCCATCTTTGACATTTTTAATGAGACTAAATATATACCATTAAGTCATAAGAGGAAACTTACTAATCTACTCTAGACACTTAAAGCATTATTCATCACCAAATTATTTGTATTTCAGACAAGAATGGGGGAAACATTTAACTTAGTGTGTCCCAAACTGTAATGCACATATCGCTAGGTATATTTCAGATCATTTTGGGTGGGACACAGGCAAGCATTTTTTGACAAGTATATATTCATCTTAACCCTTGTAACTAACAAACGAAAGTAGTAATTTCATGAAAATTCTTGTTGAGGAAGATATCAAATACAAAAACGGGTGAAATAAAAATTATTATTAGAAGTAATATAGGTGGAACATGAATATGATAGATATCAGGAGAGTCAAACGTGTATCTTTGAAGACTAGGAAACACTGTTTTTATAGAAAAGATTTACTTCTTTTTTTTTTTTTTTAAGATTTTATTTATTTATTTGAGACAGAGAGAATGAGAGACAGAGAGCATGAGAGGGAGGAGGGTCAGAGGGAGAAGCAGGCTCCCTGCCGAGCAGGGAGCCCGATGCGGGACTCGATCCCGGGACTCCAGGATCATGACCTGAGCCGAAGGCAGTCGCTTAACCAACTGAGCCACCCAGGCGCCCCAAGATTTACTTCTTAACCACAAAGTTCAGATATTTGTTACTTAGGCGAGGTGATGACATTTTTGGGGAGAGAGAGTATGCCAAGCTGATTTCAAATTATAGTGTGTAGTCAGCTCTAATCTTCTTGAGAGGCCTCGCTGGACTTTAAAGCAAGTCAGGATCACCCATAGTCGAAGCCATGTGTGGAGTGGGTAGACTATTTCTACTCTTGTCTTTGTCAGCATCAATAATCACAAACTCGGCTAAAAGTCGTTGTTGGATGGATTAACACTGGGCATGGTAATTTCAATGTCTCCTGACTGCCTTCTCCTCTAATTGACTGGGAAGCACTCTTTTCCCCATCTCTGGGAGAATACATCCCAGAGTTTAGATCATGGTAAATCCATTTGTGACATGATCAGTCCCCCAAATGTATGAATGATGACTGTGTTCATTTTCTTCTTTGTTCAGGATCCTCTCAGCATGAGGTCCTCCTTGCAGGCAGTAGCACTCTGGGGAAAGAAGGCCCCTCCACACAGCATCACTGCCATCATGATCACTGATGACCAGCAAACCATTGTGACTGGAAGTCAAGAAGGTCAACTCTGTCTCTGGAATCTCTCACCTGAACTAAAGGTTAGTGAAAATGATTCATATCGAAACAGATGACACTCACAAAATAAGCACAACTTGCTTCTACCTGCCATGACGGTGGGAGTTTTGCATGATTGTTAAAAAAGGTGCTCACTGAAGCAGTAAACTGGTTTTACTTCTGAATTTGGAGAAAATGATGGATCAAGATCATATTTGAAAATTAGATTATGAGTATTGCTAATCTTAGCTACAAACTAAGTGTTATCGTCATTTAAGCCATGCTAAGTTTTACCATTTTACAGCCTGAATTATATGTTTAAGTAACTGAACTACAGACATGTAAATATAATTCTAAAAATCACGGCTCATTAATCTAAACAAAGGGCACCCTTGAAAACCGCTATTAACTAAATGAATAGTATCTTAATTATCTGGGTGTTTCTGTCAGTTTGGCCTTCTTGTTATTCTTGTGGTCTCTGCTTGCATGTGATTTTTAAAGATCACATCACAAAGCTCTAAATCCAATTTACTATTGTCGTCTTCCTATCTCAGAACCTGACCTCACCTAGGATTTGGCCCATTGATTAGCAATTAATTGTCCCTGTCCCAAGTCATAAACATTTAACATATTGGAATAGATATTTGCTTAGTGCTAGCAGCCTCTGGACCCAATTTGAACATTTAAACTAATGATGTACTTAAAGTATACTGCTCTCATTAAGAAGCCTTTTAAAGATCAAAGACTATTTTTAGCCTTTAAAGTTTGTCACTTTAAAACCTAAATTAACAATTAATTGTAATTCTATTTTATAGTGTAATTAATTAACACCTCCCGTCACAGAAGAATTACACTACAGGACTGCCAACAACTGCATAGGAGACCAGCTCAGCTCAATGTTTATGAACATTCCTGAAAAAAGGAACTGGTATTATTGCAACAGCTGAGTTTTGAAAAGTGGCCTTCACATTTATTATCTCTTAGAGTTTAAACTCACACTTCTAAATGGCTTAAATGGACTTGCTACGCTTTTTAATGTTCCAAGTATAGTGTTTTCCGGCTGGAGTAGTTGTCTTGTAATATGTAGGTTGCAATAAGCGTAAGAAATTTGGAAGCCTCACATCTGTATCTTTTTACATTCCTTTTTATGTTCCTGTATGTATTCAGCATTTGTTCAACATGCATTTATTGACTACATATTATAAGTTAGGTAGTACGCTAGGTACCTGGGTTCAAACACAGATGAGAAGACTTGGTCCTGGCTGTCCAAGGGGCTGCAGTGTAGTAGAAGAAGGACATAGGCTGATGCAGTGCACTGATGAGATGATACAAGGTACTCGGAGTACCTGAAGTGCTGAGGAATTTAGATTTAAAAAAAAAAAAAAATTAACTAGCAAGAGCTAATGCCACATGCTAATTAAAAGCAGTGATAATATTAGGGATTTTGAGATTATTTATGCAAGGAGATGACATAATCCTATATTAGTATATTTGTGATTGGGACTATCATTTGGTATTAATGTGAAGGGCATACAGAAGGGAGGGAGAGAAGTGATAAGGGGCAGTGACTATGGTAGGAGCCTTTTCATTAATTTAGTCAAGAAGGTTTTTGAGTAGGAACCAAATCAGGGACAGAAGGGATGAAAAGGAGATGAAAATGGAAAGATATTGAGAAAAAAGAATGCGTGGAACTGAGCAACTGATTGGAGTGTGGGTCGAGGGGGCAGGAATAGTCAAGGATACCTTACTGACTTAGGGTTTGGGTGTGGGTGGGACTGGTGATGTGATAATATCATGGATTTGTAGAAGGAATAGAGGTGATTAGAGAATAAGAATAGGAAGGGAAAGGAGGTGATTTAAGTTCTGGAGATCTTGGAGTATCCAAGTATTTTTTAGGAGATTGGGACCACATCTCAGTTTTTCCCTGTCCATGGGTGGTGGGATTGCAGGCTATAGGGGAGTAGAGAATAAGTTTCTCATCACATGCTCCTGTTATGCATGCTGCTTCCAGGCTCAGGATCTGACTCCCAAAGACCTCTTAGTGAGGTGTGCCAGTGAGGAGCTTCTCCAAGTTTCATGCTAGGAACTACTTCACTTGTCCTTCCTGGTATTGATTGCTGGTATTTATAACACTTTTAAACATAGAGAAAGCTGAGCTGAACATCCTCCCAGATATATTCCCTTAGTATTGCTATGTTCTATTTTTCTTCCTGTTTAATACTCAAAAGGAAACACAATAATGACAAAATGAAGAATAGCAAGAATAGCAATATTGTGTACAGAAAAAGAATGGAGAGCTTGGTCAAGTTCTAACTCTGATACTTACCAACTTTCATATGGAGCAAATGACATATTCTTTGATCCTTGATTTCTTCATCTGTGAAATAGGCATTAAACCCTGTTCATAGTTGCACCAGTGCCTGTTTATGGTGGATGCTCATCAAGTTTTGTGTTCCCATTTGCGCTATTGGAAGTTCCTGGCGGGGTGGGGGTCCGGGGTGGGCAATAAGTCATGGAGGTAGAGCCAACGAATAGAAGTAAAGGTCTCCTGGATTTCATCATGACAATGAGTAGGTGTGTTTGGATTTTTTTGTTGTTTTATTCCAACAGTTCCAGAATATGATAAAAGGAAGAGATTATAATGAATTGTCACAGTTTATTTAACTACATGTGGGGATTTAGTAGTAGAATGAGGACTCCATATTCAAAGCAATGAAGTACCATTACGGTATTTTGTCCATAGCAGATTTTCTCCGGGAGAAGAAATCTCCTTGATTTGCTCTAATTCCTTGCTTAATTTGGCCTGTAATATATGGAAAGGTGTTAAGTTCATAGGGGTATGTATTCCAAAATGTAATGATGGGAAAAGATAGTGTGTTGTTTTCTGAGATGGAACAACCATCTGGATTTCCCAGGAAAAAGGTAGAATAAGGTAAATGGTTGTAACATACCACAAAACTTCTTTGTAGCACTGGAAATTTGGTCTAATAACAGATCTTTAGGGAAGCATTTCTGATTGTGATAGAAATAAGATGAAGGCAGAGAATGATTGTGTTTTGAAGTAATTTGTCCTCATTGGTATGATCACCTATGGATATGTTTGCATGTTCAGAAAAAGCATAATGAATATTAATTCATTGGAAATAGATTTTTATTACCCTCAAGGTCAGTTTTATTACCTACAAATTTTCTAGTCATTCAAATTAAAGTTTTAGTCCCTATTGACAAACTCTTCTTCATTTGAGGGGATCCTGCATGTCTTTTGTTTTGTAGTTTGATTTTCGTAATCTTGTTTTATAAAATAAGGAGCAATAGGCATCTTTCATACATGAGATAATGGAAGAATTAGCCCTTGGTGCTGTATTTTTAAATTCATGTACAGGAGAAAGACAATAGCATTTTCAATAACAACTTAGTTAAAACTTTATTTTTAATGCAGAAAAATTAATTTTTATTATTTCTGGAGCAAGAAATGAAATGAGGTTACGATAAGGATATAATGGTTACAAAAAAGGTAATATTTTCCTTGTATTATTTTGTAAACTCATTTCTGAATTCTGAAATTTGCTCATTAATATGCTACTATCAACTGAGGCACATTTTGTGCATAATAAACATCAACACTGACTTATTTGTATTCAAAACCTAGATGTTGTAAAACAGGTCTGGTGATTATTTAGGTTTCATGATAGATACAAAACCAAAACCAAAAACAAAGAACTGTGTACAAGATATCTCCTATATCTAGATGTTTATTAGATTTTTTTTAATTTATTTGAGAGAGAGAGCAAGCATGAATTGTGGGGAGAGGCAGAGGGAGAAAGACTCCCCGCCGAGCAGGGAGCCTGATGCCAGGACCCCAAGATCATGACCTGAGCTGAAGGCAGACGCTTAACCAACTGAGCCACCCAGGTGCCCTGTATCTAGATGTTTATTATTCTGTGGATTTTGATATGGCATAGATCAGTTTTCCTGAAACCTATGTAGAGCAAAAACATAATATAACAGGATTTTCTAATCAGAATTATGAATACTTATATAATGTGATGTTTATATTCTTCAAAAGTTTATAGCTGTTTAAAAGCTTACCCTCATCATTTCAGATTTCAGCTAAAGAACTTCTGTTTGGTCATTCGGCTTCAGTAACATGTTTGGCAAGAGCAAGGGATTTCTCGAAACAACCTTACGTCGTCAGTGCGGCTGAAAATGGGTAGGTAAGATGTGCGTAACTTTGTGACCATCTCTGTTGCCTCTCCCTTTTTAAAAACAATGATGGGGTACAGAATTCTGGGGCTGAAGGAAACCTTAGTGATTATCACGTTCCTTTTACACAGAGGAAAATTTAGATCTTGAATGGTAAAGTAATTTGTGTGATGATCCCAAGGAATGTGATCAGTACTGTGTCTCCCAATTTAACTCTTTTTTTTCTTGCTGGATTAAGGCCAAAATAAACACTCTTAACTTGTCTATCAGGCCTTGTGGCAGCCTCACTATATAAGGGCAAATGCCACCTGTTGTAGAATTGAAAACGGAAACATCTGGGTGCTTGTCTTTTTTCATGTAGTAACTCACTTTGAGCTCTTAAGCAAACCTATCCAAGCCTTCATCGTTTTGTAAAACAACTCAATAGTTATAATCTTCATGTTATACACTTGTCTGAAATCATTATAGGAGAAGCAGAGGAGAGGGCTCAACGGTAAGTGGGATGGGGGGAGAGAGGAGGGAACACAGACTGTGATTTGGGTGCAGTTTCACGCAGGCAAGGTTTATTCCAATGAAATAGGACTAAGCTGTAAGAAAAAGCCTCACCAATGGAAGAACTACTAGGAGCTGGACTCTGCTGATGAGTTATTTGCCAAAGTACATGCGGGAATGTGGAATCGATTCAGCGCGCATTTGTGAATCAGGGATTGGATTACTGGCTGAAACAAGAGAACCCCCTCCTTTTTTTTTTTTACTTGAGGAGAAAGTACATGGCCCTGAACTCTGAGAACCAAAAGGATAATGAGTGTCCAACTTGGAGAAACTGAATAGTTTAACAAAATGCTAGTGAAACGGATATCAAAGAGGTACCTATTCTCATAGTTTACAGCAAAGCCATCATTGTTAAACTTAGAGAGATTGAACTTTGGATGAGGCTAGAGTGAAATGCCCTAGTACGTTCTTTTCTTAATAATTGCTAGTAGCTTTCATATGCTAGGGTTGCCGCAAAGCCTGCTACACAAGCTGAGATAAATGAGTGTTGCCAGTCTAGAGAATTTGGGAGATGGTGATTTTTTTTTTTTTCCTGAGACTACTTGGAGAGTTGAGGAAAATTAATTGCTAAATGAGAAATAGCTCTGGAAAGTAACTGAGTTCCAACCTGAGGTTTTTGCCCACAGTAGTCTAGCTCCAAAAGAGAAACTAAGGTTAATGGACATATTCTTGATGATAGATGAATTCAGCTGTATGACCCTGCAAATATAATTATTAAAGAGCCAAGGAGTCTGGTTTGATCTTCCTTTCCCAAGATGATTTAAATTTTCTGGAATTCTGTTTCTTCAAGATGAAAAACTTGGCCTGCATCTGTAAGATATTCTTTAGGCAGTATCTACATTTCAGCTGCTGCATACTTAACAAATCCTAGTTTAATCTACTGGAAGTTATTACACTTACTAGACTTGGTCCATTATGCCCCAACAACGATTTTTTTAGCTTTGAGAAGACTCAGGAAGTGACCGTAGACTTAGTGTTTCTGCTTCCAAAATGTTCAGATGGTACCCCAAATTGCTGTGATTCAGTTTTTCATTTTTTTCCCAAAGTATTAGTTCATCAGTAGGCATAAGATTCAGGAATCCCAGTGAGTTCCAGGATGACTGAAAGGAAATACTACCTGGAGACCTGATGTTGAAGCAACAGAATGCCAAAGAAAAAAAGATCCTGAAGGTGGTTAGTGGGGAAAAGCAGATTATTTATAATGGAATGTAATTAAGCTGACTTCTCAGCAGTAAAATGAAAGCTGGATAGCAGTGAAATATTTTCAAAAAGTTGAGAGAAAATATCTGCCAACTTAGAATTGCATGTCTAGCAAAAAATATCTTCCTAAAAATGAGGTCAAAATAATAACGTTTAATACAAATACTGAGAATGCTCACTGCCAACAGATCCTCTATAAGCAGCAGAATTCTAAATTATATTCTTCAGTAAGAAAAGCCATGATTCAGAAGGAAGAGCTGAGATGGAAGAAGGAATATTGAACAAAACCAGAAAATTTTTAGAAAGTGTAAATAAATACAGACTATTACACAACAGTTTATGTATCTCCCATGCCCTGCCCCATACATATTCACACAATCCTAGTCAACAGTTGCATAGGGTTGGGTAGTGACCAGATCCCACATGCTGTGGTGTTCTAGAGGTGGGTAAAGCTGTTGATTAACGTTAGAATTTAAGCTAGATGTACATGTTAATATTCCCAGGGTAGCTGCTAAAAGAACAGAGAGGGGAAATAAAAATAAAAGAAATAGAATACAGAACTTCCAACTTGGAAAAGAAAAAATAATAATTTTTATTTAATCCAAAGGAGACAAAAATAAATGGGGGAAATGGAAAGCACAAGATAAGGTAGTTGAGCTAAATCTGACTAAAACCGTAATCTCAGTTATGTAGAAGGACTGAGCCCTCTAGTTAAATCACAAAGATTGTCATATAACTTAAAAGACAAAAACAGTATAAGGACATAGAAAGGTTAAAAGTAAACGGATGGAAAAAGATTTATCAGATGAATACTGACCAAAATAATGTTGATATAGCTGTATAAATATTTTATATTAATAAATACACATAGTTAATAAAATCTTAAGGCAAAAAAGACTTGGCATTGATAAAGAGGGTTATTACTTATTAATAAAATTTTCAATCAGCAGCAGGAGATGAGACCAGAAAGTTAGGCAGGTGCCCAGTCTTAGAGTCTTCTAGAACCATGTTCCTCCAACCTGAGCTTGCATCAGGACCACCTGAAGAGTTTGTGTAAATACAGATTTCTGGACCCCACTCCCAGAGGTATGGGTTCAGTAGGTCCGGGCTGAGGTTCAAGAACTTGCATTTCTAACACGCTCCTGGACAGTGCTGAGGCTGCTTGTTCAGAGAACATATCTGGTGTAGTGAGTATCCTATAATGGGGGCAGTGAGAGAAAGTGTGATGTCAAGAATGACTTGGGAAACTCATTGGTGATGATACCAGTTAATTATGAGGATAGGAAACTAAGGAGGATGGATGTTACGCTTCATTGCGAATATGAGGAGTGTGGAGTCTCCCACGTCATCCACATAGAGAGATATCTAATAGCTAGTTGAATGTGGAAATCTAGAGCTCAGTGAACAGGTCTGGGCTTCCAACGTCATATACATAGTACCTGAAGTGATGGGAGTAGATAATTCACCCGGAGAGAGTGTGAAATATGAGAATGTAAGAAAGCCTAAAACAAAAATCTAAGGAAAATCAGCATTTAAAACAGCGTAAGAATGGAACCTGAGAAGGCCAATGAAATCCCAAAAGTGTAATGGAAGACAAGAGAAAAGAGAATTTGAAGCATATAAGGGACTTGGAATTCAAGATGGCAAACCATGTTTATCTCCTCTCCCTCTAGATGTTGCATTAAAATACAAATCATAGCAGTTTTATAAGCACACAAATATAAGAATAGGAATGGGGCCAAGAGAAAATAGTGTATTTCTGAAAGTAGAAAAGTGGACAGAAGAATGGCGACTGATCTATTTATCCACTGGATGAATTTTTTATTGAGGTGCTGAGGTGGGGATGTAGAATTCAGTAAGGAAAAAAATGCCTTTTCTCCAGGAATTTAGTGGGAATTTAGCAGTTTTGTAACTTTATATGTTGTAGATATTTTCCTCTGTGTTCTTTTCAATGAAATTAAAAAATCAAGAATTTACAAATTTTGGAAATTGTTGAACTTTTTTTATGTGATTAAAGGTGATCTCAGTAGAAACGTTGGGAGTGGTATTTCAAAAGGAAAAGAAGAATGTACATTTTAATAGTCAATTTTCCTGTGTTCTTATTAAGTATGTAACTTGTACAGTTCCAGCTAAAATGTCAATGCTACTTTTGGTACACAACACATTTGCTTTCTTTCCTTAAAAAGAATTGACAGGCAAAGAGTCAGTTTTTGCTTTGTGGTATTTTGTATTACTTTTTTTTTTTTTTACTTTAAGATAGAAAATAAGATGATAAGAAAACAAACAGGGAAAGCATTAGAATCCAGGAGAATTTAGAAACATTAGCATCACCGAGAGAGCTTTTACTGATGCCCAGGCTCCAACCTTGGAAAATGTGATTTAATCAGCATGGCTTGATGTCTGGGTCAGACATCAGTATTTTTAAAAAGTTTGCTGATAATTCTCATGTATAGCCAGTTTAGAACCACTGGTTTAGAGATAGACTTATCTAGAAACAGACTAACTGACCAAGAGCTTGGCAAAACCTGTATGCCGGGACTCCAACACAGAGCCATGGAATTAGAATCTCTACGGACAATTTTAGAAATATGTGCAGGTGATGCACAGCTAGAGTTGAGAACTATGCTAATAAACTCCAGTTCCTTATGAAGCTAAAATTTTATATTAATAGCAAGTTAAGGTTCTATTTCTTTTTAACTTTGAGATATATTATCTCAACTTCTTTTCCCCAGTTTTATTTTTCACACACACACACACTTTTCCCTTGTTTTATTGAGTTGCATGAGTTTCCATATTACCTCAAATCCTTTTTGGAATAAAGTCAGATATAAACAGAAAAAAATTATGAATATTTTGTTTCTATATCCAGAACAGGGTTTCTCAACCTCAGTACTAATTACATTTTGGAGACCCTTAGAATTCTTTGTTGTGGGGCCATCCTGTGCATCCTAGGATATTTAGCAGCATTCCTGGCCTTCTCCCACTAGATGCCAGTAGTGTGTTCCTAGTTGTGACTATCAAAAATATCTCTTATCATTGTCGAATGTTCTTTGGGGGGGCAAAATCGCCCCAGGCTGAGAACCACTGATTTAAAGATTGATGTCCAGTGTTTGGCCAGAAAAACAAAAAAGCCCAGCAAAACACCAAATGCATCTAGCATTTACTATTATTAATTCATATCTTTTGCTTCTTAATAATAGCAGCTTCTCCCTTAAAGCCAATAAAGCTTTCATTTATTCTTTCATGGAAAGTTTTGCTTATGTGTTGAAAGTGTCAAAACTGAAGGATATTACCAAACAACTGTGAAACAGCCGTTCTGGTTTTTGTGAACGGAAATCATGTAGATTTAAATTGCCCTACGCTGGGTGATATATTTTGTCACTGTATTTCATAATTTTATGTACATCCCTGTAACATATAGGAAAGCAAGTCAGAGTTTTCTAAACAATGAGAATTCTCTAAATATGTAGCGGCAAGTGTGATTTCAACATTTCAGGATGAGCAAAGAAGTAAACCCTATCAATGATAGACCAAATGCAGCCTCTTGGTGGCACTGTTTATTTTTATAAAAATGATACCTCAGCTCCAGAAGATGCAGCCCTCGATGCATTATGCTTTTCAGAATATGTAGTTTAAGTTCAGTGAAATAAACCATTTTCAAGGGGATGCAGTTTCCATGAAAAGACTGTTGTACTATCACTCTAACAGACTGTGATAGCTGGATCCACACAATTTGTTTTAGGTCAGGTTGGCGCTAAAGTAAGGTTTGTAGTCGGGCGGCAGGGTGTAATTACCCAAACAAAAAGACACAGATACAGTATGTCATCCCTGCTAATGACCACAACATTTTCTTGCTCAGTAATCTGTAACAAAAAGCCACATAAACGATCAGGTTGCATTTAAGTGCAGCACTAAAGAAAAACTTGGTGACACAAAAATTATTTCAGCCAATTGAGTAGAAATGACAGAGAATGATGCAAAGTTATCTCTGCTAGGGAGATGTGTGTTTGGAATGTCACCAACGGACAGTGCGTGGAGAAGGCCACTCTTCCTTACAGGCACACTGCAATCTGTGTAAGTACCTTCCCTTCCTTCAGAACATTTCCAGATTCTGGAACTCCTTTAGAGCATTTGCGAAGCACACATTTAAAGAAATGTCTTTGGAGGATATTTTTTCCTTGTGTCAGTTATCATCTGTTATTTTGGCATTTTTCTTTCCTAAAAGTTACTATTCAAGCTTTTTTTTTCTGATTCTTTCTTTATTTCGGTATCTAACAGACAAATTCGAAAGACAATTTTTAACTTTTTCTTCATTACACTCACAACACACACACAGACACACATTAATTACATGCTATTTTATAAAGCAAAAAAGTTTTTTGTCTTCAATTTTAACCTTTTTTGGGTGGATAGATTCTTAATTTCTGAATTTCTTATTCATGAAAAGGTAACAAAGTATCTCTGTACCTTTATAATCATCTCCCAGTATTTAAAACAGATTTTGGCTTTTGGTAGATGGACTCCAATCATACAGGTGAGGCAATTGCATTATACCAATGGTGCTCACAGTGTTTTTTATATTTTACTCATTGCTTTTGGCATTGATGACTTGCACTGCAATACTCACAAAGTCGTTTCTGGGACCAAAACTTGCACAGTGAGAGAATTTGTCAAGGGTACAATATATTACTCAATCTTTGATAAAAGCTGTTCTCAAAACTTATTTGGCACAAGAATTCTCGCACACTCTTCAAACACTTTTATTTCTTTAACGTATAATAATGTTGCTAGAAGAAGGAACCTGATTTTTTTGTTGTTGTTTAATTCTACATAGCATTCTAGAAATAAAACAATTGTGAGCTTTCCATAACTTGGAATAAGATTCTTTCTTCCTAAAAGATCCCCCTTCCTCCAGAAAAATGGTTAATTACAAATGAGACTAAAGTCCCAAATCAATGCTTCAAAAATATGGGATAATTGAGCTAAAAGAAACTTTACTTGCTATTCAGTAGCAGGTAAATACTTTAATTGAATAGATGCTAAAACTAAAATCCAGAGAGTCCTCACCATAGCCCAAATTATGTTAATTGCTAATGATAATTAACTCTTTGCTTTGAATTCCATTTTCATAGTATTACCACTGCTCATTCCGGATGACAGGGGAAGGTTGGCTTTTGTGTTGTGGAGAATATCAAGATGTTCTTATCATTGATGCCAGAAGTTTGGCTGTTATTCACACTTTCATATCGTCTCAGTCTCCTGATTGGGTCAACTGCATGTGCATTGTTCACTCCATGAGAATTCAAGGTAATAGTTGGGTATTATATAACTCTAAGAGAGTGCATATAAAAATACCACTTTTGAATGATTTGTTAAACTAATGGGCAAGAGTTCAGAATACTCCTTTATGTTTACCTGTTGGTGGGGACAGTTCTCTAAGCCAGATCAAGAAAACTGAGAACACTCATACCAGTGGTTCAAGTCATTAGAAAGTCAGCAAGAGGTCAAGATGAAATGAAAAGAGGAGACTGTTTCCATGACTCAGTTCATTGGTACATTTCAAGAGTGACAAGCACGCATTTGTTGTGGATTAGCAAGACTCTTGGAACTTTTGCCTTGCTGTATCTTCTGGATGTAGTAGAGAATTCCGATTCATGTAATGAGAGGATTCAGATTCTGTAATGGCTCCTTACTTGTTTCTGAAATAAGAAGGTGTAATATTGACAACATAACGATTTTCAACGTAGTTCTGCTCTTAGTGGTGCTCTTCTATTACATGGGGGTCACTTTGAAATTTTCAAACAAATTTAAAATGTGATCTAAAATGTTTATTTTTTATAAAAAAAACAAAAACCCAAAAAACCAAGGCTGAATAATTTCCACCTACATAATCCTGTGTAATGCTTAAATGGCTATGCTGTGATCTTTACAGCAACTAGTTATAACAGGGGTCAGCTTATACATGACCTTTATTGTTTTTACAGAAGATTCTCTCTTGGTGGTATCAGTAGCGGGTGAGCTCAAAGTATGGGATCTTTCTTCATCTATCAACAGTATTCAGGTTGGCTTGTGAAACTTTTTATTCTCTAATTTCAAGCATATTTATTGAAATTTTTTTAATTATAAAGGTGTTACCCATTCATGGTTAAGAGTTCAAATAATGTTGAGGTGCCTGGGTGGCTCAGTCGGTTAAGCATCTGCTTTCAGCTCAGGGTCATGGTATCAGGTATTGCGATCCAGCCCCACATAGGGCTCTGCACTCAGCAAGGAGTCTGCTTCTCTTTCCCCCTCTCCCCTCACCTCGTGCTCATGTGCATGTGCTCTCTCTCTCTCCCTCTCTTTCATATAAATAAATAAAATCTTTTAAAAAAAAGTTCAAATGATGTAGAAATGAATAATTCTATCTCCATGTACTTCTCCAATCACTCTTCCAAGGGGTAGGCATTGGTAACAACTCGATTGTATCCTTCCAACCTGTTGTCAGGGAATATACAAATATTTTTATTTACACACACACACACACACACACACACACACTGGTTACATTTTAAAAGAAATAAATAAATAGGTCATAGAGGAATATCTTTCCGAGCCTTACAGCAGAAAGAAAGACGCCTTTCTTCTGAGTATATGTGAGTGGTAGCAGGGAGATGACTATGAACGGCTGAGGGGTCACATGCACTGAGAGTCCAGTATATTTACCTGCTCCCTGCATCAACTTGGCTACAAGTTGAGGTGGTGGATGAGAGAACAGTCATAGTATTTATGCTGATGATAAAATTGTTTCAGCTGCCCTATGATCTGAACTCTTCTTTGGAATTTCTTGATTGGGGAAGCCTAGGGATTGTGTTAGCATAATGAGCCCAAGAAACACACACCAGCATTATCAGAAACTTATTGCTAATATAGTATTCTAGGTGTCCTATGTTGGCCACTCTTTTTTTTTTTTCAAAGCATTTTATTCATTTTTCTATTTTAGCAATTAAGGTACTGCAGGTTTTTCTTTAATATTTTACTTTTTTTGTTTTATCTTTCTGCCATGTCTGAAAATTAGAAACTTACTCATATCTTTACATTCTCAGCATCCAGCACAGTCCCCAGAATGTTTGTTGGATGATTATATAAGGAATCCTGCTTATGATTTCCTTTGCAAAATAACTTCTTATTTCAGAAAACTCAGAAGAAAACTGGGGTAGTTTTTTATAAAAAATGGTGTGATCTACTTCAGATGTATGATGGGGCAAATCTTATACAGTCATGTATAAATTACCTAGAACTAGTACTAAAATATTCCCATTACTTTTGAAGGAAAAGCAAGATGTCTATGAAAAGGAATCCAAATTTCTCGACTCCCTGAACTGCCGGACAATACGATTTTGCACATATACAGAGAGACTTTTACTGGTGGTATTTTCTAAATGTTGGAAGGTATTAATACCAGTGATATACAAATGTAATTTTTTCTTGCTCAATGCAATAATTATAAGAATATGATTTAAATATGATCCAAACTCTATATTATTACCAGAGCATGGAATGATTTGTCTTTTATAACCCACTTTTATCAATTTTCCTCTCCCTGCACTCAGCTGTTTTGCTTCTCAGGAGATTATATATCTAAAATATATCCTAATTTTATTAATAACAAACTATTATTATAGTGAGCATTTATCTCTAGATTATTTTTAAAATTTAATGCCTGCACTTTAGAACTAAAAAGAAAACTAATACTTTTCACCTACATACACTGATTTTATTTTTAGACTTTTTTTCTTCTTCTGCTTAGTCACTACATTCATTTTTAAGAATATACATTCCTTTCTTGTGAATATATTCACTGATATCTCCAATAAGAAAGAAAAACTAAGTTATTATATCATCTGATGGCATCCCTTTTTTCTTTAGTGTTCCATATACCTGGCCCAGTTAATAAAATGATATTAACTTACATGTTGATAATATATTTTTGAACAAAAATATAAAGTATGTGGTCTAACAAAAGATTTCAGCTGTATAAACTTTTTTGTATAATAAATTTTAAAAATTTAAAGTTGGGCTACCATATGGAAGAAATAAAATTATATGTAAATTTTGGGATTTTTGGTCTCTGTGCTTAATGGGCACATTCTGGAATGGTACAAAGCTTATTCACTGAAACCTACCTTAATGTAAATGTGAAAAAATAAGTACCAGTAAAATATCACTTTGGTACATGAGTACGGTGTGTCCTGTTATTAATATTTAGTATATTGTTGCATTAACACTGCCATCTAAATGGTCTTGATAAGCATAGTTTATCTTTCATCTCATTGGCAGATTAGAAGCTTTTGTTAACGTGTGTCATTAATTTTGTATTTTAGGTTTATGATTATTGTGATTTTTCCCTTCTGCGAACTGAAGTTAGTAGAAGTGGGCAGTTTTTTGCTGGTGGAGAGGTGCTTGCTGCTCACAGAATCATCATCTGGACAGAAGATGGTCACAGTTATATCTATCAGCTGCTGAACAGGTGGGCTCAGATGGGAGCGGCATACAAAACATTCAGGTAGAAAATGAACTTTGGGAGGTTTATTATGGAAAAGTCCCTGCATGCCGCCCATGATCAAAAACCAGAACAAAACAACTTTGGCACTAGAAGATTTACTCTGGGCTTGGTAGGCTTCAGCCTTTGTATAAAACAGCAGGGGATGAAGGAATGAGATTAACCATGTATAACTTGTACAGCTGGTGCTGGGTTTTCAAAAAGTCACTTGTAATTATTAACCCAACAATTTCTAACTAGAGTTTAGAAACTTGAATGGTACCATCCGGCTTTTGAATGTGGGAGGAGGAAAAAAAAAACGAATAAAGAACCCCAAAGTTCTAAACTCTGCTTTTTATTTTTCCCCATGCAGTGGGCTTTCCAAAAGCCTATACCCTGCTGATGGAAGAGTGCTTAAAGAGACCATTTATCCTCATTTACTGTGCTCTACTTCTGTGCAGGAAAATAAGGTAATGCAAGGAGAGAGTGACTGCCTCAAAACTGTTTCACTCTGCATCTTAGTTAAGTGTTGCTTTGTCTGTAGCAGAGTCAGACTTGGAAAAGTTGAATTGAAGAACCACAGCAAGTTATCAACGAGCAAATCAAATCTAACTGTTAATGGGTACTGAAGAGAAAACGTTGCCTTTGAAAAATGTATTTTTTAAAGTCTGATTAAACAATATATATTTATTATAGAAAAATTACCAAAGTTAAACACCCACACACATAACACATTTTTCACTGACCCTTTGGATAAATGGTTTGATGCAAAGATATTATCATTTTGATGTATCTAATCCAATTTTTACACTTTATCAAATGGTTTATATCCTGCTTTTTTTTACTCAATATTATCATTTTTTGCATATATTTAGCTCTTTTTCTGAATAAATTTTCTTGCTAAAACAAAAACAAATATATTGTGATTCCTGGCAGAGTTGAGGATATAATTGTGTGTTTTTACTTGACTGAATTATATCTTTAACACTCTATGAAGCCTGAACATTTAAAGTTATTTTATTTTGGTAGTGCTAACCAAAGTGAGGTTGTTTTATTGTTGTTGTTGTTAACCTATGGACTTGGTCATCAGTTAATTATCCAAAGATGTATTTCATGGAGATTGGAGGAGTTTTGGATTACTGATGTGTCAACCAAGGAAGCATGTTATTTTTTACAGAGTGATGTTTTGCTTAATTAAGTAGCAATGCTGTTGGAGATCCTATAGTTCCATGATTGTCCCTAAGATATCTGCAAGGTTTTGTTGCAAAAACTTCATTAAGAAGGTGCCAACCAAGAATCAGAACTCTTAGTGCCACCGAGGCACAGGCAAACTTTAGAATTGTGGCATCAGGCACTATTTCTAAGGTCATTTGTGGGTGGCACCCGAGTCTTGTTTTGCTGTTGGTCATAAAAGCAGTATTGTGGCTTACTCAGAAAAGCATTTTTAGTCATTTTTTTAAAGGACCTGCCTACCCATTCTTTCTTTTAGCTCCAGAATGTGTTTCTTATAAAGCAGTTTCCCCTAAAAGCTAAAATATAAGTAGTGTCCTTTAAGAGCTTCCAGTCTACTCCAAATATCAATGCTATACATGACTATGCGGAAAAAGGATAGCAATTACAAATTAACTTAAAAGATACTAATCTTAGGGGAAGCCATCTTATTTTGTTCCTCAAAATGTAAAGACATAGATATATGGGTCTTCTGTCAACAATTCTTGTTTAGACAACCACAGTTACTTCTTTATCTTAAAAGTGGGAAGTACTTGGAAGCCAGTGAAATATGACTAGAATAATCGGAATCTTAAAGAAGCTGGTCTGCCCATCCATACGCCCTTGCTTGCAGTTTGTCTGCCAAGAAATTAAAGTATGACATTATTCTCCTTATTCAAAACATCCCCAATATTCACTAAATATAAGACTTCTTAGTCTCCTGCAGTTAAAAGGTAACATTTTGGTGGGGTGGGGAGATGAGCTTGGTAGGTACAATGAGTTTAGAAAAGGGGGTTCTATAAATACATAGTATTAACTAGACTCTTCTTTTGGAATCAAATCTCAATGTTTGACAATAACGTGTTCCCAGAATTAACATTTATGATGCTAGGAACGTATCTGCTGATGAAGTTGTAGTAGCAAAATGAGATTCCCCCTTCCTTTCAGCAGTTTATGAGAGTCTCCCTAACTTCAGATCACAGCTGATGATCACTGAGGCCTGTGACAGGGGTCCTGGTTGTTGAGATGAGGTACTGGGCTTTCCAGGGTCTTAGCTATGGAGTAACTCTGAAATGCTGAGGTGGGAGTAGCTGGGATAGAAACAGCCTGAGGATTGCAGACAAGGAATTTGGGTGCATGAACTAAGAGCAAAAACAATGATGACGATGTTAGGTAACTTTATGTCCAAGGCCTTATTATTGTCAGACACTCCTTCATTTACATGCATTCCCACTATGACCACACTTTGAAACTGATGTTCAGAAAGGTTAATTCCTAGGATTTGAACTGAGGCTGTTTGGCCCCAGAGTCTGGCAGTGAGACTTTGGAGCAAGTTTCTCATTGTCCTGAAAAGTGGATAATAAGAATGGTTAATATTCACTGAGTGTGTACCAAATGCATGACACCATTCTAAGCACCTCACCTTTAGCAACTCATTAATCCTGACAGCGATCCCATATAATAGGTGCTTTTATTGGCCTTCTTTCACAGTTAGGGAGAATGAGACAGAGAGAGGTTAAGTAAATTGTCCAGATCAAGTAATTGCCTCTTTTAATAGAGTTGGTATGTGCTAAACCAGGATTTGAATCCAGGCAGTTAACCCAAGAGAATTCACTCTTAAAGACCATTTTATTACCTCTTAGAGGTATTCCCTCTCGGAGGACGAGTGCTCCTTGTGATGTGTATGGGGACTGTGATGAAAAATCAGAATTCATATGGTGAGGGGCTCTGAGGAGGTTTGCAGGTCAATAGCAGAACTGGAGAAGGAACCCCTGGGAAGGATGGGGGCAGAGGCGACAAGGAATGGGTATGAGAAGTGAGGGCAGAGGGGTTGACAGTAGCTCAGGATTGTGAGCCACCGGGCAGTGCCCCAAGCTGCAAGGGTGGACGCATGCTGCCCGCCACCAACCTGAGTAACCACCCGCCTCTCTGGAGCTTCATTCCTAGATCAAAATCCCGAGGGAGTTGGACTAGTCAGTGCTAAGGTTCCTCAAGGTCAAGAGAGTTTAAGAAGCCAGTTTACCCAAACTTTATCAACACCGTTTCTAACACCTACAAAAGTGATGGCCTGACAAGTATAAGACTCCAAAGTGCCTTCTTAATCTTTAAAAAAAAAAAAAAAAAAAAAAAGATTTATTCAGAGAACTGACTTCATAGGAACTGTTTTCTCTCCTGCAATGCTCTCATTTTGGGAGATGATAAAGGATTACACATCTTGCTTGCGTGGTCTTGGATTCCTTTCTTTTTCTCTTCCTGTCTTGGTTTTCTTATCTCCACACCAGGAATAATAACCATGTTTACTTACTTTGTAGCTTTGTTGTGAGGATTAAATAGAGCAGTGTTTTGGCCTTTAATATTCTCTACAGATACATTATAAAATTTTTCCAATAATACATCAAAGTCCTGACCTTCAAGCCTATTTTCTGACTAGGAACTATCACTTTTGTAGACTTCTTTAATTCTAGCACCAGCAGTTGGCTTTCTTTCCAGGGTGCCTTTTATTTGTACATCAAAAGAAGTGTTTGTTTTTGTTTTTATAATCGCTTCATTATTTTGATCCCTTGTGCAGAATCTCTGTATGCAAGTCTGCCCAAACAACATCTACACTGCACTGAGGTACTAGAGAGATTCTAGACTCATTCACTAGTAAAAACATATCTTCCAGAACTCTGGTGCCCAATATTCATACTCTGCCTCAGCAACATTATAACTTCACATACATAAATATATAATATATATTAATATAAACTATAGCTATATATTTATTTATATAAATATAATGTTTGTTTACTTATTTATTTATATGTTATGGACTCATTTTTATATGTGCCCACTTAGAATATGTAAAATCAAATACATTAAATCTGAAAAATAGTCAACAGAAAGTAGAAAGCATATTAGTAAGACAAAATTATCATACAAATATTAGTTGTTGCTGTTTTAATTGACAATTGGAACTCAAGGGGCCATAAAGAAATCAGGCCGCCTTAGTGGGCAGTAGAGTATGGTCATGAAGACATGGACTCTTGAGTCAGAATTATTGGACTCCAAAGCACAATGCTGTCTGTTTCACTTTGGGTAAATCAACGTCTTCACTCTCAGTTTATTCATCTGTAATCTGGAGACAATGATAGTACCAACTTCACAGAATTATTGTGAGGATTATTTAGCTGAATGGATGGAAAACCCCTAACAGTATGTGTCATACGCAGACAGAACATCTTCAGTAAATGTTAAATATTAACTCTCTGAAGTCTAGCTGATGACTTTGCTTCTATTTTATCAATTTTTTTTTGTCTTGAGTAAGAGATTATTTCACTTAAATTACTTGGAATTTTTGAAAGACCAGGAAAAAAATGGAAACAGTTTAGTTCATCTATGAAGTCTTGTCCCTCCATTTTAAGCCAATGGTTGTCATTTTATATTTAGATATTTTTTCTACATAAAAGCTAACTTTTTGTTTTGGACCAGAGCCTTTCCTTTGTTATGGGCTACATGAATGAACGGAAAGAGCCTTTTTATAAGGTACTTTTCTCTGGAGCAGTCTCAGGAAGAATTACTTTGTGGCATATCCCTGATGTTCCTGTATCCAAGTTTGATGGTTCTCCTAGAGGTAAGACAATTTCTAATCTATTTATAATCATATGTCTTCTGAGAACGAGTTTGTAATCAATTCAGTATTCTTCTCATTTGTGTCACACGAGGCTACAAATAAGACAGATTTTCTCATGCACCACTATGCATTAGATGTCAACATGAAGGTAGGTATAAACATTTTGGGGGCAGAGGGAGAGAGAGAGAGAATCCCAAAAGGGCTCCACACCCAGTGCAGAGCCCAGCCTAGGGCTCAATCTCACGACCCTGAGACTATGACCTGAGCCTAAATCAAGAGTTGGACACTTAACTGACTAAGCAGTCAGGAGTTGGATGCTTAACCTACTGAGCCACCCAGGCACCCCAAACATGATGTTTGTAGATCTTGTACAATAATAAAACCAATATAATTCAAATTAACATCAATTTAACAGGAATGGTGTTTTATTGAAATGAATGCTTGCAGTATGAATATAGGATAGGCTGATATACCATACTCAATATTTTTGAATTTGTCATGCCTATATCCTGTACCTTTTTTTTTTTTTTTAAAGATTTTATTTATTTATTTGACA